>NC_135668.1:20684321-21016821 GCF_964188315.1 Podarcis muralis | reverse complement strand
TCCAACATTTCTCTGAGGAAAATAGGCTGATTGCCAAAAAAATGATGCTTTTGAATTATGGTGCTGAAGGTGACTCTTGAGAGTTCCATGGACTGATCAAACCTATCCATTCTTAAGGAAATCAGCCCTGAGTGCAAACTGGAAGGGCAGATCCTGAAGCTGAGGCTCCAATAATTTGGCCACTTCATGAGAAGAGAAGACTCCCTGGAAAAGACCCTGATGTTGGGAAAGATGGAGGGCACAAGGAGAAGGGGACGACAGAGGACGAGATGGTTGGACAGTGTTCTCAAAGCTACTAGCATGAGTTTGACCAAACTGCGGGAGGCAGTGGAAGACAGGAGTGCCTGGCGTGCTCTGGTCCATGGGTCACAAAGAGTCAGACACGACTACACGACTGAACAACAACAAAGGAAAAGTGGGACATTCTGGGATCAAATCAGAAACCGGGACAGCTTCGGTAAATCTGGGACTGTCCCTGGAAAACAGGGGAACTTGGAGGTTGGAGGGGCTGCATTAAACATCAGTTTCCACTTTGCTTTCAAGAGCCGCACTCCATTGCAAGAAACTTGGCTGCAATCTCCATTCCCTTAGAAGAAAGAACTTAAGGAACAGATAGTCCAAATGGTATTCAAGTGTCGAGGCGGGAGGAGGGAAGATTCAACAGAACCAACACGAAGGTTACTGCATCATGACAAGCTCCCTCCCTCTTCATGGTCTTTAAGAACCAAGGCATGTATTTATTACTGGGGCAGCTGAGTGTTCTTAACAGTTTCTGTCCACGCTTTTCTTAACCACCCAGTTGTCTTTTCTTTTCATTTGCAGAGATGGTCTTCTTTTATGTAGGCATGTAAGTGCGCTGTCATCTCAAACGCGCATTTGACTTCCGTTAACACAAGTCTGCAGCGCTGGAGTGAACAAGAACCAGTAATTCATCCTGTTCTGCGTGCCTGGCCTTCGCAATCAGGCCTCCCCTTCAAGCAATGCCTGCATGTGCTCAGCACCATTCAAGGTTGCAGCTGCTTTGTGGATTAACTTAAAATGAAGGGTGGCCAAGGGGCAGCCAATGCTCTGCAGGCAGCGCTGCCCACCCCCAGCCAATTCTTCTGAACCCCACATGACCCTGCTGAATCAATGTGTCCTTTAACAAGTCCACAGACAATGCCTTCCACCTGGGAAGATAAGACCCTCCAAGTGTCCCTATTTTCCAGGGACGTCCCTGATTTAGATAAACCATCCCAGTTTCTGATTTGATCCAGGGAGGTCCCACTTTTCCTTAGGATGTCCCTATTTTCATTGGAGAAATGTTGGGGGGGTATGACGTTATCTGACCCCCGAGCTGTCTGAACGCAATCCTGTACAGTGGTACCTCGGGTTAAGTACTTAATTCGCTCCAGAGGTCCATTCTTAACCTGAAGCTGTTCTTAACCTGAAGCACCACTTTAGCTAATGGGGCCTCCCGCTGCTGCTGCACCGCCAGAGCATGATTTCTGTTCTCATCCTAAAGCAAAGTTCTTAACCCAAGGTACTGTTTCTGGGTTAGTGGAGTCTGTAACCTGAAGCGTCTGTAACCCGAGGTACCACTGTACAGGGAAGTTTTTTAACGTTTAATGTTTTATTATGTTTTCTTATATGTTGGAAGCTGCTCAGAGTGGCTGGGACAACTCAGTATGGGGTATAAATAGTAAAATTATCATTATGGATGGGACGTCCCTATTTTCATCAGAGAAATGTTGGAGGGTATGTAAGAACACAAGGAGAACTTGCTGGATCAGGGCAGTGGCCCATCTAGTTCAGCATCCTGTTCTTGCAGTGGCCGACCAGATGCCACCAGCAGGAGCTAAGGACAACAGCAACTGCATCCCCACTTGTGACTGACAGAGGCTGGTACTTGAAGGCAGACTCAGGCTGTGTGGCACGAGCTGCCTTGCTTTCCTGACCTGAACATTTTCACCTGCTCTGCTCCTGGATCTGATCTGGGATGGGAGGTGCATGACGGGGGCAGAAGATTGCTTCTGGGTTGGGGCAGTCTTTATCAAGGACAAGACAGCCAAAACCACCACTGACATCCACTGCAAATTTAAGAGCTGTAGCTTGAAGGACTTGAGCTTGCTTTTCCCTCCTCCCCCTCCTCCCTTTTTCCTTGTGTGCCATGACTTTTTAGATTATAAGCCTGAGAGCAAGGACTGCTGTAAGAGTGATTTTTGTAAGCTACTCTGAGAGCCACTTTCCCCCTTTTCTTTCATTTCTTTGCTAAAGGGCAAAGGTAGGCATGGCATCAATAAAAGTCAGGAGCCATTTTCAGTTCAGCTTCAGAATCAACACATTCTGTTCTCCATGATCTAACTGATAAAGCTGGGACATTATACTGTATTGTGCACAAGGAAGCCTCAGCATCCACAAAACAGGGCATGTGTCACTTGGGATGGGGGGGGGGGATAGGGGATGGTGGCCCAGGAAGCATCAGTAAGGAAAAAAAGATCAATATTATTGGACCAGTTCTAGGGAGGGAAAGAGCAACAAACCCCTCAAGAGAATTGTGGAGTGGGAGGAAAAAACCCAATTAATTCCAAGGGGGGAATAAGAACAATTAATTCCAGAGGAGTGGGAATAATCAATTGTGAACTGAACGAGGAAGGGTGAAGGTCTAAGACATCTGGAGAGTTTTTCTGCACATGCAGAGAAAATGAGCCATGAATTCCAAAGGGCTTGGGAAGAAGGGAAGAAGCAACAAGATATTGAAAAACCAAAAAACATTCTCTTTCTGCTTCCTCCCCCAGCTTATTTGGGCCTACGAAAGGATAAGGAGCTGAAGGCAAGGCCAAATGTCTAACAGAGGAGCTTGAAAGCAAGGACTAAGAACATCAGAAAAGCCCTGACAGATCATTCCAAAGGCCTGTCTAGTCCAGCGTCTTGCCAATCACATGCCCACAGGAAGGCTGTAAGCAGGACCTGAGCTCAACAACATGTGACTGTTTTGAACCTCCCTTTCTGAAGTCCAATCTTATGGGTGTTTGCTTGGAAATCCCACTGGCCCTACCATTAGGCAAAGTGAGGCAGCTGCCTTAGGTGGTAGGTGCCTACAGGCAGTAGCTCCTCCCCTCAATCCTCCTGAGTCTCCCAATATGGTTAGATTGAGGTTTAGTCATCAACAGTGTTATCTTCCATGGGTTTGTCTTTCCAACATGCTTTACCCTCTCCTAGTAATATAAGACAAGAAGATCCCTGTTGGAGCCAACCAAAGTCATATCTAGACCAGGATCCTCTGTCTTCCCAGTGGCCAACCGCTGCCTCTGGGAAGCTCTCAGAGTAGCTAGGTGGCAAAAGGGGAGGAGGAGGTTGCCTTCCTGTCTTGCTTATGGACCTCCCAGAGATATCTGCTTGGTGTTGTGGAAAACAGGGTGCTAAACTAGATTGTTGCAAGGGTGGAGGGGTGCCTTGTGCTTTTTTGTAAACCGCTGTATATAAGCAGTATATAAAATTTTACAAAACAAATAACTTATACTGAGCCCAGACCATTGGTCCATCTGGCTCAATGCTGTCTACACTGACTACAGAAACTCTCCAGGGTTTCAGACCAGGGATGTTTCCAAGTTAATGCTGGAGATGCTAGGGATTGAACCTGAGACCTTCTGCATGCAAAGCATATGTTCTACCATTGACCTACATGTATTTGATATGGAGCTGCCAAACCTACAGGGCTGACTTGAAGTCTCCAGATTTGCCTGGACCCTTCCAGGTGGCAGGCTTGAATTTTCAGGTAGGAGATGCACACACCTAGACATACACCATAGATAACACTGGGGGATCTGCCCTCCACTGCTCCCTTTGACCGGGCAGGTCTCTTCTTGTGAGGTCGCTTAGAAAATGAGATAAAGTACAGAAGAGAGGGAGGGGAGTGCATGTGTAAGAAAAAGCCAATGGGACAATGTTGTTGTTGTTGTTTAGTCATTTAGTCATGTCTGACTCTTCATGACCCCATGGACCAGAGCACGCCAGGCACTCCTGTCTTCCACCGCCTCCCACAGTTTGGTCAAACTCATGCTGGTAGCTTCGAGAACACTGTCCAACCATCTCATCCTCTGTCATCCCCTTCTCCTTGTGCCCTCCATCTTTCCCAACACCAGGGTCTTTTCCAGGGAGTCTTCTCTTCTCATGAGGTGGCCAAAGTATTGGAGCCTCAGCTTCACAATCTGTCCTTCCAAAGAGCACTCAGGGCTGATTTCCTTAAGAATGGATAGGTTTGATCTTCTTGCAGTCCATGGAACTCTCAAGTGTCTCCTCCAGCACCATAATTCAAAAGCATCAATTCTTCGGTGATCAGCCTTCTTTATGGTCCAGCTCTCACTTCCATACATCATTACTGGGAAAACCATAGCTTTAACTATACGGACCTTTGTTGGCAAGGTAATAGACAGGACTTATCAGAAGGTGGAGGAGAGGGAGGAGGAGTTAAAGTAGCTGGGGAAAGGAAGAGTTGTGCGGATTGGAATTTAGCCTCCAAAATTATTGGCTGCAGTCTTCTAGTCCTCTGTGATTCTTCTACAGTGAATGCTTGCACAAATGCGGCTAATGCTTGCACACTCCCACAGAAGTGGTGAAAGAGAGACGTTCAGCAACAGATTTGACCTTCTGCACGCATACTTTGGGTAAAACCATTCAGGGATACAATTATGCATTCGTTTTAAAAAATAAAATAAAAAGAAGAACGTTCGCAGCATTTCCGAAGTGTGTGGGATAGGCATTCCTGGCAACAGAATCCAGAGACCAGAATGCCTGGAAAGAAACGACTGTATAAACTTAGCACTGAAGCATGGTAGAGCTGAGTCAAAACCGTTTCAGCTGTTTTCCAAATTGTTGGCAGTGCAATATTACTTATATATAAATACTGCAAATTGGCAATTCTGACCAAAAAGGGAAAAAAAGTGACACAACCTGTTGCTAAACATTTACATTTGGAGAATCACAGCTTGCTGGACTTTGCAATAATTGCAATGGAGATGTCAACAGATCCAATAATGTTAGCAAAAAAAAAAAAAAAAGGAGTAGGAGTAGGAGGAGAATTTCTGGATGTATATCCTGGGCACATTAACACCACATGGCCTCAACCTGGAAGGTAGTACCAACATCACTTAGCTTCAGCAAATGGATTCCTTCTGAACATCCCCTCTTCAAAGCTCTATAACGGCCACCTTGGAAACAACATCATTTTTATCATAGCAACTGATGAAGGCAGAAGCCCAAATGTTTTGCTATGACAATCAGAATTTCTGTTTTGTTAGTCACTGTAATAAGCATATGGTTTTAGTGATCACCTGCATCCTTCCAGGATCCAGAAGAAACTTGTCAGAAGTGCTGTTTGATGCTTTCAATTCTGCCTGCCCACCCCTTTCTGATTTTCAGTAATTTTTCAGCATTTCTCATCAAAATGCCCACTTGCTTCCTGACATTCCCATTTCATCGCCCCTATTCCATTTGGCTCCCTCGTGTTGGGCCCTCACCACATAGTCCTTGTTTGACTACACTATCCATGTGACTAAATCACGGAACAGGAAGCAGCAGTGAGAAGGGGAAAACAATGGTGCCAACAGGATTTGTCAAAACTGAATATTCTCTCAAAGTGCTCTTCAGGTAGGGATAGATGGATCAATCTATTTCTAGCCTATTCCATTTTTTCCGTATGTTCCTTCATAAGCCTGTCTCACCCACTTCTTGCAGTATTTTTTAAAAATGCATGAAACTTAAACATTTAATTTTATCCTAGCATATGCCTTTATAAACATAATTTGTATTTAAATGCACATTTCAAAGCAGTTCAGCCCCACCCATTATTTTTTATAAGTCAAGAACCACATTGTGAATTTCAGAAAAGCATGAAATCCAATGCATCACTATATTCCAATCCATGCATTAGTCCAGGAGGTACAGACCAAAGTCAGTTTGCATCAAAATCCACAGAAATCAAATTTCTCAAGCACCCATTCTGGGGATGGGGGGGGTGGATTCCACCAGAACCAACTGTTCTAATAAAAAAACAGTGTAGAATATATCTAGAACAACAGTCATTCCACCCAGTTGACCCGCTTCATCCAGTACTCCACAGACATGTCTCACTTCCAGAGACTGAATACCACGCATATAGCCCTTGTTTGTGGTCCCAGCTCCTTCCGTTTTCAAGATGCCTTCCGGCTTAGCCTTACACTGTCAAAAAAGCCCCTGTATCATCGCTTGGTCCCGGCTCATATGCTTTTCTAACGAGTCAGTAATTAAGAGCGCAAGCTGTCAGCCATGTGCCTGAGGTATGACAGCAGGGAGGAAAAACAGATATTGCCTTGCGTCTCCCGTTCGTTATGTGTTAATGAGAACGGTTTGAGGCTGCGTCGCAAATGCCACACTGATACAAGCACCTTGGCCCAGTCTCCCCCCTATCCACCCACCCCCAATGGTATCTCCCCCCCCCTCCCGCCCCCGAACCTCATGCTGAAAGGGAAACTTTCTACTGACCACCTAATGGGTGTTAATGAGGAATCGCTCATTAGTGCCGCAATCAAAGTTGCTTTGGTTATTAAGACACCTAAATCTGCCAGCTGCCCATGGGGAAAGAATTGTTTGAGGCTCTCCTTTCTCTGACCCCTTTGATTTCCTCCTTTTTCTTCCTCCCTTTGCCTCCCATCCTTTCGCCTGCCCCCCCCTCTTTGCTTCTACCCTGCTCCTCTGACTTGTCTGTCCTCAAGCAACTGTGTGGAGAAGAAACACCCCCCCCCAAAAAAAGCAATTGCACAGCACGGCAGGGAGCATGCAGAGATGGGTCGGTCAGGGGGTTGAAGGAGGGAAGCAAAGCAAACCTACTCACATGTAGTGCAGGTGGGGGTTTTTATCAAATGCTCGAGGCTGGATGCTCCGGAGTCCAGAGTCCATGATTGTCCTGAAAAGAAATGGAAAAGGTCAGCAATAGCGAGGTAGTCAAAGCCCTGTGCTCATTTTGAGGAGGTAGATAGGAACATGCCATGCCCATTTGAAAGAAGAAATTATGAGACAAGCAGGGAAGGCCTGGAAACCAGAAGAAGTCAGGGAAAGGTGACTGAGGCCCCATTCTTGCCTTATACAGTCATACCTTGGAAGTCGAACGGAGTCCGTTTGACTTCCAAAATGTTCGGAAACCAAAGCATGGCTTCTGATTGGCTGCAGGAAGCTCCTGCAGCCAATTGGAAGCCCCGTCATCCTTTTGGCTTCCAAAAATAGTTCGCAAATTGGAACACTCACTTCCAGGTTTGCGGCGTTCAGGAGCCAAAACGTTCGAGAACTAAGCTGTCCGAAAGCCAAGGTACGGACTGTATTTAAAGCACTGTGATACCATTTTAAACACAGCCATGGCTTCACCCAAATAATTCCGGGAGCTGTAGTTGTTGAGGATGCTGAGAGATGTTAGGAGGCTCTTATCTCCCTCTCAGAACTACAGTTCCCAGAGTTCCCTGGGAAGAGGAACTGTGAAAGGTGACTGTTTGACCATTCTGGGTCCCATCGACTTCAAGGCCCCTCTTTAAAAGGCTCTTTGTCTTTACACCTGACTTGGACTGGACAGCCCTTCAAATAGAGGGACAGTACGTTTGGGCCATGGGATGCGGGTGGCACTGTGGTCTAAACCACAGAGCCTAGGGCTTGCTGATCAGAAGGTCGGCGGGTCAAATCCCCGTGATGGAGTGAGCTCCAGTTGCTTGGTCCCTGCTCCTGCCAACCTAGCAGTTTGAGAGCACGTCAAGTGAAAGTAGGTAAATAGGTACCGCTCCGGCGGGAAGGTAACCAGTGTTTCCGTGCACTGCCCTGGTTCGCCAGAAGCGGCTTAGTCATGCTGGCCACATGACCCGGAAGCTGTCTGTGGACAAACGCTGGCTCCCTTGGCCTGTAGAGCGAGATGAGTGCGCAACCCCAGAGTCGTCTGCGACTAGACCTAATGGTCAGGGGTACCTTTACCTTTGGGCCAGGGACATGGGGGTGCAGAACCAGGAGTTTCCTGACCTGCGTTCTAATTCTGGCTGCTCCCCAAAGCAACACGTATGGTCCCAGCACAAGAGCATTCAAGAAGGATCCCTTTTTTTCCACTCATGAAGGAGCTGAGTCAGTCAAAGCAAGCAGAAGCCCACCACAACACGCCAGCACTAAATCTGGACAAGATCTGAACAAGCAATTTCAGATGCTTACATAGAGAATTCCTTAGGAAGACAGTTGCTTACCAAGGTTAAGTTTCAGGGAAGCTCAGCAGAGCCTCCTCCTTTCTGCTGACCTGTGATCAGATGGCAGCTATGGGAGGGTTTTTGTAAGCAAAAGGTATTTTTAGAACAGGTGTCATTTAGTTCAGGGGTGGGGAACCTATTTCACCCTAAGGGTTGGATTGAAGCACAAGTGGGCAGAAAAATAAAATAAAATAAAATAAAATAAAATAATGAAATAAAATAAAATAAAATAAAATAAAGCACGTTCTTCTACTCTCCCACATCATTGTCACAAACACCTGTACCAACCAACAATTTTAATAAACCAATTTTATTTCAATATCAAATCAATATTATTAGAGCAAAGATTATGGGATTATGCACACAGTGACTTGCGATCTCAATCACACGCAGTCTGTAGTCCGCTGGCAGTAGGAGTACAATATGGGCATGTCTTTAAGTTAACATCTTACATTAAAAACCTGACAGTACCAAATTATCGAAGGCTTTTCACCAAAGCCAGACTAAACGTCTTTCCTTCTGCAGTGCTGGATGGCAGGTTGAGAGGAGTTCCCTACCAGGACAGACTTTGCTCGTGTGCTCAAGACATCGATTCCATAAAACATATTCTGTTGCACTGTGCAAAATATGAGCAAGCCAGGGCTGAACTGATATTACCCTTGCTGGTACCTTTCCCGGGAAAATCAGAGGCTGAATATGTCAGGTTCCTATTGGAAGACCGGACAAATGCTAGAACATTAGCAGTGGCCAAGTTTTTATTGGTGGTTGCAAGAACCAATGATCTCTATATTCTGAACAAAATGCTTGTTTAACCTGGAGGTAGGCTGTATGAATTGTGTATTGCTTTGTAACAATTTGTTGGGTCTCTGGACTGTAATAAAGGTTGATTGATTGATATTATTTTGATCCAGTGCCTACTCTGTCTGTTTGGTAATCCGGCACTGGTGCAAACACAGATACACAGGCTAGATGTAGACATATCAAAGCAGCATTGCAAACTTTGTATGAGAAATCGGGTTAGCAAAAATGGGACTCCACAGCGCCATCTGGTGTCGCAGTGTTTGAATG
The DNA here is from genome assembly GCF_964188315.1 of Podarcis muralis. Lineage (NCBI taxonomy): Eukaryota > Metazoa > Chordata > Lepidosauria > Squamata > Lacertidae > Podarcis > Podarcis muralis. The sequence continues at coordinate 21,007,525 of NC_135668.1, read as the reverse complement.
CATAAACAACGTATATAAAGCAATTTTTCTTTGCCAATGTAACTGAATCAACACACACACACACGCGTCTCAAAAGCCCAGTGTAAAGAGGTGTATATTCAGGGTACAATGAAAACGATACAATGAAGGTGCCAGGCATACCTCTTTGACAGGCAATTCCACAACTTAGTGGGCTGCCGACCCCAAACTTCAGAGGGCTCTGGAATGGCCCTGAGGTCCCCCTCTGCTGATCTTAATGCCCAAGAGTGTCCATAGGGAAGGAAGTTTTTCAAACATACTCACAGTCTCTGGAGTCCTGTGTACAGCTCCATATCTACGGCGTTCAGTGTCTGCAAATTCTTCCAAAATTCTATGTGTCTGTGGAGAGAAAAGAGGCAGACTTTAAAGCTGGACTTAGACCCCCATTGACATCAATGGGACAAATGAGTCATGTCTTAAGACCCATTGAATTCAAAGGAAACTACATTCAACCCAGCCAGGTTCCAACCCAACGAAAACCCGGGTTTTTCTTTAGGAACTACTGTTCTCTCCCACTCAACCCCCGTTATTTGCAAATGTATGCAGATTTAATTGATTGATTGATTAACACTCAGACAATTAATTAAGCGATAGGTTTTTAAAACTGAGCAGCGGCCACAATGAAAGCTAAGCTTCTTGTGGGGGTAAGTCAAAGGGATAGACTCACATTTTTCTTTCTTTTTAAATGAAGTGGTTGCTTGTTCCTTCCTATCCCCTCCCCAATTTACAACACAAAAAAATATTATTTTACTCTTCCTCCCATAAGAGTGTTAAGAAAACCCCCACTAGATCAGGCCAAAGGCAAACTAAGGCCCAGGGGCCGGATCCGGCCCAATCACCTTATCAATCATTTTCAGTTTCCCTCAGTTTCTCCCCCCACACCCCAAATTTTTAATTCAGCTCTGCATTTACAAATAACTTATATGGGGGGGGGGGGGTAATTCTTTGGAAGCTTTTCGAAAAAGGCAGTAAAGAAGGTGCTGGGTGAAATCACAGCCAACCAGTTCAAGTCTTGGATGAGCAAATTTCGGCAGCAATCTGAGATTCAAAAATTGTGGCCCAAAAATTCATCAGCAATTTTGTGTGATTTTCTCCAAATATACACATTTTTGCATGCAGTTTTGAGTGGGATAGATATTTTCTCAACCCATTTCCCCAAATATAATGTGCCTAGCAAGCACATATTTACATACACTTGCTCATAATATGTGATTGTTGAGTGGAGAGCTGGACTGTAAAATTCAGAGCAGTGCTAATTTTGAAAAATAACTCTGTTTTGGTTCACATACTGCTTCAAAAAGTGCAAATTAAAAGGCAAACGAGATTGGATTTCTCCCGCATCCCTGGTCCCCAAGGTTGTTCCCGGCAACTGGTATTTCATCGCATGTCCAGCTATCATTGTAACCTCCTTTGGCTCCCCAACCTTTTCCCACTAACACATACCTATCTGGAATCATAGTCGGCTGCAACTCTCACAGCCTACATTTCATGTCCTTCTTTCTTTCTCCATATATCGTGTATGTCATTAGTCACATATTTCAAAAACACCTTGCCAGGTCTCCTCAAATTTCTCCAAATTTCTCCAGGTCTCCATTTATTCCCTTCCCACCCCGCTAACCACAAAGGACATTGAGAATGGAAACATGGTTAACAGCATTCAGTTTCCAGGACATAAACAAACAAACAAACAAACAAACAAACAGGCTCCGGGCAAAGCGGAGAGCTCAGGATCCATCAGTCAAGGAGGGCTTACCTGGCAGTGCTGAAGACTAGAAGCAGGCAGGCACACTCTGAGTGGCTGAGGGGCACCATTCTAATTTCCCACAATGCCCCAGAGTGACATTACATCAGAGGCATTATGGGAAATGAAAATGGCAGCTAGATTCAGGTGCCTGGTACTGCTGGAGTAGGGGAGTTACCGTATTTTTCGCTCCATAAGACACACTTTTTTCCTCCTAAAAAGTAAGGGGAAATGTCTGTGCGTACTATGGAACGAATTTGTGGTCGATCGCTGGCTCCCTTTCTGGCCCCGCCCCCTTGCCCAGGCATCCATTTTTGAATGTTCTGCAGACGGGGCCGTTTGTTTCCCCAGCGACATGTGACTGGCTAATTAGATTATCTGTCTGGAAACTGTAGAAACGGCTCGCTTTCCTTTCCTAAAGAAGCTGCAGAACTGTGAGTTGAACCCCATAAAAACAGGATTTTTTCCCTTTGCAAAGTAAGCTCAACAACTTTGAGCTGATCCTCAAGAAAGGGGCTTTTCCCCTTTGCAAAAGAAGCTGCACAACTTTGAGCTGATCCCCTCAAAAACGGGGCTTTCCCCCCTTTCCTCCTCTAAAAACTAGGTGCCTCTTATGGTCAGGCGTCTTATGGAGTGAAAAATACAGTAAGTGAGTGACAGGAAAAAAATGTGTACTGGTGGTCCTGGGACAGGCATCAGTGGTGTACTCTACCATATCCTCCAACATACCTCTGATAAAAATGGGGTCATCCCACCCCCCCACCCCCCACACACCTCCTCCTCCTCCTCCTTGGCCAGGGCAGGGAAGTAGTCGCTGAATGAAGCAAGCTGGAACCAAGGCTTTCTTAGGACCATTAATGTGACCCTGATCTTGTTTTCATAAAAACAGGAAGTGGCATATTTGGGGGGGTGGGAATGGGAGGCATAGCTCTAAGAAGTGTGTTAGAAAGATGCACAGATCTGAACTCCCAGTAACATGTTAAAACACTATTTGGAGGGAAGGCCTCTCATGAAGTCGGGACTCTCTGTAGCACCATGAGAAGCTGCGATGGCTAGAGGGCTTTTGGGACAGTGTTCAAAGATCTCAGCTCCTGGCACAGTCCCTGATTTGAATGTGTGAACCAACTCTGGTTTTAAATAGCCCCACTGCATCTGAGTGGACCTTGAGCAATCATGGAAGGTTTGTACCCTGCCTGCCTTCAAATGTCAACCAAAAATCACAAAGCAGCTTTCATTTCAAAGTACACCCCCAAAACAAAACAAAAATCTTCTGCAAAATCATTAAATAGAACAAGATCAAGACATTGTAGAGTACCAATCCAAACCACCGTATGGTAGAAAAAGACAACATCACAACAAAGAGATCAATGCTTAAAAAAAAAACCCAGTGAAATTTTGGTTTCATTTGCACAATAAATTGAAAGCATTATGATGTCACCTTAAACTGTCCTGACTTCCTCCAAAGAACCCCAGGAATTATAGTTTGTTAAAGGTGCTAAGAGTTGTTAGAAAACTTGTCACAGAGCTACAGTTATCAGCACCTTTAACAAACTACAGTTCCCAGGATTCTTTGGGGGAAGCAAGGACTCTTAAAGTGACACAGGAGTGCTTAAAATGTATTGTGTGAATATGACCATAGTTAATCCAGTCCGGGAAGGGATGCTCAACACATTGACCAAACAAACCATTATACTTTGCAACTCCCTGAAGTAGCTGAAACAAGCAGGCATCCTGCCACCAGCCCCAAGGGAGCTATTGCCACTTTAAACTGTCCTGGATTCCTCCAAAGAATTATGGGAGCTGTAGTTTGGGAAATCTTAAAAAGTAGAGACATCACCTTGCCAACAAAGGTCTGTATAGTAAAAGCTATGGTTTTCCCAGTAGTGATGTATGGAAGTGAGAGCTGGACCATAAAGAAGGCTGATCGCCGAAGAACTGATGCTTTTGAATTATGGTGCTGGAGGAGACTCTTGAGAGTCCCATGGACTGCAAGAAGATCAAACCTATCCATTCTGAAGGAAATCAGCCCTGAGGGCTCACTGGAAGGATAGATCCTGAAGCTGAGACTCCAATACTTTGGCCACCTCATGAGAAGAGAAGACTTCCTGGAAAAGATCCTGATGTTGGGAAAGATGGAGGGCAGAAGGAGAAGGGGACGACGGAGGACGGGATGGTTGGACAGTGTTCTCGAAGCTACCAGCATGAGTTTGACCAAACTGCGGGAGGCAGTGGAAGACAGGAGTGCCTGGCGTGCTCTGGTCCATGGGGTCACGAAGAGTCGGACACGACTAAACAACAACCAAATTTGGGAAAGGTGTTGAGGGTTGTTAGGAGACCCCCTACACTCACCACAGTGCTGCAGTTCTCAGAGTTCTCTGGGAAGAGGAATTGATTGTTAAACTCCTCTGGCAAGCCACCTGTTTGCCATCCTTGGGGTACATTTGTAACTTCCATGCACACACCTCTCTGCAGACTGAAGAGGCACTCATAATCCCTTGACTGGTAGGTTTTCAACAACAATGTCTGCAAACATTCGATCTGTGTTTTCAATTCTTCTGTTGGTCAAGAAGCATTGTCAGCGGTTTGTTATTTTGAGTGCCCCTTTATTATAGCAATCTCCACGAGCCACGGGCAATGTGACAGGCACGTTATAAAAGAAGGGGAAACTGAAATAGATCTGTCACTTTAGTGCGCCTCGTTATTCTGTGGATATCAGAGCCAGACCGACAGCTTCTGAGGGACTGCAGAGTCACGTTTCTCAATACGGTAAGGAGCAACCCAAGCGAGGACTCTCTCCCCTCGGGCATCACACAATATTAACAAGCCCAGGACCTGACCCAACAGGGCCCTCGCCTAAAGTTGCGTGAAAAATATTTGCTATCATCATCTCATTCCCCAGGGTGCTTTGGTTTTGTTTTTGTTTTTTTAAAAAAAGAGTCAACTACAGTTGAAGACCATCCTAGAGTCTCTAACAGAGAGTTAAAACAAACATTTCTCGTCGTCTAAATGTTTGCAAATGTGCCAGGTTCCAAGTGCAAAACATCCCACTTAAATGACATGGGATTCACTTCCTCCATCTGTAACATGAGGTTGCTACAGGTTAAGATCACATGCTGCCATCTCTTCCCAGCCATCAGTTCAGGCAGTACATTATCCGTAGGGCCATCCCAAGGTGATTGTGGTTGTAATTCTGTGTAGTGATTAGAGTGTTGGTTCTGGAAGGTCAAAGGTAAAGGGACCCCTGACCATTAGGTCCAGTCATGGCCGACTCGGGGGTTGCGGCACTCATCTTGCTTTATTGGCCGAGGGAGCCGGCGTGCATGTGGCCAGCATGACTAAGCTGCTTCTGGCGAACCAGAGCAGGGCACGGAAACGCCGTTTACCTTCCCACCGGAGCGGTACCTATTTATCTATTTGCACTTTGACGTGCTTTCGAACTGCTAGGTTGGCAGAAGCAGGGACCGAGCAACGGGAGCTCACCCTGTCGCGGGGATTCAAACCGCCAACCTTCTGATCGGCCAGTCCTAGGCTCTGTGGTTTAACCCACAGCGCCACCTGCGTCCCTGGTTCTGGAAGACCAGGGTTGAAATCCCCACTCAACCATGGATTTCAGTGGGTGACCTTGGGGCAGTCAATGCCTCACAGCCTAAACTACCTCTCAGAGTTGTTGTGGGGAGTACCATGTATACCACCTTGAGCTCCTTGGAGAAAAAGATGGGATATAAATGCAGTTGTTAGAAATCCCAGAATCATAGAGTTGGAAGGAGCCCTGAGAATCATCTAGACCAGTGGTTCTCAACCTGTGGGTCCCCAGATGTTGTTGGACTACAAGTCCCATCATTCCTAGCCAGCATGACCAGTGGTCAGGGATGATGGGAGTTGTACTCCAACAACATCTGGGGACCCACAAATTGAGAACCACTGATCTAGACCAACCCCCTGCAATGCAGGAATATGCAGCTGCCCCATACAGGGATCGAACCTGCAACCTTGGCATTATCAGCACCATGCTCTAACCCAGTGTTTCCCAACCTTGTGCCTCCAGCTGTTTTTGGCCTACAATTCCCATCATCCCTTGCCACTGGTCTTGCTAGTCAGGGATGATGGGAGTTGTAGTTCAAAAACAGCTGGAGGCACAAGGTTGGGAAACACTGCTCTAACCAACTAAGCTGTTGTTGCTTTGTTGTTGGTGTATCAGAGTGAGGGACTGACCAGATCATAAGAGTTTACAGGACTGAGTGAAACCAGGTGGGGCACTTTGTCACATGACAACCGCTGAGTCAGTGCATCATTCTGACCAGATGCATAGGTGATGCTCAGTGAACAGGTGGCTCCCTCTTCTGGCACAGAGATTAAGGCGCTCAGGCCTGGCTGATCTGAAGATCCTTCTGGAGACCCTGGCACATGAGAGGTGTACAGAAAGCAGACAAATGTCCAAAATAAAACCTCGTCCAAAGAGTGCTTAGAGGGCAACGCAGGCCCCCTTTCCCTTCCTCCAGTGTCCTTGTTGCATGTGAGTTGCGCAGGCTGCAAAAACAGAGTGCCGCATTGCAACCGCTAAGTGGCGTGCAAACGAGAAGCAACGGAAAATGCAGGCAGCAAGCCCGAGACCACGCTCTCGCAAGGTAACAAGAAAATTGATTTGTCCTCCAGGCGTATTGCGCCTAGTGATCCATACAGAGGCATTAGTGTTCAATTATCTGATATGTTTAGCATGATAAACAACGAAACCAAAAAGAGAGAGGCAGGATGGAAAGGCAGCTCTGGACCACAAAGGAAAAGGAAGAGAGGGAAGGAGGGAGAAGAGTCCATTTCCCAAAGCATCTGCTGCGTTTCTCTGCTTCTCCATCCTACCCACCAAGCCCTTGGCAGCTGTCAAAAGACAGCAAAGCAAGAGCTGCGACCTGGACAGACAGGTACTTAGGAAGTTGATAGGCTCAACCAGCTCCCTTTGAAACCCACTTCAGCTGTGTTATGCTGCTTACACTCTGCAGTGTGTTAAGGTCTGCAGCAGAAAATGCAGGGTCTCTCCACTGGGGCATAACTTAATGGAGCTGCTGGGGTTCCAGTAGGTAGCACTTCCAGTGGCAAAGCAATCAACACCCTTTCCACACACCCCTCAAAAAAAAAGCCAACAGATCTCCATCAAGCAAGCTAATACCTGATTTATGACCTTCTGGTGCAACTCCTATTATTATTATTATTATTATTATTATTATTATTATTATTATTATTATTACCCACTGTAAGAAACCCTGGAGAACCACCAACAGTCAGTGGGGATAATGCTGAGTGGAACTGGCACTGTTAAAAGTTACTTGTACCTCGGGTTACATACGCTTCAGGTTACATACGCTTCAGGTTACAGACTCCGCTAACCCAGAAATAGTGCTTCAGGTTAAGAACTTTGCTTCAGGATGAGAACAGAAATCGTGCTCCAGCGGTGCGGCGGCAGCTAAAGTGTTGCTTCAGGTTAAGTACAGTTTCAGGTTAAGAACAGACCTCCGGAACAAAACTTAAGCTGAGGTACCACTACTGAATTTGCAAGATATACCATATCGGCCCGGATATAAGCCGCACCCGAATACAAGCTGCACCTGTAAAATTCAAGGAGGGGGGGAGCCAAAACCTGAAAAAAGCCACTCCCTTAAAATTCTGCAGGCATTCATACCCGTAAATGGCAAGTGTAGAAGAAAATCCTACGGGTACCATTCCCCACACTCCTGGGCTGCTTCCTGGAGGGGGGAACCATGCTGCTTTGCCAGCAGCCTTTCCCCCTTCTTTTTGGCTGCTTGGGGGAGGCTTGGGAGCCACAGACAGGATGGGTGCCATTGCCCCGCACCCCCAACAGCCCTCTTGGTGGTATCCTGGGGGGGGGGAGAGGACACACTCTATTCCGGCCTTGGAAGGCAAGGCAGGGCCACAGACCTAGGGCAGCTGTTTCAGCAGTGATATCGTAAGGTTGTCAATATAGGCTGCACTTTAACTTTTCACGGCCGGAATTTGGGGGGGAAAGTGCAGCTTATATTTGTGGCCAATACGGTAAATGTTTTCGTGTTTCATTACCTATGCTTTAGAACTCTCTTCCTACAGACACCTTCACTGTACTCTTTTGGGTGCCTGCTAAAACCAGTTTAGTGCAGGCAAGCCTTTGCAGACACATACAATGTTGATGCATTTTAATCTGTTTTTTTAAATACATTCACGTTGGCAAACTAGAATTTCCAATCAGAACTTTATCTGTCTATCTATCTGAAAAGTGCAGCTTCCAAAGATCTCAAATCTGGGGGGAAATGGGAATGTCAATGGAAGAGAGGCAGGGAGGGAAGAGGAGATACCTGCTCTGACATCCGCACAGCAAAAAATCAGTAACTCAACTTGAAACATTTCTGTAAGAGTCACAATGAAACAAGACTCATAAATTCAATAAGAAGAGCCTTGATTCAAGACCATTTTCAATCATCATTTATACAGCACTTTAATATATATATATATATATAATATATATATATATCCTTTGTGTCTGCCATTCATCTTTGCAACAAGTGCAGGATGTGATGGGGGCAACTATTGCTCCCAATTTATATGTGGGGAATTGAAACTGGCAGAGCGACTTAGCCAAGGCAACCCAGTGCGAAAGACACATTGAGAGGGAATCAAGCCCTGACCTCACGGGACCGCATCCAGATCTCTATCCACTGAATCACTTTGGCTGGCTGACATTGGTATGCAATATTCAAAATCTGACATCTTCATAGATAAGTCTATTGCAAGGACTGGCAACTGGGAGCCAACTCTGGCTCACGAAGCCCTGTAGCCTGCCCCCACTTGCAAGTTCAGCATAAAACAACCTTCACTCCTGCCTGGCTATTTTACCCTAACTGACAATGGCAGGGCTGAGCCATATTAATTTTAATGAGGGGTGACTTTCCCTCAGCTTAATTTGAAATCAGTTCAATATTTATGAGCTCTCTCATTGAGCGTTCAGGAAAAATAAAATAGTTTGTTTTTTAGAGGTCTCTCACAGTAGTGCTGTGCCAAAAAACAACTTGCATTTATCCCCCCCCCCCCAAAAAAACCCATTCTCTATAAATTAATGAGAATAGAAGTTGCATTCAGAAATTATGGTATCAAAAGGGAGATAATTTTTCGGAGAAATTTTCATAGGTGGTGTAATGGTTCTAGGGGTTGCTTGTGTATAAGTTGCCGCCACTCCTGGCTAGGTTACCTGGTTGAACCCTTTCTGTCTGGACAGCCTCAAGTTTCGTGGCTGTCTCAGTCGCTGGCAGAATCCGTCAGTGGGCGTTTCTTGAACCTTTTCCAGCATAAAAGCTCTTTGACGCCAAGTCTCCTCCTACTCTCCCTGCGCGGAAGTCTTCTGCGCAAGGAGGGTGTGGGCAGCAGAGTACCCGTACTCTCTCCGCTGGTCTCCAGCAAGGAGTCCTGGAGCCTCCTCTCTGATTCCCCCATCTGCCCCCCTTCTCCACTGGTGTTACGCTGATTTCCTTCCCCAGCAGATGGAATGCCTCTCTCCCTACTGGGACCCTCTCCGGCATCCCTCTGGAGCCTTCCCTCCGCCTCTAGCTCTGATGGCAGTTCCCTGACAGGTGGGGTGCAGGGGTTTCTATGCAATTACTTTTCTTTTGAGGTGACTGAGTGGCTCCTGCAATTGCCCTTTCATTTTACAAATCATCTCATCAGTGGCCTGCATACTGCAGCCTTCCTGGGTGCCTGAGTTTCAATTAAAACTCAAGGCTAGACATAGGCCCTATCTGCACTGTATATTTAAGGCTGCCACTTTAACAGTCATGACTTCCCCCAAAGAATCCTGAGAACTGCAGTTTGTTAAGGTTGTCGAGAGTTGTTCAGAGGTCCCTATTCCCCACACACAGAGCTACATTTCCTAGAGTTCCCTGGTAAGTGGGATTGAATGGTGAACCACGCTGAGAAGTGCAGCTCTGGAAGGAAAGTATGGTTCTCTTAAAAACTCTCAGCAGTCTTAAGACACTACAGCTCCCACAATCCTTTGGGGGAAGCTATGGTGCATTAAATCTATGGTGCAGATGGAGCCATAACGAGGCTCACTTCTCCCATGGAGCTTTTTCGGATCAGGAAACTAAGGCAGCCAGGGAGGCTACAGTATGCTGGATAAATGTTTACCAGAAATAAAAGCATGTGCACAACAGTAGAGGAAGCTCAAAATCCTGCTGGGGCTAACCTTTGAAAGAAATGCTCCCATGCCCCAAGAATAAGGCTGAGAGAGAAAAAAATGGATGCCTCTTTTGCAGACGATTAAAGCTGTTAAGGAACTAGACAAACAGGGTTTTTGTACAATGCCAGTTTGTAGTGCTTCCCCATTCACACTAATGGCGTTCTGTATTTCAGTGTTGTATAATAGTTTTTGATTTCACTTATCATACACCCACCCAGCCAGAAAAGAGAGCCGTTGGTGAATTCAACCAATACGCCTTCCCAGTGAAACACACCCAGGAATAAGACTGTTTTAAACCTCAGTGGGGTACAACAGAGAGAGAAAACACTGACATGATATTTTATGCAAGAGAATTGATCCAGGCAGAGAAGATACTCACGCAACATGTGAATGGAGGGAATGTTAGTTTGACACAGAATGCCAATGGTATAAGCAATGGCTCTAAACACCAACACAGAGTCCGAACTGCAGGACTGGCATTGAGGAGCATGATATTCCTAGCGTAGATTCCTACCCCCCAAATCCTCGTATTCTTTAGATCTATATACCAGCATAGGCAATGCACAGGTTGCAAGATGAGCGGTGATAAAGTTCTAGACTATGGGCTTGGTGCTTGGATCCAGGCTTGTGCTTTGGGTGAGCAAACTGGCCCAAAACAAATTAAATGCCTCAGTTGAGTTCCAGACATTAGTTCTATCCAGGCATTGTCCTTACACAATGGGGGAGTATGCTAGCTCATTCCACCCCCTTCATCATGTCTCTGTCACCCGCAACACCATCATCCACATGTTACAGGATGACCGCCTGTGAAGGTACATGAACTATGCCTATACAGGTTTCGAAACATAAATAACAAGGGTTTGAAAACTATTGGGGGGGGACCTCCAGAAATGCAAGGGGCTCTGCTGCAGATGATTCAGACTCACACTACCAGTGCACAAGGACTCAGTGGAAGGGGAGTGGCCAGCCAGTATAACCCTGCTCTAATCTAATCACATGGAAGAGCTGAACACTCTTGAGGGAGCAAGTTCAAGGAACTCTCCAAGGTGCTGAAATTCCACCCTTAACCTATAGACCAGGGGCAGAGAAGATTTTCTTTCTTGCCAAATGGCCAGATTTTTATCTCTTCCACCTCTGGTGAGCCAAAGTGGGCAGGTGGATGGGACCTCACAGGTGCCATTCACTGGCCATTACTATGACATCAGGTGACGCTTCTCTTTGAAACCTCAGTTCTAGGTACTTCAAAGCAAGTGGGCCGCAGGCCTTTAAAACAGCTGTTTGTAGACAACTTCCCATGAGGCTGTTTATAAAGGGTTTCTCCTTTGAATCTCATTGGTTTGAAGAAGTGAGTGGGAGGGCTGTTTCAAAGCCCTTTGTACACAACTCCAAAGCTCCTGTTCTTTGGGTCCAGCAAGGTGAGCTTCCACCTTCTGTGGTTTGAAGAGGAAATATGGAGGGAGCATGTCTTGCTAAATCCAAAGAACAAATAGGAGCTTTAAGCCACTCCCTTACCTGCCCCACTCCTGATGTCATGCATGAGGGTGGGTGTGCTGGGCATCCCCAGGGCGTTTTTGCAACAGACACCTGCAGGACATTTCTGCCCCACAGAGTCCCATTTGTGGCCAGGGCAAAACAACAACAGCCCCTGAACTTCTCTCTATTCTGCAAACATGCTTAAACTGCCAAATCTGTTTCTGCTGACAGTGGATTGTAATGCACTATCCCTATGGCAAGGGACGTGGGTGGCGCTGTGGGTAAAAGCCTCAGCGCCTAGGGCTTGCCGATCGAAAGGTCGGCGGTTCGAATCCCCACGGCGGGGTGCGCTCCTGTTGCTCGGTCCCAGCGCCTGCCAACCTAGCAGTTCAAAAGCACCCCCGGGTGCAAGTAGATAAATAGGGACCGCTTTCTAGCGGGAAGGTAAACAGCGTTTCCATGTGCGGCTCTGGCTAGCCAGAGCAGTGATGTCACGCTGGCCACGTGACCCGGAAGTGTCTCCGGACAGCGCTGGCCCCTGGCCTCTTGAGTGAGATGGGCGCACAACCCCAGAGTCTGTCAAGACTGGCCCGTATGGGCAGGGGTACCTTTACCTTTACCTTATCCCTATGGCTACTGCAATAGTTTATTTGCTGGCCATTCATCAATCACATGATCGAAAGGCGAAGCCTGCTAAAACTTACTAAACCAAACAGAATATAGGTAAGCATATGAGCAGGTAAATTTAAATTGCACTAAAACTGCAGAGTAGCCTACTAATAAAAATCCCAAGGTGTACATTGATCCTTTCCAAAAGTTTGGGTAAATAACTGTGTTTTAGCTGGTGCTGTAAAGCAAAATGAGTCAGCACCAGCCGTATCTCAGAAAATCCAAAGCAGGGTGCCACAACAGAGGAGGTCCTATCAGCTGTTACTGCTGAATAGATCTCCCCTGAGAGGTGGAATATCGAGAAGGGCCTGTCAATTCACACTATTTGCCACACACAGGGTTGAACTGGGACCCAGAATTAATTTAGATGACAAGGAGCATCACACAATTAAAGGTTGGAGAAAGCAGAATCTGCTGCAGAGTTGATGATCTGCAGTATCTAAGATGGTGAGATGAGAAGCTCAGCCATGAGCTCATTGAATGGGCTTAGGAAAGCTACACTGAGTATCAGCCTCTCCAACTGCAATGCAGAGATAATAAAGCTGACCTACCTTATAAGGCTGTGGTTGCAATGACTGAATTGTTGTAGGTACCTATTCTCAGTGCTACCTGTTCTTTAAGAATTCTCTCTCTCTCTCTCATTTTTGTATCTTGAATTTCAAAGTGAACATCTTGATCCTGGCAACAACAACAAAAAGTCCACTGGAAAAATAAATTGAAATTATGCTAATGGAACGTTAAAAAAAAAACAAAAATCCATTCCCACCCCCCACCTGGGTGAAATGAAACCTTTTTTCCTTTTCGTTTAGTATATGCTGTCTTAGCAAGGACTCTGAACTACCAGGAACACCAAAACAGTCTTCTCTTAAAAATTCAACTAAGTTAATTATATTAATGGTGACATGATAATTACACGGTGTCAAAAGGGCCCGAAGCAATGAGTCTCAGAGAGGTCACTTTGTCTGCTAGTGAAATGGTCTCATTTGTTACTTTATGTTTCTTTCTGTAGAGAGAGAAAATGCCTCCAGCTTTATAGTTTCTAAGTGAGGGTAATGAAGACCTGAACTACTGGCATCAGGACCAGGGCAAGGGTAAAAGCCACTGCTAGAGGGGAGATGTGGGTGGGAAAGAACCCTTCTCCTGACTGAAGGGTTAATCACCCTCCTCTTGCCCAAAGCTTCGTCTGTGCAAAACTGCATCTTCTAGTTCCCAGTTTCTACAGGGAAAACAGCCTTGCAGAGGCAAGCCTAGAAACATCAGAAGCTGCCTTGGGACACCTAGCTCAGTAATAATGATGAACCTGTGGCCCTCCAGATGTTGTTGGATGCCAATTCCCCTTAGCCCCAGTTAGCATGGCCAACAGTCAAGGATGGTGGAAGTTGGGCTTCACCATCTGACATCAGCTCTTCATTGTTTTGGACTGAAGTCATTCCCAGTCCTATCTGGAGATCCTGAGCACTGGATCTGGGACCTTCTGCATGACAAGCAAATGTTATACCACTGAGCTACAGTCCCTCCCTTGTGCAGATTTATCATTATTTTTATGAATTTATAGGCTGTTCTGAGGCACAAAACACCATCGAAGCAGCATACAAGATAACAACAGAATAAAACACAAAACCCTACACTCTAAACGAAAAGGAAGGTCATTTGAACAAACTCTAAAAACAATAAGAACATCTTTCCATGCTCTAAAAACAGTGTCTGCTGATGTACAACTGACATTCTGTAAATGATTGGGTTATACCTCAGGGAAAGCCTTAAAGAAAAGGTTCTTTGGTAAGCACTTGAACATCAGGTGCCCAGCTAATTCAGCCAGTAATTGATTCCAGAGAGCTTCAGTTACGACACTAAAAACCTAGTTTCTAGAACAAGGTAAGAGAGTCTCTGGGGCAAATGGTATTCTCAGCAGTGCCCTGCCTGAAGTTACTGGTAGGAATGTAAAAATGTATATATAATTTTTATTTAAAAATAACATTAAACAATACAAACAACAAATAATGAGTATTGGTCACCAGATACAAAGCAAAATATAGTCATGATATGCATAGGGCGGAGGGGGGGGGGGGAATTAGCAGCATGTTATGTTAAATAAGCAATCCAAAAAGATGTATGAGTTACAGGGAAACTATGTTCCTCCAGGTGATGGTTAATAAAAGAAATAAACAATTCAGCATCAAAAGTATCTTGTTTTGTTTCTCCACGCATCGCTCTACAGCGTTGTGCAAGTTTATCAGTCAAAGTCAAGCACCATAACCTGTCATATCGCTTGCGGAAAATACATCTATTTAGAAGACATCATTTTCTGTCCTGTCCTGTATTTGTCATATGCAGCACTGTTTCCTGCTGCAGTTCATCTTCTTCCAAAAACTGTGTTATGCATCTCATTGTCTGTCGTGGCAAAAATTACATAACTTGCATAATTTATGTAATTAATTACGTAAATAGCATCACCATTACATTATTCCAGCCTATTCATCATTTCAATGTAAAGGAATACATAATGCCAAGAGGTGTGGGATGTAGTCAATTACATATTGTTTGCAGACAGAAAACAACAACAGCAGCGATTAGCAATCATATGCACTTGGCTGATTTCCGTTGCAAGCATGGGATGAAAAAGCAAACACTAGCAATTTCCACTCTGGTAATTCTGCTAAGGACCCTCCTCAAATTCTCTCACCTTAATTCCTCCTTGGTACTTGGAGTTTGGAATTAGCAGCACCTAAGTGCCAAGTGGAACCAAATTCTTAAAAATTCTTTGTTCTCCATTTTGCTTTTCATTTCAGAATAAAATGTGGCCTTGAGCAAATTTTTTATTGATAAGAAATCCACTGAAAAACAAAAAGAAATAACTCCTAGCTCTGCTTGATTTATAACAGAGAACACAACTACTTTATAATATGAACATGGGATATCCAGAAACTATAAAACAATGCAGCTGCAAATTCTGCAAATAAAAATTGTTATTTTGATACTATACTACACTGAAATGTTTAAATGTTTCTTTGATTGTCCTTGAATCTTCCTGCAGTTTGCTGAACCTTTCAGTTCCTTTCTCTCATTTATCTTCCCGTTATGCTCATAAAACAATGGCCACCATCACACAAAACAAGCAATTTTTTATATAATTGCATACCTTATTGCATCAACATACTTTCTGTACAAGGGGTTTACAAACATGGAGGAGCACATCAGGAAAACAACACAAAAATTAATACTGTTACAATTGCACATCGAATCCTATAATGACTCTTTTTGCACAGTAATTTTTTATTATATTATATTATATTATATAATAATTTTTATTGGTTTTTCCAGATATTTTCCATCAAAACATCCATCTTGTATACAAAATTATTTTAAAAATTGCAAATCCTTTTGAAATGTGGAATGTAGAATTTAAGACTGGGAAAAATGCAAAACAGAGAAAAACTGAAATTGAGAGATTTTTCCATCCCTACTTGCCAGGTCCATACCTAAGCCCAAACTCAGGATGGTTGATTTTCAAAACGAGCCCCTGCAGTCCAAAATTTGTTACATCTGTCTGCACCTAAACTGTGGTTGCAATACACTGGGATGCATTTCTCATCTAACAAAACCTTCCTGCAACTGTTAACAACCTCAGCACTCCTGGATCAAAAGGTGAAGAAAAGCACTGAGTCACACGTACATGCTATTTCACAACACGAGTTTACACTGGGCTTCTCCTCCTCGCCCCCTGCCCCAGATGCTATAAACCTGGACACATTGTTGACAGCTGAAAAGATTGTTTTACACAGGTTAATGCGGCCCAGATGTTCCCTGTCTCTGCTGAGCAGGTTTCCCTTTCAATTTTCAAACACATTTGCCTGGGAGAGAGAGTCAGGAATCAGAGGTTTGTTCAGCTCGGGGACTGGGGATCAAAGGCAACGACTGTGACAAAGAATAAATGAGCAAGGCCTGGCATGTTCCTTCCTACTGGAATGACAACAAACCCAGGCTTATCCCCAACCTGCTGCTCTGTATTGGTGATGATGCCTTTCTGAAACACTACCTTGCTGCGAAGCACCACGGCAGACCCCTCTGCATGCCAATAAGAAATCTGTGGTAAGTACAGAGCAAATGTTGAATAGATGGATGCTCAGGGAGAAGGGGGGAAGGGAGGGGAGACCCACTTAGTGGGCCAGGTCAGTCAAATCAATCGTGGCAATCAATGGGGTGCCCTCGGATCCATTGATTGTATTAGGGGAAATTGATTTTTACTTTTACTTTTAGAGGAGATTCTGGTAGGGCTGGAGTCCAAAGGTTCAGGCATTTGGTTGCTCAGGTCTACCCTAGATCCAACGGGGACCCCTCTGAAGACCTGGTCTTCTACTCCAATTCATATTCCCTTTACAACCAATACTTCCCCTCCTTATTGTCTGAGGGAGCTTAGAAACTGTGGTAGCTCTAGGGATGTACAGTGGTACCTCGGGTTACAGACGCTTCAGGTTACAGGTGCTTCAGGTTACAGACTCTGCTAACCCAGAAATAGTACCTCGGGTTAAGAACTTTGCTTCAGGATGAGAGCAGAAATCGTGCGGCAGCAGCGGGAGGCCCCATTAGCTAAAGTGGTACCTCAGGTTAAGAACAGTTTCAGGTTAAGAACAGACCTCCAGAACAAATTAAGTTCTTAACCAAAGGTACCACTGTATTTCCTATGGCTTCCAGCATCTGTGAGCACAGCATTTCCCAGAGATTTTTGGTACTATATCCTGTGGTTCCCAGTGGTACTGCAATAACTTCCATTAATTCTTCTGGTTACTAAGAAGTTAGGGCAGGGGTCAGCAACCTTTTCCAGCCGTGGGCTGGTCCACCGTCCCTCAGACCATGTGGTAGGCCGGACCATATTTTTTTTTGGGGGGGGGGATGAACAAATTCCTATGCCCCACAAATAACCCAGAGATGCATTTTAAATAAAAGCACACATTCTACTCATGTAAAAACACACTGATTCCCAGACCGTCCGTGGGCCAGGTTGAGAAGGTGATTGGGCAGCATCCGGCCCACGGGCCTTAGGTTGCCTAGCCCTGAGTTAGGGGAAAGGAAGGATACCTCATAGGGCAGGACTGGGGATTCTTTTTGGCTCCGTGAGCCGGATCTTATTATGATTGGCAATGTGGGACAAAGTTGACAAGTGGGTGGGGCCAGCCACCTGTTAATTACCTGACATCACAATGATGTCGGATGCAAGCTGCTGCTAAAGTGAAGGTCCTGTCCCTCATTTTAGCAGGGAATTCCATGTAAATCCCAGCTTGGAACAGGCAAATGCAGCCAATTCAATTAACCCCACACTCCCACTCAGCAAACAATGCCATGAGTGATGTCAGCTGATCAAGCAGGTGGGTGTGGTTTGGGGAAATGGAATTTGGAAGCGCCCCCCCCCCCGGTGGGACACGACTGGCCCATGGGCCAGAGCATTCTTCCTCTGTCATAAGGTGTAAGGCCTGCTCAGCACAGAGCTCAGATTCAGACCTTGAATTATTTTATTACTGAGGGTTTTTTGTTTTTACAAATCTTCAGGAAAGTATTTAGCAGAATTATCCAGTTCCTTTGAATTATTTCTGATGCATTCTTGAATGGGCAGCTGGGCGGGGGGAGAGAGATGACATAGACAACCACTCATCATTACTTTCTGAGAAGCCATAAATAATTTGTGGCTGGACTTTATGGAATTATATATTTTAGTAACTACAGGCACGAAGAACTGAATACCTTCAATATTGGGAAGTCATAAAATTCAGTAACTGAAAATGAAAAAGGAGCTGCTGTGTCTTAAAGAGTTTTGAGGGGGCTATGCTTTCTCTCCAGTAACAGGGGCAATGAAGGATCAAATATTTGCCTTTTCACATACCCTTTTCTGCACACAACTGATGAACAGAAATAGCCATACTGTATTAGGAAAGTTTCCGCATTTAGAGGATAAATTAAGGTTGCCAATTTTTCAAAAAAGAACCACCACACACAAATGAATCTAGCCTGGCAATTATCAGCATAACCATAGGGTGTAATTGTGATTTGTCAAGGTAATGATCATAAAAACATAGCATTTGTGACACAGTTCGCTCTGTACTTGCAAATCTTCACCTCTTTCCAGATTTGGAGAGCCTGCTCAGAAAGCAATTAGGGAGAGGAATTGTAGCACAGAGAGCAGGAGATGGAATGAGATAGCAATTCAAACTTGCAGATATGTCACAGATATCAGTAATTTCCACCAAGGCAATGGAAACCATATGTGGGGCAGAGGGAACCCAAGGGACTGAGTAGACATTCCTGAAATTTACACACAAATACAGAATGGAAGCTCTTGATACAAGACAACTAGCCACACAGAGCAGGGAAATGAACCTCATTAGAACAGAGGAAGGTGCCTTCTGCCAAGTCAGGTCAACAGTCCATCAAAACCAGTGTTGTCTGCACTGACTGGCAGCAGCTCTCCAGGGTTTCAGACAGAGACTCTTTCCCAGCCCTACCTGGAGAAGCTGTGAATTGAACCTTGGCTACTGAGCTAGAGGATCTGTTGACCTGACATAGCATACAGTAGCTAACTTGGTTCCTAAGAGTAGAGATGATTTACAGTGAGAAGAAGTGAGCATCGGGAGTGTCGAATTTCCTTCTTTCCTAAGCTTTTACCTCCACTACACAGAGTGGATATCTCTCCCTTGATGCAGCAAATGGGGTGGACTTCTTTGCCATTCTCTTTACATACCCAACTTTATTGTTGCTGCTGCTGCTGCACTCAGCTCAGTGGGTGGTGCGCTTTCACCCGGATAGTTGGCAAAGTGATCCCTTGCAGCCGAAAGCGACAGTTTCTCTGCTGTTGCTTACAAGAACTTTCTCAGCTGTGCTTCGACAGCATATGCTCTGGATTAGAAGCAATTACCATAAACCTGTTCATGTTTCATTAGGCTGGAAACCCTGAATCTGGCATGTGTGCTAACGTGTTCCTAGGTTACACAAAGGAGGCAGGGAACTAGCCTCTGACAAATCAACACTCAGACATGCAAGCTGCCTGCTTGGGAGGAGGGGGGCGGTTAATAATGTTCTGACACCTCTTTAGCAGAAGCCAGTATTGGCTGGAATAGTGACAACCAGTCCTGCTTAACTGGCTGGCTGTTGCATTGAGTTTAAAACTCCCAATTCTGCCGGTCTTTCAGGGGCTACTAGCCAGGCTGGCTACCATTGAGTATGTCTCTGAAAACCAGTTGCTGGGAAACACAAATGGGGAGAGGGCTGTGGTGCTCAGGTCCTGCTTATAGGCTTCCTATAAGCCTCTAGTTGGCTACTGTGGAAACAGGATGCTCCCACTTTTGCCTCAAAATAAGAATGATAATTCTAATATTTGTATCCCTGTCCATCCAACAGGATTGACCCAGTCATTCTGGATGGCTTTCAGCATATACAGGACCCAATAAAACATCAAACATGAAAAAGTACAGGGCTGCCTTCAGGTGACTTCTCAAGATTGTGTGGTTACTCATCTCCTTGACATCTGATGGGGGGTTGTTCCACAGGGTGGGTGCCACTACCAAGAAGGCCCTCTGCCTGGTTGCCTTTAAACTCACTTCTTGAAGTGAGAGAACCGCCAGAAGGCCCTCAGAGCTGGATCTTAGTGTCTGGGCTGGGTGATGGTGGTGGAGACACTCCTTCAGGTATACTTGGCCAAGGCTGTTTAGGGCTTTAAAGGTCAGCACAAACCAAAGGTGTTCTACTAACTGGGAGTGAGTTCCAAGGTCTTGTGCTGCGAAACCAATGACTAATGCACCTTTTGCAAGAGTGAACATTTAATTACAAACAGCACAGGTTGGAAATGGAAGATGCAGGGACACCCAGAAGCATCACGGCATCATTCCCTTCTCCCCCCAACCGCCCCCCAAAATTGGCAGTGGCAGCCTCCTGACCACACCCATGTTCTCCTTTTGCCAGCAAAATCTCTGGCTACTCTCTGTGAACCAATTCAACTGACTTCCTTTTTCCCTCTCCTGGCCCACACATTCCTGGGACACAAAACCCATCTCCGGCAGACGGGTGTGACCTGCATTCAAAGCAGAGCTAGTAAGAAGCATTCCCTCTGTTTTCAAGTTCAGGTGTGAGTGTTATCGCTGATGTAGCAAAAATGGCTTAACCTCTCCTCACAAGCCAGGTTTTCTTCTGAGTAATGAGCCCTGCCTCTCATTTCAAAGAATAGCTTGACCTATTTGCTCATGAGGAGTTGTGCGGATGTTTCTTGCAGTTGTGAGCGTTGCAGCAGCAGCAGCAGCAGCATGTTCCAAGAGGAGTCGAGGTGGCTTGAAAACAGGGACTACTTACCCTGATGGCAATGTTCTGCCCTCCATTGTCAGAGGCAATATGGCCCCGAATACCAGTTGCTGGAAATCTCAAGTAGGGAGAGAGCTATTGTGCTCAGGTCCTGTTTGTGGGCTTCTCATTGCAATCCAATGGATAGCTCAGTTGGTTGGAGTGTGGTGCTGATAATGCCAAGGTTGCAGGTTTGATCCCCGTATGGGACAGCTGCATGTTCCTGCATTGCTGGGGGTTGGACTACATGTTCCTCAGGGTCCCTTCCAACTCTACAATTATGTTTCTATGATTCCCATTGGGGCATCTGGCTTGATCCAGCAGCTCTTCTTATGTTCTAGCTTAAGAGCAAAGGAAGCTATATTAATATGAGTCAGGGCCATTGGTCCATCCATCTCAGTATTGTCTACCATGACCCTGGCCTCATCCTCTAAGGTGCCAAGATGCTAAAGAGGAAACGGCTAGGCTCCTACAAGCTGCACCTGCTGAAACCAGCCACCATTTAGGGATTGGGTTGTAGTCTCATGCATTTGGAGGTCAGAAACAGCCTGTGGGGAAAGGGTGTAGCTGCCGTATACTATGTTCCTACATCTGTCCCAGTCTTAACTGGAGATGATATGGATTGAACTTGGGGGCTTCCTGCATGCATCTCATGTGTTCCAACATGGAGCTACAACTCTTCTGCCCAGTTTATAAAGCTGTGTCTTCTCCTCCACTTACCTCCAGTCTCAGGCAGGGCTTTACTTAGCCCAAGACCTCTTAAAGTGACAATCATGCTTCTGTTCACTGGTCTGCCTCATACTGAGTCCATCTACCTCAGCATTGTCTACTAGGGTTGGGCGACATATCAATATAACCAGTTTGTAGATAACCATTTTTGGGATAACAGTCTCATAATATTTGACCTGGCAATATATCATGGATCACAATGTGTGTGCTATGCAAACAATTGTGATGTGGGGAAAACTGTGAAGCTGGACATCGCTTCTCTCAGGAGTCCTACCCCCCCTTCCCCCCATTCCTCTGTTCTATAAAATAACAGTGTTAACAAAATGTTAAATGTAAGTGAAAATGTATTGGTTTTAGACTCCTAAGTAGTAGCAGTTGCTAGGACATCACCCCATTCACCTCTACGTAGTTTCATCGTTATTTCAGACATTGCGATATATCGGTGTATCACAATGCTTAGCTGACAATATATCATGAGGTTGAAAACCAGATTTCGGCCAGCCCTATTGTCTACGATGACTAGTAGTGACTCTCCAAGGTCTCATTCAGAGGACATTCCCAGTGCTACCTGCATATGTAATTGCAGGATTGGACCTGGGACCTTCTGGCATGAAAAGGAAATCCTCTGCCACTTAAGTGTGGACCTTCTCCATGTGCAGCAGTGTTGGCAAAGGGAACTAAGGGCCTTTGTAACAGCCCGGATGCTGTAGTGGTTAGAGTGTCAGACTAGGACCTGGAAGACTGGGGTTCAAATCCCCAGTTGGCCATGAAGCTAACTGGGTGACCTTGGGCCAGCCACCACCTCCCAGCCTAACCTACCTTACAAGGTTGTTGGGGGGGGGGGATTATAGAATCACAGAACTGTAGATCTGATAGTGACCCAAAGGGTCATCCATGCAGGAGATGGGAGCGCCATCAATGCCACCTTGGAGTATGAATGCAATAAATACGTAAGCAGAACAAAATATTTGGTGAAGGGAAGGAGTTTAGATCCCTCCCCCTGCCTCATTTCCACCCCTCTCCACTTGTAGCTTTTCTGCTGAAGCTCCAGACATCCTGGCCCTTCTGCTATGATCAGTAAGCCACAACTTCTCTGCAACATGGTTGCACATTGGTGGCACTGTATACATGGAAGAACAAAATTGGTTGTGTTTTCTTCCCTGTGCAAGCTTCCACCGCCCGCTCCCTCCTACTTAAACTGCAAAACACAGAGACCAAGTTGATGGTCTCCCCTCCCACTTCCTTCTACACCTCTGACCTATATATAAAAACTGTGAAGAAAGAAAGCCTCCCCAACTCCCATTTGCAATCTGCATCTCCCAGCGCCAGAGAATGTTAATGACGAAGGCAGACTCTACACCCCCTTCGCAGGTTTCACTCTCCCCCTCCATCTCTCCATCTCCCTGTGTTTCCTGGAGCTGCCTTCCCACAACTCAGAGCTATTTGAACCTTCCTTTACCCCTGTCCTCCATCATGTACATGCACACACAAACCTACTAAATGTGACAATGCCCGTTGTTAAGAAGACATCTGAAGGCAGCCCTGTTTGGGGAAGCTTTTAATGTTTAACAGATCATTGTATTTTAAAATTTTGTTGGAAGCTTCCCAGAGTGGCTGGGGAAACCCAGCCAGATGGATGGGGTATGTATGTATGTATGTATGAATGAATGAATGAATGAATGAATAAATAAATAAATAATAATAATTATTATTATTATTATTATTATTATTATTATTATTATTATTATTATTATCAGGGGTCAGCAAACTTTTCCTTCAGGGAGCCGGTCCTCTGTCCCTCAGACCTTGGGGAGGGGGGGGCGTGGACTATATGTTGCCATGATTATGACCCGCATTTTTGGCAAAAAAACCCTTATTGGGACCAACCCCAACATTTCCCAAATGTGATTTTTTTTTTGGGGGGGGGGTGTTCCCTCATAGACCCACGCTGCTTCTTTTGCGTTTTACGCATTGACAGTTATTATTTCTCTCATAAGGTGGGGTGGGGGGCTGAGGTAAGCACGCCATTCCTGTCAGCCCTGGAGAGCATGTGCGCATGTGTGGGAAAAGGGAAAAGCCGTTGGGCATGCTAAGTCAGGCCAGCACCACTCAAGCAAAAATGTTCTTTTCCCCACGTGAGTGAAGGCGAGGCGGCGGCTATTTACCTTACCATGGCTTTCACCGTGTAGCTAACAAGCGGCCTCTCCAGCAGAGCACAGAACTGCTTTGGAGTGCAGCTGCCCAGGAGCTCCCCGCTTCCTCTGGCAGGGAGCATTGCCGCCACAGACACCGATGGGCGTCGCTCCCAAGGTGCCCCCGAGTCCCTGTCACCTCAATTGCCCTTCCTGAGGTCAGTCGCCGGCAGCTTCATGGTGGAAATCCGAACTGTGGCTCCTTTTCCCTCTTCCCCACCCCCTACCCCAGAAGAAAAGATTGCTGCATGTCCGTGATGGGCGGAGTAGGAGCTTGTCTTGAGCAGCCGGCCACCTCACTTTAGACCCCCAAGCCTGGCTGAATCGCAAAAACCATCACACGCACACATGCACTATGCTGGCTGACTGGATTCCTGGACCGTCTGTGGCTGGATCTAGAAGGCAATTGGGCCTGATCTGGCCCACCAGCCTTTGTTTGCCGACCCATGGGAGAGATGACAGTGATCTTTCTCAGCCTTCTTTCCTGCTCCTGCGGAACATATGTGGGCCCCCCAATATTTTTCATTCACTTCTCTGCTCGCTTTGGCTTCTTCAGGGTTTTATAATGCGTGACCAACTGAGCCGAGATGCCCGGTTGGGGATGGAGGGGTGCCAGTTTCTCCCCTCCCCACCACAGCTCAGACCTCCACAAGACCCCGGCAAAGAGCTCCATGAAATGTGTCTGGCTGTTTTGAGCAGGCCTCACAGCCCCGGCGGTTTGACCCTGCTCTAATTTTGGTCAAGATCCATCTTTTCGAGTTAAGCTTAGCCAACAGGCTGGAGCGGATGCCAGAATTAAATGCTAGACACGCAATCAATCATCCAAATGAAGACAGTTTGTTCATTGGACAGCAAGATTCACAGGGAACGGCATCATCTGAACTTTTGCAAGGGGGGAGCTGGGGGCAAAGGAAACAGCAAACGCCCCTTGAGTCCCAAGTTGTTATGGCCCAAAGAGGCCTAAATATATGAACAGGCCTAACATGATCTGGGTACTGGAGCACTTTTCCTAAGAGGAAACAATAAACAGTAGAAATATCCATCCTAAAAAAATGCAATGTTTTGCAAAGTGAAGCAGGCCTGGCCCAAGACAGATCTGGGGTCCTCATATAGAGAACCTCTCCCAATTCTCTCTTTTCCCACCACCTAAAACCCTGTTCAGATTTCCCTAAATCTTTTTTAAAAGAAGGGATTCCTTCGCAGCCATGAAATCTTCACACCTCAGTTAATAAATCATAAGTCTGCCAGCAAACCTGCAGAAAGAGGGCACGCTCAACACCTTTCCTGCAAACCATCTGTCTGCTTAATCTGGAAACAAGCATACCTGTTATCATCTGTCAAATGACAGAGGTAGATATACAAATCCAGGGACCGTCAGTTACAACCTGTGATGCTAACAGCAATTCAGAGAGACAGCATTCGGATTTCCTGCATTTGATAATGTTTCTTTGGAAGCCTCAGTGCCAAAACAAGATATCTGTCTTTATTAAGGGTGTTATAACTTGGCTCAGGGCAAGCTTCTAAACAGCCAGTTGCCTGGTCGCCTGGGGTGAATTAAAAATCTCATCAAGGTGACTAGATAGGAAGCTTTCTGAAATTCAGTTTTTTCTCTCTCACTCACTCACTCAAGCCAGAAATGACTAACATGGGAGCATGCAGGTGAATTTATTTCCAAGACTGCCCTTGTTATTGTTTTTAATTAATGTACAGTGCCTCATGCATATTAAGTGTTTTACAAGTTAACACATTTAATCATCATCAAACGTGCCAGCAGAAGAGGAAAGAGAAAATTGCCAGCAAGCAATTCCTCAGCGGTAGGAATTCTTGCAAAGCTCTTGCCATCTTTTTTTCCTCCCCTTCTTTTTCCTCTCCTTACAAAGCCTCCATCTCACTCCTCCCAAACAGCATTTTTATTTTACTCCCCAGAGTTCCTGTTAAAACACTCCCTAAATATAGCACAGATATGCCTCCTCCTTTGTCCCAAAAGTAGAAGGAGCCTGTTAAGTATTCCAAACCAGACACAAGGTATTTTAGTGCTTCCCTTGAACTTTGATCTGCTCCTTGGCATTTTTACAGCTTTAGTCAAGCGCAGTGCCTGCTATTGTTTTAATATCTTGAGTGGCACTACCAGGTAGTGAACAGCATCATGGGCAGGAAGCAAGGAGTTCTGGGTTCAAATCCTCACTCAGCCAGGAAACTCTCCCTATGGGTATAGGCAAAGCCTCTATTACTTCACCTTCACGGGAATAGACTAAGAACAGAATGGACTGGCCTAGTGGAAGAGAACCTGAGACCCAGAGACTCAATACAGCCCCCTATGCCACTCTAGATGGCCCTCAGATCACACTGCCTTCACCTGGGACTCACACCCATTGGCTCTGCTGTGTAGCCTCAAGTGCTTTTAGTGGAATGTGTCCTTGAGCTGTGATATTGCATGGGAGGAGAATGAAGAGGTGGGTCAGTGTATGTGTAGGAATCTCTGACTTTTGTGTGGCTGGAATACAGACAGTGGAGGTTGGTTCCTTGGGGCAAATGAGGCAGTGCCCCACCAATTTCAGTCTGTCCTCAGTCATACCCATGTGTCCACTTTCATCATCATCATAATCAGTGCTGTTTTCTGGGGGAATGCAGAGGTACACATACCCCTCAACATTTTGTGAATCTAAGTTTGGCCTCATTGTGGGGCAGTATTTCAATATGAGTAGGAAAATGAGAGTATCTCTAAAAAATTTTTTTAGAAAGATCACTGATCATCATAATCATAATTTTATTATTTATATTCCACCCATCTGGCTGGGTTTCCCCAACCACTCTGAGCAGCTTACAGAATATAAAAAATACAGCAAAGCATGAAACATTAAAACCTTCCCAATGCAGGGCTGCCTTCAGATGTCTTCTAAAAGTTACGTAGTTCTTAATCTCCTTGACATCTGAAGGGAGGGTGTTCCACACAGCGGATGCCACTACGGCGGGGTATTCCCAGGATACCCCAAACATTCTCCTCCACCACCCCAAAATCACCACTATGGCATTTTACTCCACCATCCCAAAGAACCCACTGGGGTTCCAAACCTGTTCATTCCCAGCTAGAATCTCCAAAGCAAAGTACAATATTTAAGAACATTTTTAGAAGATGCTCCCTTTAACCCAGTGGTTTAGGCTGCAGGCCTAGAAAATCTGCCCTGCTGAACACAGTGGTACTTACTTCTGAATAAACACATGTAATGTTGTGTTGGAAGTTCTTGCTTCTCTTTTTTTTAAAAAGGCACAAACAGCCAAGGGTTTAAACAGCCATTCCTTGCCCCAGGGAATCCTGGGAACTGCAGGACAGTGAAAGAATAGAGAAACTGCTAGCACTACTCTCACAAAAACCAGAGTCTCAGGGTGGGAAGGAAAACTTGGGTGATTAAAATGATATAAACTGATAGTAGGGATGGGAAAACTCTGCCCCATAGACCAAATGTGGCCCCCATAAGCTTCCCTCCTCACAGAGCTATAATTGCAGAGTGGTTTATCCATCAATCCCTCTTCCCAGGAAACTCTCAATACCATAGGAGCCAACTCCTAGGGCCTGAGATCCCTTCATGCCCCCCAATAAAATATTTCGGGGGCACTCCCCAAGTTGATGGGCATTGCCATTCAAATGGTATATGTGCACTCCATCTTGTGATTGATGGGGCTTTCCTGGGCCTCTCCAATATTGTATTCAAGTTGGCTCCCCTGCTCAGCACATTTACCAAGCTGCAGCTCGCAGAATTATCTTGGGGGGGGGGGGAACCATGGCTGTTTAAAGTGGTATCATAACACTTTGACCAGGCATAGGCAAACTCGGCCCTCCAGATGTTTTGAGACTACAATTCCCATCATCCCTGACCACTGGTCCTGTTAGCTAGGGATGATGGGAGTTGTAGTCCCAAAAACATCTAGAGGGCCGAGTTTGCCTATGCCTGACTTTGACTGTATGGTGTGAATAAGACACCCATCCTGCCGTCTAGATTTGACATGGCCCTGACATGCCCCTTGCCCCGCACATGGCATTTCCTCGCAGTTTGTGAACAAGGAAGAGTTGTTGTTTTTCGGCTCCATGCTTCCTAGTGTTACATGTATCCTGGCATGAAAAGTGAGGGGAGGGGAAGAGTCAAGCCAAGAACGCACAACAGCCGGACAAGAGGAGCAGAACAATGGGAAGGGGAAGTTTCAAGAGCTAAACAATGGCCGACATTGCCACGGACCAAAAGTCTCAATACCAGAGCACAGTCCCTCGGTTGTTCGGGATGCCCGGTGATGTCACTGATCTAAAAAGACACATCCAGAGTTGCCGTGGCAACAGCAGGCGCCAAAGGGCAGAATCAGCACCAGGCCAAGCCAGGGAGAAGGAGGGAGGAATCAAAAGGAGAAGGAAACCAAAATCATTCTGAAGCGGCTATCCAAACCCTCCCCCCCCCATTTTGCTCCACTGCCAAAATTTGCAAAGTCAGTTATTTTGGAGGGGAGGGAGAGCGATTATGGGAAGCGCCGGAGGAATCCAAAAAAGTCATAAGAGAAAGGAAGCTCATTCCGTTAATGAATGGAGACATTGTTTCACACCTCACACACAGCCAACACTCTCCCGGGGCCTTGGGGCGGCTCATTCAACAGCAATAGCGGTGGAGGGGCGGGGGGGGGAAGTGGAGATCAATCCAGTTTCCTATGAGTCAAGCCAAGCATTTGTTACTGGTTTCTGTTAACATGAGGTGGCATATCAGGCCCATGCTGACGGGGGCTTGACCAAAACTTCGGTCCCATCCACTCGCTTTCTCAATGGCTGCGGAAGCTGAATACAGTAAATTTCTCTTCTCCCGTCTGCTGAGTTACAGCCAGCTCATTAGCCTCCAGGGTTAAGTCAACACTTTCCAAACTTTTGGCTCTTGCATCTCCTCTGAAAATAATTTGGCAAAACTGAATATAGTGTGTGTGTTAGTGTGTGTGTGAGTACGCACACACGCCCATACACACACATACAGTACATACAAAGTATCTGGATTCAACCCAACTTTAGAGTGGCTAAGCATCCTACTTTACTGTTTACAGTCCTCTATTTGAAAGGTCAGCCTCTATTTGAAGCAGTGTTAGAAACTGAGATATGAAAGCTAGGAGCTAAACGCCACCTTAAACCGAGGTTATGAGCGCAACAACTGAATGTCTAGGCACGCTTTTTTATAACAAGAATACAAAGGTGAAAATGAATGAACTGCAGCTAAAATATTATGTTCATTTTTCACATGGTCCAGTCCTTCCCCTGCCCACCCCACCCCCTAATATTCTTAAGAGAGTCTCTTCCCCAGTCTTTGGAAAGTAGCTGGAAGTGGGGAGGCAGAAAAAGGTCCTTTCCTTCCACTCTGCAGTTTTATTCTGAAATCTTAGGTGCAGTATTGTGCCCAGAGCTCAGAAACTGCTTGCGCTAATGAAATTCTCTGTTGCAAAATGTGCCTAGAACAATGGGAGTTTCGAACACTGATTTGAAAGTATATCAGGTCTAAGGGCCCTTACGTGCTGACCATTTATAGGGGTACTAGCTGGGAATACCCAGCATTACCCAGGAATTTGAAATTATTTAGATAGATAGATAGATACCGTAGATTCCGGTGTACAAAATGACTTTTTAACCCCGGGAAAGAGGTTAAAAAGTCGGGGGTCATCTTATACGCCGGGTATGGGCAGCACGGAGCGGAGCCGCCCCCCCCCCCCCCCGCTGTGGTGGCGGTGGCTCCGAAGCAGCAGTGGCGGTGGTGGGCTCCGCTCTGTGCCGGGAGAGAGCCGCCTGTTGCGGAGCCCGCCCACTGCTGCTTTGGAAGCAGCAGCAGGGGCGGCGGGCTCCACTCTGCCCTGGGTGCCTTTCTCCCGGCACGGAGCTGCCCAGCGTATTAGGCGACTGGGCTTAGAAGACGAACCCCCAAATTGCAGCTGCCAATTTGGGGGGGTTGTCTAATACGCCCAGTTGCCTAATACGCCGGAATCTACGGTAGACAGATATTTAAATGAATAGTGTAATTTGTGAGGTGTGGGGCTATGTGAACACACACACACACACACACACACACACACAGAGAGAGAGAGAGAGAGAGAGAGAGAGAGAGACCTGGGGAACACCTGGCCTGGCCCTGAATCAATTTGATTGGCCATCTTGATTCAACATGGTGTCTGGCATCCAAATATAGATGAAGACTGCCACCTCCACCCCGAGAACGCTTGTGCCAAGTTTGGCAACAATATTTCAAGAGGGATCCCAATCGGTGCAGGTTGTATCCGTCCTGCCCAATGGTATCTTCAGAGCCATCCAAGTTAGTGCAAGTCGGAACCATCACACCAGACATGGTAAAGACCTGGCAAATGGGGTGATGATTTATTCTGAGACGTCCAATTCCATGAAGTTTTGACCCACTACCTCAAAAAGCATGCCAAAGTCAGCCATCTTGATTCAAAATTCTGGCCAGTATCCCAACTGCTACCCCACCTTGGAAGCCTTCATGCCATATTTGGAGAGGGTATCCCGAGAGGTGTCCAAACACAGAGAACAAATGGACAAGCCATTGACCAATGTAGATGGTTACTGTTTGATCCGACACTTTTAGGAGTGATTTTGCAGCTGATTTTTCTGCTCCTAGAGGGCCACAGTTTCTGCATCCCAGCCCTATGCCAAAGTGACTAAATTCCATTGCCATTAAAGCACCCCAGCCCAGAGAGGGCCTCAGTCAGCTTCCCTGAAGTCCCTGGCCCAACACAGCGTGCTTTTAGTGCTGACAGATCCACCCGATTTGGCATAAAGTGGAATTCGGCAACATTCCTAGCACGGCTTCTCCTTCCAAGCGCTGTTTTGCTTCCTGCCCCTCTCCTTTGCCCAAGGCTGTCCTAGATTGGACTCACTAAACCTCAGAGGGGGGAAAAGAGAAACAGACTGGCTCACAGCTTGTCCACCACATCTAGTCATTTCCACCTTCCTAAGTGCCTAGGTCAGAAAAGCCTATCATTTAGCTAGGATTTTAAAAGGGCTGTTTTGGAGAGCTTTACTCAGCACAGCTTGAAGCCACCATTCCTGTTTGTGTGGCTTCCAGTTCAAGGGAGCAGCCTTTGTTTTTCCAAGAGGCAGAAAGCCAGCTCTCAGCTCTGCAGTGTATGCAGGATGGGGGTGAAGGAAGTAGCAAGCTGTGACAAACAGGGCCAAGATGCTAAGTTTACCTACCAGAGTAAGTGCCAGCTTTTCCTGTTAGACTCTGCAGCTCCTCATATAACTAAAAGTTGGGGAGAAATTTGATTCAGTTCAGATTTAAAACTGAACACCCCTGATCAGCACTTCCTGAGGACTATGCCCAATGCTATGTCCTGCTCAAAGTAGACCCATTGCAATGAATGGACATCAGTAATTTACATAAGTCCATTGATGCAGACTCACTCAGAGTAGGACTAGCACTGAATACAGCCCAAGAACAAACCATGAACTCAAATGCCAACACCCTTCAAAATTCTGTGAATTTTGCAATGCAGTTTTCCAGCAAATGAAT
Organism: Podarcis muralis; assembly: GCF_964188315.1. Classification (NCBI taxonomy): domain Eukaryota; kingdom Metazoa; phylum Chordata; class Lepidosauria; order Squamata; family Lacertidae; genus Podarcis; species Podarcis muralis. The sequence goes on along the minus strand of NC_135668.1, from coordinate 20,976,634 downwards.
GGGTACACAAATACCTAAAAATGCATGGGGGCCCAGAGGAAATACAAAAATGCAAGATACTTGGGGGGGATGCTTTGCAGAAATGTGCTTGCTAGGAGAAATTTGCACTAAAATGCTGGTGGTATTTTTCATGAGGATTTTAAAAGAAATTTTAAAAATTGCAAGTTGCTGTGGCAATGTAGAGAACTTAAGATAGAAAAATGAGAAACCAAAATTGGCATATTTGCTTGTTGCTATATCTAACCCCTCAAAAGGCCTTTCCCAAAGTGGGGTGCATTTTGTTATAGAACTAGTACAGTGGTACCTTGGGTTACATACACTTGGGTTACATATGAAACATATGCTTCATGTTACAGACTCCACTAACCCAGAAATAGTACCTCGGGTTAAGAACTTTGCTTCAGGATGAGAACAGAAATTGTGCTCCAGCAGTGCGGCAGCAGCAGGAGGCCTCATTAGATAAAGTGGTACCTCAGGTTAAGAACAGTTTCAGGTTAAGAACGGACCTCTGGAACGAATTAAGTATGTAACCAGAGGTATGCCCTGGATAAAAGGGAGTGTGCATTGGGCAGGAAGTTTGGAAGAGCTTTGCTGGAGATGGTGAACGGAGCGCTTGAGTTTCACTATTGACTGTTTTGCATCCCTCTGTGACCTTTAAACATACTCAGGGGAAGAGAGGATTCTAAAACCAACAGCTGGGCAATACCTCTATTGAGAGCAACTAAAATGTGATGAGACAGGGTTTTGAGGCTCAAAACTAAAGTCAGGCCCGACATTTCACTGTGCTTGGGTAATATGGATGCCTTGATTTATATTGGTGCATAACCCTATTTCACCTCTTATTATTTATTGTTTGCTTGCTTTGTATATAGTCTGATGTAATACCCAGCATTTTTGGGTTGTTAATAATGTTAATTAAAGTCCCCCTCCAAAAAAAATCAAAAGGTTAGGGAAGGCTGGCCTATGCACAGCAGTTCCCCCTGGGTGTGCATACAGCCGCCTTTCCCATCCCTACCTGGAAACAGCAGGTATCGAACCATGAGCCTTGTGTATGTAAAGCACGTGCTCTTCCACTGAGCCACAGCCACTTTGCCATTCCTGGGAGCAGCAATAAACACCCGAAGGCTCTCTTACTGGCTGGATCTTCAACCTGCCTGTGCAAGAAGAGCTCCACGAACTGCATACTGATCAGGGGAGATGATCCTCTGGAGGAAAAGCAACACCAGGTACCATGGCCTGTTAAAGATCCCACTGCAATTCTCAAACAGAGCCCCCGATAACCCTGGCTTCCCACTCAGCATTCCTCCTCTGCACAGCGACAGGCTCCAGTGTCCCTGAGCTATCACGGAGCGCAGGGATGACGGATGTGTTTGTCTTGAGAAAGCAGCAGCATCTCGCTCACGCCCACACAAGAATGCTCTGTGATACCGCAGGCCCCAAAAAACAGGCCGGGCGTTCCAGAAACTGTGCTTATTTATTAAGCCCCCATAATAGCCATTTAGGAAAGGAAAGGAAAGACGAATATCTGTCCCTTGCCCAGAGGGGCTCGGCGGCAAAAGGAGCAATATGTTGTTTCAAAGCTCGCATAATGAAGGTGATGTTCCCATGTATTACAGCAACTTGTAAGATCATGGGGAGACCCCTGATGGATCAGCTTGAAGATACAGCACTAGCCAACCAGAGGCCTCCAGGAAACCCACAAGAAGCTGCCATTTGTCTTCAGACCTTCCAAGTATCGCTATTTTCCAGGGACAGTCCTGGATTTACAGAAGCCGTCACGGTTTCTAATTTGACCCTGCTTTTCCTTAAAAGGTAAAGGTAAAGGTACCCCTGCCCGTACGGGCCAGTCTTGACAGAGTCTGGGGTTGTGTGCCCATCTCACTTAAGAGGCCAGGGGCCAGCGCTGTCCGGAGACACTTCCGCGTCACGTGGCCAGCGTGACAAAGCTGCATCTGGCGAGCCAGCGCAGCACACAGAAACGTCGTTTACCTTCCCGCCAGTAAGCGGTCCCTATTTATCTACTTGCACCTGGGGGTGCTTTCGAACTGCTAGGTTGGCAGGCGCTGGGACCGAGCAATGGGAGCGCACCCCGTCGCGGCGATTCGAACCGCCGACCTTTCGATCAGCAAGCCCTAGGCGCTGAGGCTTTTACCCACAGCGCCACCCACGTCCCTCTGCTTTTCCTTAGGACGTCCCTATTTTCATCAGAGAAATGTTGGAGGCCATGGAGTTATGTGACCCCTGAGCCAAGGAGATAAGTAACTAAGCAAGCTTTAGAAGACACCTGGAGGCAGGGAAGGGAAGGCAGTACAGTGGTACCTTGGTTGTTGAAAGTAATCCATTCTGAAAGTCAGTTCGACTTCCGAAACGTTCGACAACCGGGGCTCAAAGGGTGGTCAGCAAATTCCATTGAGAACATTGAGAAAAGCACCTTGGTTTCTGAGACATGCTCCTTGTTTTCTGAGACATGCTCAAAAACAAAAACAAAAGCATTCACTTCCGGGTTTTTAGTGTTTGGGTTCCGAAATGCTCAGCTTCTGAGATGCTCAAAACCCAAGGTACCACTATATAGGGAAGGTTTTTTTAACGTTTAATGTTTTATTATGTTTTTATATATGTTGGAAGCAACCCAGTCAGATGGGAAGGGTATAAATAATAAAATTATTATTATTATGGAAAAGGATGCCCCTATTTTCATCGGAGAAATGCTGGAGGTATGTAATGGACTGCCAATTATGTAATGGGGTGTGTGCTTTAAGCTCCCTCAGGATAGCTGGGATTGCGGGTAGCAAAGGAGAAACCACCAGCCATCCAATCCAAGGCAGATTTCCGCAGCTCCAGCCTACCTCACTTTTGCTTTTTAGAAATTATGCAGTAGCCTCAGCCAATTAATTTGGGACAAGCAGCCATTCCAATTGACCTGCTCCCTTGGCCGGCCACCCGCCCTCCAATTTGCTACTTGGATCATCCGTGTTCAATGCAGCTGTGTCAGTCACCTTTGCACAAACCCCAAGAGCCTCTGCAGCTTGCCATAGCAACGTTCCTAGCAACGGTGACAGCAGGAAGTTCAAGTATGCAAATCAGGAACTTGCAGGCCTCCTGGCACAACGTGCCCAAGGGGCTTGGTGCAGCCTAGAAGATCATGCACACTAACACTGCCTTGACACTTGCAGGCTGCTGAAGAGTCTCTCAGCGAGGAAGCTTTTAATAGGCCTTGTTGCAATGGTGGCAAAACTTTACTCAGTCTGGACTGAAAGGCATCAAGTGAATTCTTCAAAGTGTAATGCTAAGGGGAAATTAAGACCAAGGCCCAGCTGCATTTAAAGCAGACAGCCTGGATAGCTCAGTTGGTTAGAACATGGTGCTGGTAACGCCAAGGTTGCAGGTTTGATTCCTGTATGAAACAGCTGCATATTCCTGCATATTCCTGATTCTATGATCCTGCCACTTTGAACAGTCCTGGCTTCCCACAAAGAATCCTGGGAACTGTCATTTGTTAAGGGTGCCTAGGGTGGTTAGGTGACCTCTTTTCCACACATGGAGTGTCAGTTCCTAGAATGGTTTAACCATCAATTCCTCTTTCTGGGGAACTCTGGGAATTGTAGTTCTGGGAGGGGAATAGGGACCTCCTAACAAACTATGGCTCCCAGTGTTCTTCAATGGAAGCCACAACCATTTAAAGCAGCAGCATCATAGTGCTTTAAATGTATGGTGTGAATGTGGCCTTAGTCTTACACAGCTGAAGGCAGCTTCCTAACAACCCTCAGCATCCTTAACAGACTACAGTTCCCAGAAGTCTTTGGGAGGAGGCCATGACTGTTAAAGTGGTATAAGACTGCTTCAATTGTATAGTACAGATGGAAGCCAAATTGCTTTCAGCACTGCTTGCAGAAGGACAATGAATTCACCATATTTATAGAGGAGGGACCAAAGATGATGTTGGGGCTGGGTGTATTGTAAAGCCCGCAGTCCAGTTGACAGGGGGCACCATCAATGGTCCCCTGCCTCTTCCTCAGCAGTGGTATCTACTTGCTCATCTATCATTTCTCTCTGACTGAAAGCTGGACAGTGACTGAGCAACAATGGCAGTGAGAGGGGGAGTCAGGTGGTAAGCAAGCAGATGACTATCTTTTCAACTCCATCTGGAGATGCGATGGACTGAACCTGGGATCTTTAGCATACAATGCAGATGCTCTACCACTGAGCCACGCCCTACCTGACCATCTTTCAGATAACCTTATCCGAAACCATTAAGGCAACATAGGAAGCTGTGTTATACTGAGTCAGAGTAAGGTCCCATCTAGCGCAGTATTCTCCGCACCAGATATAGAGAACTTGTTGTCCTCTAGAATTTGTTGGACTGCAACTCCCATCAGCCCAGCGCTCTCCTGCAATTGCAAGGAATACTATAAACCAGGCATGGCCAAACTTGGCCCTCCAGCTGTTTTGGAACTAGAATTCCCATCATCCTTGACCACTGGTCCTGTTAGCTAGGGATGATGGGAGTTGTAGTCCCAAAACAGCTGGAGGGCCAAGTTTGGCTACACCTGCTATAAACCATAATAAACAATCTCCAACTATCTCAAGGTCTGTCACATGGAAGAGGGAGCAAGCTTGTTTCTCTCCTCTGGAGGGCAGGACTCAAACCAATGGCTTCAGGTTATAAGAAAGGAGATTCCAACTAAACATCAGGAAAAGCTTTCTGAAAGTAAGAGCTGTTCAACAGTGGAATGGACTCCCTAGGGAGGTTGTGGACTCTCCTTTCTTGGAGAGATTGGATTGCAGAGGTGGGATGGCTATCTGTCATGGATGCTTTAACTGAGATTCCTGCATGGCAGGAGGTTGGACTCGATGACCCTTGGGATCCATGCCAACTCTACAATTCTATGATTCTATGTTTCTATAAGGAACCAGAAGACCAAATCATGTGGATTCAAAGACGTTTAGAATTCAGGCCAGTGTTGGGGTTCTGCTTCTGAAATGGGACTAAAGCTGCCGGCTGCTGCTTTGACAGATTCATGTCTCCAGGTCCTGCTGAATAAATGCAAGCTGCCCTCCTTGAAAGCCGCAGCCACACAACACTGCAAAGGGCAGGTGAGACAGCAGATATGAATCTAAATTCTGCTGTGAAATGACTCCTCAGGTACTATGACAGACACAAGGAGTAAGGTGACATCGGAGGGTAAATCCAGGCAGACCTTCTAAGTATGGCGGCAGTGGTGGCTTGAGGAAGGGAGGAAGCTGAGCTTAGCGGCTGGGCATAGGCATCGCAGGCAGAACACGGCTGGTACAGAGGGTGAGCACAATTGGGCACATGCTGAGGACCCACAATCAGCGGTGGAGCATATGCCCGTGCTGCCCGGGGGGGGGCGTTGCGAGGAGGGTGCCCTCTCAGGTGCGGGATAGCCGCTTGGGTGCCTGACATTCGGCGCACTGCCCACTCAAGACTCCCAAACCTCCCCCAGCTGTCAAAACAAAGGGGGGAAATGCCGCCGGCAAAGCGGCGCAGCTCCCCCTTCCCCCGACGGCTCGTGGTAGGCTTGGGAGTTGCGGGCAGGCGGCGCGCCGAATGTCACCCCCCTCAGTGAAGACACCTGGGGCGATCCGCCCCCACCGCACCCCCCTTCCTCCGCCCCTCTCCACAATCTAGCAAGGGGCTCACTGAATAAAGGCCTCTGTACCTGCTCCACTCTGGAGGTACATTCACTTAAAGCAGGGAGGGGGGTATAGAGAGGGTGTCTTGCCCAAGGGCCCTCCAAAACCCAGAGCTGAGACTGATGCAGAAGTTCTCAAGTTCCCCTGGTATATCAGGTTAACAGAATTGGGGGCCAAGGATTCGGCAAGACCTCTGCCTGTGTCCCTGAAGAGCTGCTGTCAATCCAAGTACACAATACTGAGCTAGGTGTCAAAACAGAAAACCGCTATATACAGCACGTTATGTTCTTAAAGCCATGAGAATACATGTACTGGAACAAAGCAAACACACACACACAAATACACACACACACACTAGCAGAGTCACAGTCAGCATTCACAGAATCAGAACTGTAGGGCAGGAAGGCACCCCAAGAGTAATCTGGTGCAACCACTTGCAATGCAGGAATCACAGCTAAAGAATCCCTGACAGATGGCCACCCAACCTCTGTTTAGAAGCCTCCAATGAAGGAAAATCTACCACCTGCTGAGGGAGCCCGATCAGTCCTGGCTGTGAGTCATGGAAGACCTGCTGCCTGCCTTACTGGTCTTTTCCCACCTGGACTGGGAGGGTGAGGCCCTGACGAACTCCAGCTACAAAAGCCAAACACTGACAAGAACCTACTCCTTGATTTCTGGAGCCATCATGCAAATTGGTTAAGATGCACAGCAAACAGGCAAACAGCTTTCCAAAATAAATAGATGATCGCACACAGAGAGAGGGAGAGAGAGTGTGTGTGTGTGTCCAGGAGTCACCAATCTTTTGAGGGGGCCTGTGGGCACATTTGCAAACTGGGAAAACTATTGTGGGTGCATACATATGCACACACACACCTGCTGCAACTAAGCACACCATGCAACCTATTCTGTTGTGCCACACTGACAACCCCTGGATTATACTTCAATAATAATACTTCATGCTGCTGTTTCACAAAGGAGTTGGTGTTCAAGGAGGCTAGCAGTATGTCAGGTGAAACAAACAACAACAGCAATGAATAACTATTCATCAATAAGCATGTCAAAGAAAATAACACATTTCAATAATGTCTCCATAACAATTATTTTTAAAAAGAAAGAAAACCAAGTCAGAATCTCAACATAGATATTAAAGCCAGCCTACGCAAAAGCATCACCAGGAAGCTACAACCTAATAAGGGAAGCTGTAAAAAAACCCCAATGGACTGTTTTGGCAGCCTTTGTCCCCCTGCCCACCTATCACCTGGGGTAATATTGCACACCACGCTCTCCAATGCACCCCAGGACTGGTCTTAAAAGTATTTGATTAACCTTCCACTTCCAGGTCTAAATGGGTTGGTATCTTCACCCTCTGTGTCACGGCAGCCCAAATGTGTTTACCCTATTGCAGTTCCTTCCAGCTCCCTGGGCTCATGGAGCTGAGTGGGGAGGAAAGGTAGGTAGAATCATCTAGTTCAGCCTTTCTCAACCTGTGGGTCCCCAGATGTTGTTGAACTACAACTCCCATCACCCCTAGCTAGCAAGGCCAGAGCTCAGGGATGATTGGAGTTGTAGTCCAACAACATCTGGGGACCCACAGGTTGAGAACTGCTGATCTAGCAGGTCTCCTTATTACACCTCTACTCCCATACACAGTTACACATCTTCCCTAAGATCTTTCCATCCACTGATTTCTGTAACATCTGGAGAACTGCTGATTGCAGCAGCTGAAACAAGGCACAGCCTATGGCCCTCACACACTCATTTCGGAGCGATGGTGGTGCTGGAAAATGCCCTCACTCAGATTTGCCAAAATGATTTCATTGTGCAATAAGATCTCCTTTGGCTCCTGAACCCTATGAGATCACCATGCCAGCTACAGGATCCCTCATTGGCTAGACCACATAGCCAGCAAGCCAGAATCTCTCTTTGGGGGGGGGGGGCAGCTGCTATGGGAGGTGGTGAGGATGTAGGAAAAAATACAAAAAAAAAAAAAGGCCAGGAGGGAAGATTTTCAGAGTAGATTGCTCCTCCCGTCTCTGTGATCCAAAAGAACTTGCACCAAAAGAACTTGGCCAAATGTCAGCTGGGTCCTAGCAGGACAGTCTTTCTGGCCAGCCTCAACATTTCTCAGAAGGCCTCTCTCCCATCTGCCTGCACTACTACTTTCTTACCCACCCCTGGAGTAAATATAGTCCCTTAGAGAACAGCTGACAAGGCTGGGAGACAGCTGATGGGTAGTGCCCAGAGCCCGCCTGGAGCTGCTGTGACAGCACGAAGACACTAGCATCAGAACTCAGCACAGCCAATATAGCGAATGAGATTACAACAAATATAAACTAATGATACAGCTGTCAAGGCAGATTAGACTGCACAGTGAAAAAAAAATTGCAGGGCTGTTTAGTCACAACAATATAAGATTAATCTATCAATACAGCTTATGCGGCACTGGAAAGAGAGCGCAAAATTGAATAAGCCAAACTCCCCAACACCTAGCATGGCGTGGAAGCGTGTGACCTAAAGGCACAGAGGTCTGAAAGGCAACATGGAACTGCAAGTAAGCTGCTCCCCTCGACATCAGTGGTGTCGGTCCCCGAAGACAGGGGAGCTTAGATGTGCATTCAAGTGGTGCCAGCATGCGCAAGACTATGCATCGCACAGGCACAATAAATCCTTCCACGTGGTGATACAGTTGTCATATTTACAGACGCCGTCTCCCACTAGGGCTCTGAATGGCAGGGGAAACGTTCCAGAATCCTAGGAACCAGTTCCGTCTCTGCTAATTCCGTTTCCCTAATTGTTAATTTCCACATTATAATCGAGCTTTTCATGTGATATAAAAACCACTTCCAGAAAACTAATGGAATATAGTGCGTCTTTATCACTGATTTCCATTGAATCCGGGGGGGGGGGTTCAGCCCCCTTAACCCATGAAATTGTGGGAGTAAAGTGATGAAATTTTGGGGTGTACAGTTCATTCCTGTAATTCTTATAGGGGAATCATGGGAGAACAAAAGCATGCAGGTGTGAAAAGGGCAGCAGCCCCTCCAAAAGTCCCTATTTTCCAGGGGCAGTCCCAGATTTAAAGAAGCTGCCCAGGTTTCTGATTTGATTCCAGAATGTCCCGCTTTTCCTTAGGATGTCTCTATTTTCATCAGAGAAATGTTGGAGGATATGGAGTTATATGACCCCCCAAGCCAAGGAAATAAGTAACAATATAACCTTTAGAAGACATCTGAAGGCAGCCATCTATAGGGTATTTGTTGCTTTTTTTAATGGTTAATGTTTTATTATGTTTTTATATAGGTTGGAAGCCTCCCAGAGTGGCTGGGGCAACACAGTCAGACAGGAGAGGTATAAATGACAAAATTGTTGTTGATGCTGCTGCTGCTGCTGCTGTTATTAAATAGGACATCCCTATTTTCATCAGAGAAATGTTGGCGGTATGAAAGGATGAAGGAGTAGGGATGTTGTCCAGCGATATTCACTGCTGTCTCACACCACACCCACAAGTGTGAATGAAATTTAGAATGACATGCCAGTATATCAATCAAAGAGCCAGCGTTCCATATCACAACAGGCACTGCAGTTTGAAATGAACATTAGAAAACGCAACAGAAGCACTGGCATAAAATAATAGTAATAATAGTAATAATTTTTTATCCCGCCCATCTGGCTGGGTTTCCCCAGCCACTCAGGGTGGCTTCCAACAGAACACTAAAAACACCAAACATTAAAAACTTCCCTAAACAGGGTTGCCTTCAGATGTCTTCCAAAAATCTGTACTGACATTCCTTCATCTTCGGAATCAGACTCTTCCCAGGCGTTCAATTCAGCCACATCCCTGACACTCTCTGAAACCCCAGAGAGCCTCTGCAAGTCTGTGCTGGCAATACTGATAGGTGACCCAATCACCTGACACAGCAGAAGGCAGCTTCCTATGCTCCTTTCAGCTCCTTGGTGCCTTTCTCCTTTGGTAAATGTTTTTATATAGGTAGGAAGCTGCCCAGAGTGGCTGGGGCAACACAGTCACACAGCACATTGGTAAAACAATGCATGCAAGAATTTGTGTTGATATCATATATCTGATCAAATCAAGGTGTGAACAATGTATAGCAACAATCCAGCCTATACAAGATTGTATCACTCCCATAAATTGGCACCAGCCATTTGGTTTTTCGCCTACCTCGTAGCAAATTGTCACAACTTCCTCGGATTGGCGGTTAGGCATTGGTATGGGTATTGTTATGTAGATGAAGGGGGGGAGGAAGTGGCATCACCTCCCCTGCATATTGAAGAGTAGTCCGATAAAGGATTCTGGGGGGCGTGGCCCTGTCCGAAGCCTATGGAGGTGAGGGCCTAAGGCACGCCCCCGAGCGGTGACCCCGGGGGAGTTCCTAGTTCGTGTGCATCAGCAGGTCTCCCTCTACTGGTGGTTAACCTTTCCCGGACTCCAAGCAATCAGGCTGAAGCCGGATAGTCGGTTAGGACCAATGCCTAAGCCAATACCACTCATCACCTGTAACCAATAAAGTTGTGGCCATTTTTTGCCCATTAACCTAAAAAATTGTGTCATGTGTCTTTATTTCCACTGGGGGGAGGCGGGAACTCACCACGCAACCAGCCTTTCTCAACCTTTGGGTCCCCAGATGTTGAACTACAACTCCCATCACCCCTAGCTAGCAAGGCCAGAGCTCAGGAATGATGGGAGTTGTAGTCCAACAACATCTGGGGACCCACAGGTTGAGAACCGCTGGTCAAACCTGCTGCATATTGAACACCAGGGGGCAGAGAGGCTTGGGGACTCAATGTAGCCCTCCAGGCTTCTATAAGTGGCCCTTGGGACTCTCCCCAGGCCACATCCTGCTTCTCCAGGTGATCCCCACCCCACATTGGTCTTACACCCAGCTGGAATGTGTGCTTGGCAAGCATGCCGCCTTGCTGACTACAATTGAGGGGGCCAGGGCTGTGTAATGTCACCATGCCATGCACACACAGCCCCCAGGGAATTTTGAGGGGGCCCAGCCTCCTCCTTGAAAATTTGGAGGGACCCTTGGCCCCCTGACACACACCCAATGGCATGCCTGGTCCTTGGACTCTTGATAATAGCTCTTGCTTGTCTGGATGAGAGTGTGTGTAGGAACTCCTGTACAAAAGTAACATTCACCTTCATTGCTCTGCATAATTTTGCCTCTGGCCTTGCCCGCCCCTGGGAGGTGGCCCCTGGGAGGTTTCCAGCAAGGAAATGTGGCCTTCAGGCTGAAAAGTTGTCCTTGTAGGTATTGAAATTACAGCCAGGGTTTTTTTTTTAAGTTACTTAGATGCTCTCTCACACATGTCTCCATTCCCTTCTCACCCTCTGCTCTCATGCACATATATAAACACAAACCTTGATTGTTCTACCCCCCAAAATAAAATAAAATAATTGGGGAGACGAAAGAAATTCTCCAGGGTCTCAAAACGCAAGTGCCAGGGACAAACTAGCCCTTTCCTTCAGCCGCTATCAACCATCATCTCCAGTATCAAATGGTTAATCATTTGCAAGTAAATAGAGTTCTGCCTGACAATTAGCCACGGTTTTGATCTGTGAAGGTGAGACAGAACTCAGCACATGCCACCCTGTCAAGGAGGAAGCACCAGTTTCTATAAATATTGAAGTGTGGCAATCATTATCATTATCACAAACCAACGTGTATCCGATACACAATCGCCGTCAAGGAAGAACAGCATAGCTTTGCCACAATTATAGGTCTAAAAATACCTGTGTGTACTACTCCCAGGCTTTGACTCCATCAATATCTTGCCCCCTTTCTTCCACTCCAGACCTTCACACCTGCCTCTACAAGAGAACTCTCAAAATTGGGATACCTCGGGGGCAAAGGGTCTGCTGTTCTGAGCACTAGGGAGATCAGGCTTCTCATATTTCTATCACACCTGGCTAATCCAGGTACTTGATATGGTGTATCAGCTACAGCAGCCATGGTTGGATGCTCCTTTCTCCGCTTTTGAGCCCAGAAAGGAATCTGAGGAATCTTGCTGCCAAAACTCATGATTGCTTTCAATCTAAGGTAAAGTAAAGGTAAAGGGACCCCTGACCATTAGGTCCAGTCGAGACCGACTCTGGGGTTGCGGCACTCATCTCGCTTTATTGGCTGAGGGAGCAGGCATACAGCTTCCGGGTCATGTGGCCAGCATGACTAAGCCGCTTCTGGCGAACCAGAGCAGCGCACGGAAATGCCGTTTACCTTCCCACTGGAGGTACCTATTTATCTACTTGCACTTTGATGTGCTTTTGAGCTGCTAGGTTGGCAGGAGCAGGGACCGAGAAACAGGAGCTCACCCCGTTGCGGGGATTCAATTCAATTCCTAGGCTCTGTGGTTTAATTCCTACAGATCATGTCCAATGAAGTTGTTGTACCTGTGGAATGACTCCCACTCAGATCATGGAACTCCATCAGAGCAGATTATGTGGGGTGTAGTTTCAGGGGGTGCTTGTGAGGGAAAGAGGGAGGAGATCCCCAACCAAGTAATGGGGCTGGAAATGGGACTTCTTCCTGAGACCCTGGATAGCTGTTGGAAGGAATGAGGAAGATATTTGGTTTCATGTTTTAACATGGAGCTACCAAATTCTCAGTTCCAAGAGCAATGTATGGAGGGAAACACAAGTAGCCATCAAAATTCACACTTCTCTAAATTTGGTGATGCAGCTCTCCAAACAAATAATGTGAACAAAACTGTGTACATCATAGGAATGGGAGTAATAATAATAATATATTATTTATACCCTACCCATCTGGCTGGGTTTCCCCAGCCACTCTGGGTGGCTTCCAACTGAATATTAAAAACACGGTAAAAGATCAAACATTAAAACTTTCCTAAACAGGGCTGCCTTCAGATGTCTTCTAAAAGTCAGATAGTTCACTATTTCCTTGACATCTGATGGGAGGGCGTTCCACAGGGCAGGCACCACTACCAAGAAGGCCCTCTGCCTGGTTCCCTGTAACTTCACTTCTCGCAACGAGGGAACCGCCAGAAGGCCCTCGGAGCTGGACCTCAGTGTCTGGGCTGAACAATGGGGGTGGAGACACTCCTTCAGGTACACTGGGCCGAGGTCGTTGAGGGCTTCAAAGGTCAGCACCAACACTTTGAATTGTGCTCAGAAACATACTGGGAGCCAATGTAGGTCTTTCAGGACCGGTGTTATGTGGTCTCGGCGGCCACTCCTAGTCACCAGTCTTGCTGCCGCATTCTGGATTAATTGTAGTTTCTGGGTCACCTTCAAAGGTAGCCCCACTTAGAGCACATTGCAGTAGTCCAAGTGGGAGATAACTAGAGCATGCTCCACTCTGGTGAGACAGTCCCGACCCCTTTCCCCCTCCCCTATGTTAAAAGTGTGGCACTTACTGTAGCAACCTCATGCTGCATACTGACACCTTTTTTCAATGGAGAGTCAATGTGGTGTGGTGTCATGGTTAGAACCATAGTTAGAACATAGGTCTAGAACCTGGGAGACCAGGGTTCAAATCCCCACTTAGTCATGAAGCTCATTGGGTGACCTTGGGGCAGTCCAGCCAGTTAGGCCTCTCAGACTAACCTACCTCACAAGGATGCTGTGAGGATTAAATGAGAAAGGATAGAACCATGTATTGTCACCTTGAGCTCACAAGAGAAAAAAGTCGTATATACAGTGGTACCTCGGGTTACAGACGTTTCAGTTTACAGACGCTTCAGGTTAAAGACTCTGCTAACCCAGAAATAGTACCTCGGGTTAAGAACTTTACTTCAGGATAAGAACAGAAATTGTGCAGCAGTGGAGCGGCAGCAGCGGCAGCGGGAGGCCCCATTAGCTAAAGTGGTGCTTCAGGTTAAGAACAGTTTCAGATTAAGAATGGACCTCCAGAACGAATTAAGTACTTAACCCAAGGTACCACTGTAAATGCAATAAGTAAATAATACATTAATGAAAATAACATAAAAGATGCATTATACTGGTGAAAATTACTTGCAAAGATGTTTGTATCATCAAGTAAAATTACCTACAAAAGTATAATGCCGGGGGAGATCATACTAAGATGCTGATGAATTTTCATGAGGAATGATGTGGAAATGAATTTAAGGTTGGAAAAATCAGAAACTAGGAGACAGTGAAGTTGACAGATTTGCCCATCCCTACTGCCGCCAATCAAAGTTGACAGCAGTGCTCAGGATCAACCAGCAGACATGAGTCCGAGACACCTTCCTGCATTCCCATATTTCTCCACGCTGTCCCAATATGCAAACATGGGCGACCCAGTTTCCAAAATCCAGGAATGTAATCCCCATACCTCACCAGTGCTTTGGTGCAAAGAATGACCCAATTTCTAATTCTTAATGAAGGTGGTGAGCTAGAGGCTTTATAAAAATAGCAATGTATAATGAATTTATCAGCATGGGAATGGATGCATCTAAATCAGGGTACGGGGTGAATTCCATGTTGCAGTTAGCTGCTTATTGGAGTCGCTACTATGATGTAGAAGCTGAATGTTGTATCTTTTGCTTGCAAATCTCTCCAAAAGAATATGGATCATCTCAGAAGTAAAACAGTAAAATAAAGTAAAGGCAACTACTAGTAGAATAGATCTGGAACCAGCATGCATCAAGGAAGCACAATTAGGGTTGCATGGACTAGGCTGGAAAGTACAGTATGCACTACAGAAGGGAGGGAGGAAAGTGTTCAGGGGCAGATGGCCTCCAGCCATGGAGGAAGCAGATAGACATCATGGTTAATAGACATTTATAGGCTTATTCTCCAATAATGTGTCTCATCCTCTTTTAAAGCCATCCAGATTTGGTGGTACAGTATTCACTACCTCTTGCAAGAGCAAATTCTGTAATTTAACTATAGAATCATGGAATTGTAGAGTTGGAAGCGACTACAAGGGTCATCTAGTCCAAGGCAGGAATCTGGCCCAACGTGGGGCTTGAACCCATGACCCTGAAATTAAGAATCTCATGCTCTACCAACTGAGCTATCTATGTAAAACCAAAGAGACATCAATAAGTTGCATTAGACTGTGCCAGGTCATTGGTCCATCTAGCTCAGTACTTCCTACACTAACTGGCAGAAGCTCTCCAGGATTTCAGACAGGTAGTCTCTCCCAGTCCTACCAAGAGATGATGGGGATTGAACCTGGGACCTTCTGCATCCAAAGCAGATGCTGTACCACTTAGCCATGGCCCACCACTGGCATACAGCCTCCAGAAACCTGCCTATAGCGAGATGTGGTCCTTGGGCTGAATAAGGCCCTCCCACCGCTGGCTTATGGGCTTACACGTATGTTCTCAAGAGTGCAACGGGGCCTATGAGCCTTGCCAATGCGTAACTTGTCCGTTAAAAAAGAAGAGTTTAATTCCGGACATCTGCCAGATGTCCGCTTAATTGACGCATTCAATTACAAAATCAGAAGCCAGGGAGTTCCGTAAATCACTAATTCTCAGTAGCTGCCTTGCTATTAGGGAAGTCCAGGAAACTCGCCACTCTCAGAGCTTGAACATTTTCTGGAATCATTCATAAGGGAGTGCTGCCCAGAGAGGAGGGGTGTTGTGGGAATATTGTCACCACCTACAAAACCACGTTCAGTGATGTTTCACATCCCGTTGCAAAAAGGTAAAGGGGGAGAATGCAAGAACAGAAGAAGGGTCTGCTGGATCAGGCCAGCAGCCCACCTAAGCTAGCATTCTGTTCTCATAGTAGCCACTCAAATACCCGTGGGAAACCCTCAAGCAGTACCTGAGCACAGGAGCACTGTCTCCTCCTCCAGCAACTGGCATTCAGAAGCATTACTGTCAGGTGTGCGTGCAGGAGCCAGGCCCTGTGACCAATAGGACTCTGCAGGACTGGGGCCTTCCTAAGTTTGTTCTGAAGAGGCAGGTGAGGCCGATTGGTAACTCACAGCACCTGGTGGCAAGAGCTGGGAAGGGATATAAGTCAGCATTTCCCTTCGGCGCTTTGCCACAGCAACACACTTATTTCCTTGGGCTTCTTGCCTCCTGATCCTTGAACCTCGACTTCTTGACTCCCTGTTTCTTGATCTTTGGACCCTTGGCTTCTTGACTCCCAGCTCTCTGACCCTCGGACTCTTGGCTTCCTGGCTTCTGGACCCCCGCTCCTGTTCCCACCCCACCCATCTTGCCCCTGGTCTTGACGTCCCCTGCCAGGACTTCAATTGCCCATGAACCAGACCGTGACAGTTACTGCCACCATGACCAGTAGCCATTGAAAGCCTTGCCCTCCATGAATTTGCCCAATCATCTTGTAAAGCCATCCAAGTGGGTGGCCATCACTGCTTCCTGTGGCAGTGAGTTCCATAGTTTAACAATTCACTGCATGAATAAGTTCTTCCTTTTCTCTGTCTTGAATCTTCCAACATTCAGCATCACTGAATGTCCATGAACTCTACCGTTATGAGGGAGAAAAACATTACTCTGTCCACTTCCTCAATGCCAGTTCTATAAACTTCAATCATGTCACTTCTTGCTCATCTTTTCTTTAAACAGAAGAGTCCCAAACTTGGAAAGTGTTCCTCACAAGGGAGTTGCTCCACAACCTTGAGGGGGTGGGGTGGGACATTGCAGTGGGTGGACCCAATCCATTTCCCCTTGGTTGACTGGTTAGGACAGATTGCGTGGCGAGTTCCTGCCTCCCCCCCCCCAGTGTAAATAAAGACACGTGACACCATTGGATAAGGTTAATGGGCTAGAATTGGCCACAACTTTATTGGTTACAGGTAAGAGTGGTATTGGCTTAGGCATTGGTCCTATCCAACTAACTGGCTTCAGCCTGATTGCTTGAAGAACGGGAAGGGTTAATACCAGCAGGGGGAGCCCTGCTGATGCACGTCAACTAGGAACTCCCCCGGGGTCACTGCTCGGGGGCGCGCTTTAGGCCCTGGCCTCCATAGGCTTCAGACGAGGCCACGCCCCCCGAAATCCTTTAACGGACTATCCTTCAATATTTGGGGGAGGTGATTCCTCACAAGGGAGTTGCTCCACAACCTTGAGCATTTTGGTTGCCATCTCCCAATTCTACGACATCCTTTTTGAGGTGAGGAGGCCAGAAAGTTACACACTGTTCCAAATGTGGTCACACCATAGATTTGTGAGGGGGTGAGGTGGGACACAGACCCATTGCAGTGGGTGGACCCGATCCATTTCCCCTTGGTTGACTGGTTAGGACAGATTGTGGACAGCGTTCTGCTTTTTCCTAAAGAAAAGAATGGAATGTGGATGGACACAAGCCATTTTCAGACGCTTACTGGATGATTTCAGTGGTGCAGTTTGGCAACATGACGCTCTATTCAGCCAAACCTTTGAAGATTTAATGGAGACAATGCAAGGATATACATTCTCTGCTTCCTACAGTGTGAAAAACCTTTTGCTGTCTGGCTTTTTATTCTGCTTCATAGACGGTCGTCATCGTTCCCCACCACCACCTCCCCCCCAAAAAGAGAGAAAGAAAACCTATTTGAAAATCAATTGGAGAAAGAATTGTAGTCTTATTTCTAAGGGATGTTGCCCATGGGTATACATCCACTTGCTCTGAACTCATGCCCAGCTTCCAGGTGTTCATAAAAGAGAGGTATGCTGGAGGTAGCTGAAAACGTGCAGCTGCATCAAATATATGGAGCTCCTAGGCATCGATTCGCTCCGGTCATTACTATCTTGGAAACCTGGCTTGAAACTTCACGCCGGGAAAACAGCAGGAAGACACGGGAGCTGTGCACAAGGCCAGACTAACTAAACAGCCTATTATGCTGCAGTTTAGGGACCTTCCCTTGGTGTCCCTTAAGCATAAATCTGAACGCAGTCTGAATGCACTGGTAGTGATGCCTAGGATTAGGTGTTCGTACTAGCATTGTAGAGAGAGAACATAGAATCATAAGAGCAGCCTGCTGGATCAGCTAACGGCCCTCCTAGTCTAGCATCCTGTTCTCATAGTGGCTGACAAAATGCCTGGAGGAACCTGCAAACTGGACCCAAGCACAAGGCATACCCTCCAACATTTCTCCAATGAAAATAGGGACATCCTATTCCATTATTATTAGTCATACCTCGGGTTACAGATGCTTCAGGTTGCATTTTTTCAGGTTACAGACCCGCCAAAACCTGGAAGTACCGGAACAGGTTACTTAGGGGTTTCAGGGGTCGCACATGCACAGAAGCACCGAATCTCAACCCACGCATGTGCAGATGTGCTGCTGCGGGTTGCGAATGCTGCGGGTTGCGAATGTGCATCCCGCATGGATCACGTTCACAACCCGAGTGTCCACTGTATTAGTATTAGTATTATTAGTATTAATATTAGTATTAGTATTATCACCCCACCCATCTGACTGGGTTGCCCCAGCCATTCTGGGCAGCTTCCAACATATATCAAAGCATAATAAAACATTTTAGAACTTCCATAAACAGAGTTGCCCTCAGATGTCTTCTGAAGGTTGCATAGTTACTCATCTCCTTGGCTCAGGGGTTGCATAACTCCCTAACTCCCTCCAACATTTCTCTAATGAAAATAGGGATGTCTTAAGAAAAAGCGGGACCAAATCAGAAACTGGGATGGCTTCTGTAATTCCGGGACTCTTCTTGGGAAATTGGGAAACCTGGTTGGTCTGCAAGAGCCCTCTTCTCTCCTGTGGTTTCCAGCAACTGATATTCAGAAACATTTGCTGCCTCCAACTGCAGGGACCAGGCACAGCCATCATGGCCAGTTGCTTCTACAGTGGTACCTCGGGTTAGATACGCTTCAGGTTACATACGCTTCAGGTTACACACTCTGCTAAGCCAGAAATAGTGCTTCAGGTTAAGAACTTTGCTTCAGGATAAGAACAGAAATCGGGCTCTGGCGGCACGGCAGCAGCAGGAGGCCCCCATTAGCTAAAGTGGTGCTTCAGGTTAAGAACAGTTTCAGGTTAAGAACAGACCTCCGGAACGAATTAAGTACTTAACCTGAGGTACCACTGTATATGAATTTGTCTAATCCTCTTTTAAAGCCATCTAGGCTGCTGGCCGTCACTGCCTCCCGGGAACCAAGTTCCATTGCTTAACTAAGCACTGCTTGAAGAATTCCTTCCTTTTCTCTGTTTTGAATCTTCCAGCATTCAGCTTCATTGGATCCATGAGTCATGAGGGAGAAAAACGTTTTCTCTACCCACTTTCTCCATGCCATGCACTATTTTGTGAACATCTACCACATCCCACCTCTTATTGGTCTTTTTTTCTACGCCAGAAAGTCCCTAATGCTACAACCTTTCCTCATAGGAGTCGCTCCAACCTCTTGATCATTTTGCTTGCGCTTTTCCAGCTCAGCAATATCCCTTTTGAGACAAGACACCCCGGCTGCATTCGCCTGGCAGTCTATTCGGTTTCCCCAGTGTTTCCCTAACTGCTAATTCCCGTTCTATATTTGAGCTTTAGCCTGAAGTGCAGGCCACTCCTGGAAATCTAGTGGAATATAATGGAAGTTCAGCACTCATTTCCATGTTAATTGCTTCCAGAAATAAAAAATAACGGAAGAATATCCTGCTGTATCAGGCCTATGTCCCATCTTGTCCATCATCCTGTTCTCATGGTGGCCAACCTGTGGGAAGCCCTCCTGCAGGATCCGATCGCAAGAGCCCTCTCCCCTTCTGTCGTTTCCAGCAAATGGTATTCAGAAACACCACTGCCTCCAACTGTGGAGAATAGCGAAACTTATCCTCTATGAATTTCTCCAATCCTCTTTAAAGCCATCCAATATCTGAAAGATCACAACTAATTTACTGGAGGGACGCAGGTGGCGCTGTGGGTTAAAGCCTCAGCACCTAGGACTTGCTGATCGAAAGGTCGGCGGTTCGAATCCCTGCGGCGGGGTGCGCTCCCGTTGTTCGGTCCCAGCGCCTGCCAACCTAGCGGTTCGAAAGCACCTTCGGGTGCAAGTAGATAAATAGGGACCGCTTACCAGCGGGAAGGTAAACAGCGTTCCGTGTGCTGCGCTGGCTTGCCAGATGCAGCTTGTCACGCTGGCCACGTGACCCGGAAGTGTCTTCGGACAGCGCTGGCCCTCGGCCTCTTGAGTGAGATGGGCGCACAACCCTAGAGTCTGTCAAGACTGGCCCGTACGGGCAGGGGTACCTTTACCTTTAATTTACTGGAGGGAGGGGGTGCAAATCTCTCTATCATGCATGCAGAGCTGCCAGATCTACACTACATGCTGGATATGCAATATATGCCCAATGAAGAACACTTTGCCAGGTTTAAACACAACGAAAACTTCACACTCCCCCACCTTGCCCATATCTACTCTACCTCCCTCCCCCTCCATCGATACCCCGTAAATCCCAGAGCTTCCTGCACCACTGGCCCTATAAATCCCTCACCGCTGACCCCATAAATCACCTCCTTCCTTTTTTGCAAAGGCCCTGTACCTTCTTCATCCCCCTAAATCCCCGGCTTCTGTGCGACACCGGTTCAGTAAATCACCCGCTTCGGAGCCCATAGGCGCCTCCTTGCCTCCACCCTCATCAATCCTGCGCTGGCATCCCCATAATTCCATTCACCTTGCTTGCGCGCAGTCCCAGATGGGCTGCTTTTTCAGGGACGGGATTCAGCTCGGCGGATGAAACTGCACAGGGGAGCAGGAGATGCGGGGCAAGGCCCATGGAAACAGGGCCGGGGAGGCCCATGTTTCAAGCAACTTTCCCACCCAACCATTCATTATTCAGAAAAGGGAGAGAGAGGGGGAGAGAGAGAGAGAACATGGCTGATTTTCTTGGCTCCCTCCAGCCTCCTCCCGGCTTCAATGTGACTCATTGGCCGTCACACGCTGCTGAAGGACGTTCCGCACAGCTGATCACAGGAACAGTCACCTTCCTGCTCAAAGTTACAGCTCCACAAAGTCTCTTCCAAACAGGGAGGGGAGAAGCGGTAGGAAGCAGCAGCTAAGGACCACTCCAAACGCTCTTCCTTTAAACACGTTCATCTACCACACAACAAACATCTCATCTAAAGGGGCAACACATCCACCGCCTAATTCTGAAAAGAGAAAGGTGCCAGGAATCTAGTCAATGTGGAAAGTGCCTTCTTCCCCTTTCCCCACCAGCCAGGAAAGTCCCGCTCTTCGGTTTTTGATGTATGGAATAATCTCATACGCATGATATAGGATGTAGGAATGGATCTGTCAATTTTGCTTCTCATTGTTTCTCATTCCCCCCCCCCATCTTAAATTCGGTTCTCCACATTTCTGCAGCAATGTGCAATTAAAATATATATCTAACGCATGAAAATTCATCTGGATTTCAGTACAAAATTCTCCTAATAAATGAGAGTTTTGTACACAGTTCCGACTAATACATACATCCTTGCAAACCAGTTTCCCTAATATAATGCATTTCGTGTGTTATTTTTGCTAATATATTCATTACAGTGGTACCTTGGTTTACTAACTTACTTCATTCTGGAAGTCCGTTCTTAAACCAAAACCGTTCTTAAACTGAGGCGTGCTTTCCCTAATGAGGCTTCCCACTGCCGGTGCCCTTCCACCGTTCAGCTTCCGTTCTTAGACCGAGGTAAAGTTCACAAACTGGGACACTACTTCTAGTTTTGCAGAGTTTGTAAACTGAATCATTCGTAAACAGGACTGTTCTTAAACCGAGGTACCACTGTATTATGGACCCTTTACCCTAGCATAGGCATTTTTGGTTGCAGAACTGCATGTCAAAATTGGGAGATGTGTGGATTATGAAGGATGCCTGTGTTTTGGTTTTCATATTGTTTTGGAAAGGACAATTAGGTAGGTTCACCATTGCATGTGAATGGAATCAAATATCTTCCCCATCCCTGTACGACAGTGAGATGCTGGAGCTCAAAGCTGAAGAGTCCTTGGGCAGGGCTATTCTTACATTCACTCTTATGACAATTCTCCCAGCAGTATCTTATATACTGGGTGTAGGGAACTTTTGGCTCTCCATATGCTGCTGAACTACAACTCCCATCAGCCCCAGCAAGCATAGCCAAGGATCAAGGGCAATGGGAGTTGCAGTTCAACAATTGCTGGAGGGCCATGGATTCCTCATCCTTACTTTCAGAAGAAGAAAAAAATCCACACTAATATGCATTGCCACTGCCTAGGTGAATAGATTCAAAACCAAGAGAAACTCAAGCATCACTTTGAATCTTATTTTCAAATTGCCATGGAGAGAAAGCCCTGATCTGTATCACTGATTTTAATCAAGTTTAGCATTTCCACTTCAGCTATTTCCTACAGAAAAAGGTGTTTCTCTCACTTTTTAATAGAGCAGTTGAAGCGTGTTAATTTCCAACTAAATATATCTGTTCCATCCTGCAGTTAGCAGATATTTTACCTACCTAAGAGGGCCCACTAACGCTGCAACATTTACTTAAACAATGGTAAAGCTTCATGTAATTCCCCATTTTTTAAAAATACAAAACCAAAAAAACAAAATTAAATGTACATTTCAGCCTGCCGGATAATGGCAGATAATATATTGCTTATTTACTATGCAATTACCTTCCAGCTTAGGATTTGAGTCTAGCTGCATTAGAATCACAGTAAATGAAAATGTAATTAAACATGCAAAACAATAATGAGAATAATCTTTTTAAACTAAACCAACCATGGCCCCTTTCCCTTGACATTTTTTTGGGGGGCAAACAGACACCCCTTCATGTCTACAACTCACAGAGCAATACAGGAAGTTAACTGGGAATTATATATATATATATATATATATGCTTTCGTAGATTTTCACGGGTACAGGAATGCAGGTTTTGGTGTCCTCGGGTATCTTCCCGTGTAAAAGTTGGGGTGTCTTGGCGACGTTTCGACGAGGTCTCACTCGTCATCTTCAGGCTGGTGCTTTCGGCTTCTTGTTACTGGAACAGAGCAGGATCTCAGTGTTTGAGTTCCTATAAATACTGTTGAGGAGGTTCTGGGCAGAGAGGAAGTTCCCAGGCTAGTGTGCCTTTTCTTCTTTTGTTCCTTAATTGCTTGAGGGATATCTTGAGTGATTTCTTGAGTGATATCCTGAGTACCACTTAGGTGGGTCATTAGGTGTGGATTAGTTGCTAAAGCCTTTGTGTCTTGACCTCTTGAACTTTGTGAAGAGTTTTTCTGAGAAGATGGGTGTACTACATTTAGTTGTGCTCTGGCTTGGCTTCGTGTATAGGGGCGAGCTGTGGTTTTGTGGCCTGTGCCAGCCAGATCTGTGTAGGGATTGCAGGGGGGTGCAGCATCCGGAGGTGCCACCATGGTTTGGCTACTGGATGGTGTCTGTAATTTATCTGTGGAGAGGGTCTGGGTTTGGGTCTGGTGTGGTTGATTGGTGATGGCGTTCTGTGTGCCTCTGGATCTGGTGTCAGTTTTTGTGGGGAGGGCTAATTTCCAGATGTCTGGCAAGCGGGATGTGTCGTCACGCTTGTTCATGTTGTGAGGGTGTTTCTCTATCTCGATGGCTTCCATGATTATTCTCTTGTGGTGATGTTCCATGTTAGAGAGCAATTTGGAATCTGCAAAATTAATTTCGTGTCCTGTTTCTTTCATGTGTTGGAAGAGAGAGGAAGTTTTTTCTTCTTTTTTGACGGCATTCTTGTGTTCTGCGATACGTGCATTTATTCGTCTGTTTGTTTGTCCAATGTACGTGGCTGGGCAGACTTTGCAGGGTATTTCATAGACCCCTTGGTTTTCCAACTGGATTTTATCCTTGGGGTTTCTGAGGATATTGGCTATTTTTTGGTTGGCGCAAAAGGCTGTTTTGATATTGTGTTTATGGAGGATTTTGCTAATTTTATCTGTAGTGCCCTTGATATAAGGAAGGAGGGCCATGAACAAGCGTGACGACACATCCCGCTTGCCAGACATCTGGAAATTAGCCCTCCCCACAAAAACTGACACCAGATCCAGAGGCACACAGAACGCCATCACCAATCAACCACACCAGACCCAAACCCAGACCCTCTCCACAGATAAATTACAGACACCATCCAGTAGCCAAACCATGGTGGCACCTCCGGATGCTGCACCCCCCTGCAATCCCTACACAGATCTGGCTGGCACAGGCCACAAAACCACAGCTCGCCCCTATACACGAAGCCAAGCCAGAGCACAACTAAATGTAGTACACCCATCTTCTCAGAAAAACTCTTCACAAAGTTCAAGAGGTCAAGACACAAAGGCTTTAGCAACTAATCCACACCTAATGACCCACCTAAGTGGTACTCAGGATATCACTCAAGAAATCACTCAAGATATCCCTCAAGCAATTAAGGAACAAAAGAAGAAAAGGCACACTAGCCTGGGAACTTCCTCTCTGCCCAGAACCTCCTCAACAGTATTTATAGGAACTCAAACACTGAGATCCTGCTCTGTTCCAGTAACAAGAAGCCGAAAGCACCAGCCTGAAGATGACGAGTGAGACCTCGTCGAAACGTCGCCTAGACACCCCAACTTTTACACGGGAAGATACCCGAGGACACCAAAACCTGCATATATATATATATATATATATATATATATATATATATATATATGCGCCAGTCACTGCATACGAGCCTTACCTACCTCACAGAGTCGTTAAAGATATTAAATGAGGATGAAGAGAACCATGTATGCCATATTGAGACCCTTGGAGAAAAGGTGGTTTAATAAATACAATAAATGAAAATATGTTTATGGGATGAGGTGGGGAGGAGATCCATTGGGAACAGCTATATTCAAATATTTCCCTCCCATTTATTTGTGGGCAGGGGGACGACGGGGAAGTGTGGAGGGCTGGGGTTTTCTTTTTTTATTGCCAGTGGGACGGAAGTAAACTATAGCGCCTGGGATTTAGGGGTGGGGGAGAATTTTGTTTCGATTCACATTTAAAGTGGGAGGGCGTCACTGTTTAAAGTGGAACGATACTTCTTTAAAGGGAAAGTGCAGATGGAGCTTTTGCTGGGGCCCTGGGGGGCACAGGTAGGGATCAACAAAACTGCCAGTTTTGTTTCTCCAAGTTTCTCATTGTTTCCATCTAAAATTTGACTTGCCATATTTCTGCAAGAATTTGCATTTCACACACACACACACACACACACACACACACACACAAACTCACTATGAAAAATATTTTGGATTTCAGCGTGAATTTCTCCTTATATGCATATTTTTATATACCGTTTTGACTATTGTACACATTTTTGCAAGCAGTTTTCCCCTGTATACTTCTTCTTCTACTACTACTATTAGTATGCGGGGAAAATTGCTTACAAAAATGTGTATATTACTGTATATAAAAATATGCATATTAGGAGAAATTCATGAAAAAAATTCACGGTGATTTTGCATGAGATTTTTGCCAGCACATGAATTTTTATACACACTTTACCACAGTGTATGCATTTTTGTACATATCGCTTGGCTGGGAAGCTGCATTGCAAAATTCAGAGAAGTGCAAATTTTGAAGGACAGCTGTGCTTTGGCTTGTGTATTGTTTTAGAAAGAGATCATTTGCTAGGTTCACGTTAAAAGGGAAATCGAATCAGATTTCTCACCCAACTCTAGATGCAGGATAGGCTAGGAGGTTCAGGAGGTTGGAGAGCAGCGCCCTGACCTCCGGAATCAATCAAGGGCCATCCAGTCCAACCGTCTTCAATGCAGGAATCTCAGCTAAAGCATCTGTGACACCTAAAGCAGCTGCTTTATAAGGTCCAATGCTAGGGCCGGCCCCACTAACTTTTAAGGTGCAATCCTAGAACACTTATTTGAGTGCAAGTCTAACTGAACTAGACATACAAGGGAACCTGCGTAGGATTGTGATGCAAGTCAGAGTTGAGCGTTCTCTCCATTCCCTTAGGTAGGTATGAAATGGCAGGCAGCCATAAAGGGAAGAATAAATCAGGGAAGAGATGCTGAGGAAAAACAGGACCTGGATTAGTAGCGAAGAAGAAGAAGAAGAAGAAGAAGAAGAAGAAGAAGAAGAAGAAGAAGAAGAAGACGACATTATTTCCAATCTACTCTAGCACAACACAGGAGGAAGCACCAGAAGATCAGGGGAGGCTGAGCAATAAGAGCTGGGATTTAAAGCGAATACATCTTGCCAGGCAAACCTGATTGTTTCTTTTCTCCATTGGATAGAAAGGCAGAATTGGTGGCTCTACGTGACGGAGAAGTCCTAATATATCTGGATTTAGCACCTCAGTCGATACAGTGTCTCGCCAGTCTCATCTCTTAATGTTAGTTCGGTTTAACTGGCACTGCCAAATAAAGGCAAGCAGAATAAACTAGCTCATAGCTAGGGATGGAGGGGGGAATTTGATTCAGTGCACATTTCAAGGGAAACCTACCCAATTCACGCTTTCCAGAAAAATACACAACCTGAAATGTACAACCACCCTTCGAAATTCACACTTCTCCCAATTTTGCAAGCCAAGTAATGCATACAGAAGTAT
This sequence comes from Podarcis muralis, assembly GCF_964188315.1. NCBI lineage: Eukaryota > Metazoa > Chordata > Lepidosauria > Squamata > Lacertidae > Podarcis > Podarcis muralis. The sequence continues at coordinate 20,950,525 of NC_135668.1, read as the reverse complement.
ATATACTAGGGTACCGTGTGCATATAAATGCATCTATTCCTGAAAATAGCAGGCAAAAATGCATTATAGGAGGAGGAAAGACAGATTTGCAAAAAGATGTCAATGAGGCAAACTTGGCTCATTTCAATGAGGGTCCTTCTTTTAAAAAAGAAGAAGAAAGATCACCAGCAGATGTGAAAATATGGAAGACAGGAGAGTGGAAATATGAGAAACCGAGATTGACAGATTCACCCAAGCAAATCAAGCAAACCATAGGTACAGTGAGAGCGAGTGAAGGAGCTGGGTATGTTTAGCCTGGAAAAGAGGAGATACGATAGCCATCTTCAAGTATCTCAACGGCTGTCACATGGAAGAGGGAACAAGCTTGTTTTCTCCTGCTCTAGAGGGCAGGACTCGAACCAATGGCTTCAAGTTACAAGAAAGGAGATTCCAACTAAACATAAAGAAAGACTTTCTGACAGTAAGAGCTGTTCACCAATGGAACAGTCTTCCTCGGGAGGTTGTGGACTCTCCTTCCTTAAAGGTTTTTAAGCAGAGGTTGGGTGGCCATCTGTCATGGATGCTTTAGCTGAGATTCCTACATTGCAGGGGGCTGGACTAGATGACCCTTGGTGTCCCTTTCAACTCCAAGATTCTATGATTCTATGTGTGCATGATGATCTGTCACCTGGTAGCAGCCTTTTCCAGTAAGCTACCTCAGTGGAAGAGATGGGTTAACAGAATGCCTTCCTTCGGCCCTAGCAAAAGACCAGCTCCAACAAGGGCCTCATCCCCTGAATTGCTTCCATTCCATATATCTAATTTTTATTAAGTTTTTCTATTTTTCCTTTGTCACATTCATATCAAATCATATCATCACATACAACTTTGCTCATACCAAGCATCAACTTCCCTCCTCCCACTCCCTGCCTTTCTTAAGCAATCACAATCCTCTCAGCATTTCTGTATCACCCTATTTACCTTCTTACTATACTTAAAACAAACCTAGACAGCATCTTAAAAAAGTAGAGACATCACCTTTCCGACAAAGGTCCGTATAGTTAAAACTATGGTTTTTCCAGTAGTGATGTATGGAAGTGAGAGCTGGACCATAAAGAAGGCTGATCGCCGAAGAATTGATGCTTTTGAATTATGGTGCTAGAGGAGACACTTGAGAGTCCCATGGACTGCAAGAAGATCAAACCTCTCCATTCTGAAGGAAATCAGCCCTAAGTGCTCACTGGAAGGACAGATCCTGAAGCTGAGGCTCCAGTACTTTGGCCACCTCATGAGAAGAGAAGACTCCCTAGAAAAGACCCTGATGTTGGGAAAGATTGAGGGCAGAAGGAGAAGGGAACGACAGAGGACGAGATGGTTGGACAGTGTTATCGAAGCTACAAACATGAGTTTGACCAAACTGCAGGAGGCAGTGGAAGACAGGAGTGCCTTGCATGCTCTGGTCCATGGGGTCACAAAGAGTCGGACATGACTAAACAACAACTACTATACTTAAAAAAAATATACTTCAGTATTTGTAAATAAGTTTCAAAAATTATCATTACAAAATATTTCAAATCAAACCTGCAAACGTTCTCAGATGTTTACAATGTTCTTTCATATATTGTATAAATTTACTCTGAATTGTTTCCATTCCAGCTGGTCAATAAAAGAACTACTAATTAAGGATTGGCACCTGGGTTTGTGTTTTTCCTTCTCTGTCCATTCCCCCCCTTTGGGGGGGGGGGGCTGTGTAAGATTCTAAGCCAGAAGGCAGGAGCTATCTTGTTTTAACTAAGTTACTTCTGGAACCTTTTTCAGCTTAAGGACAGAGTACAAATGCTCAAAATAACAAAAGGTGCATGCAAGAGCAAGCATCTGAGAATGCAGCAAGACACGCGTGCGCTAACCGAGTCACAGCCTTGCTGCCTGTGGGTCAGCAGGCAGGCAGTGAAAAGATGAACAAGCTTGCCAGCCTCAGAGTGGAATCAATAAGATGGAAATGGACCCGGGATGAGGCAGAGTAAGCTCGAGGCGCCAGCTCGCCTGCCTGCACGAGGCAGGGAGCCTCCCTGCTTCCCCTTGATCGGCAGAGAAGGATAGCAGCTATTCAGAGCGGAGGGATTATGAGCCATACCAACTTAATATCCCAATCTGTAATAGTCACTATTATGAGTAGCACGAGGGCTCAGGGAAAGACACCATCAATCACCTGTCGTAGCGTGCGAAGCGACGCGGCCAGCGACAATTGCACTTACAGCTCTCAGGGGCTGAACTCTCAGACACACAAGTCTGAATTCAGACATCAGGTCAACCCATGGCTAGGAAGGGAACTTAATGATGGCATAATGCAGTGTCTCTGAACTGACAAACCATGGCTTGCAGTCAGCCGGCAAAGAGGAGTCAGAAATCAAGGTTCAAAGGGAGGTTCCATTCAATACAGACATCTGTGATGTCTGTATTGATGAGGCAGAATTAGTAGGGCCATTGCTTCACCTCCGGAGGTTGTTGCATCATGGATACAGGAATGAATTTCTGAAGACAAGCGCCAAGGGGTGTGGGGAAATAGAATCAGACTGGGAAACTGGGGTTGCCTGTGGGGCATGTCAGGCCCAAACCATGGCTCAGTTGGTTAGAGCATGCTGGCAACTCAGCAGAGATTGGGTGTGGTGCACAACCTTTGTAATACACTCTCTCTGTGTGTAGGGCAGGGAATCAAGAAACTTTAAAACATGAAGCTTTAAAAACCTTGCAAAATCAGCTGGTAAAGCCGTTACCATTACTGCAGCTCTACCCACTGAATTTCTACCTGTCAAGAGGAATTTAAAACCACAACAGCCCAGCTAATATAAGAAGGGGGTGGACTGTGAAAAAGAAGGATAATGTTATATTTGTCCAACTTCCTCTCCTCCCTTTTTTAAGGTGCTGAAGATATAATTATTTCAAAGGACTGGAGTGAAAGGCAGTCTCTTAGTGTATTGTTTGTGGTTGGACAGATTCCTATGCATTTCTTCCACCCCTCCTATGCCTGCAAGTTGCAATGGGGGAGCCAGAAATACTGCTTCAAAACAGCAGAGACTTAATGCCTTTGTCCAATTACCTCTAAACGTGTCAAGACCACTGCTGTTTGGGAGGAGATGTAAACAGAGATGTGCGAATCTGTCGGTTTCTCTCATTTCCTCAGCCCTCCACATTTCCACAATGGTTTGGAAATTTGTTTTAAAAAGGTTTTCACGAAAAGTATTTTAGTGTGATTTCCTCCTAATAGACAAATGTTTGCATGCCGGTTTGTTTAATATGCACATTTTTGCAAAGCAACCTTTCCCAATACAGTGGTACCTCTGGTTAAGTACTTAATTCGTTCAGGAGGTCTGTCTAATCTGAAACTGTTCTTAACCTGAAGCATCACTTTAGCTAATGGGGCCTCCTGCTGCTGCCGTGCCGCTGCGCTGGAGCACGATTTCTGTTCTCATCCTGAAGCAAAGTTCTTAACCCGAGGTACCACTGTATAATGCTTTTTTTCCGGGCTGTGCCCTGGATCCTGAACCAAATCAGTCCAATTTGGGTCAACCCAGGATTTAGGTTGAGAATCAGGTTGAGGCAGTCCCAGATTGAGGCAGGTTGAGAATCAGGTTGAGGCAGTCCCATGGGTTGGATCAATTCCACCTGGAGTAATCTGAGATTGTCAAAAGAGGAAGGGAGGAGTATGGTGGTGAGTTGAGCTGGGGAACAAGATCAGCCTGCATGCATCTCCTTCTTCCTCCCCCCTGAACCTCATCTTTAATTAGGGTTTAAAACTGCAATTAAACACTAAGCAAAGTTTCCCACATCAGTTCAGGGACCAGAAATGGGCCAGCCCAGCCCTAGATTGTCCCTGAGCAGATCAGGGCCACTCCATGCACAACCCTAGCATTTTTGTATTCTATTTTCACTAACAAGTGCATTTTAAGGCATACTTTACCTTCACTGTATGCATTTTTGCATACATTACTCATTTGGAAAACTGCATTTCAAGATTCAGATAAGTGCAAATTCTGAGGGATGGCTGTGTTTCCGTTCATGTATAAATTTGGAAAGGGCAAATGCCTTAAAATGTAAACTTCATCAGACTTCTCCAACATGTGTAGATGCTGTTGAATGATTTTTAAGGACAATTCCACTCCTTGTACTTGCCTCCTCTCTTTTTTTTTTCTGTCTTATTAAGAAATCAGACATTTGCAGAAGGCATTCACCAACTTCGAAAAGAAATATAGTGATTGATGTGAATGGGATCAGTTTAAAAAAACACACACACAGAGTCATGGAACACACTTGGCTCCAGCAACACTCAGTGACTGGCATCCAAAGTTTGACTAAAGCTCAGACATCTCTTTGCTTTGATAATCTCTGCCTCCTAATGATTGCTTCAAGGCTGAGGGAGAAGGAAGGGCAGTGAGAGGCCCCATTACATTCAATGACTAAGTTAATGGGGCAGATAGAATCCATTTGAGAGAGGCACCCCCAGGCTGTTTTCCTCCAGGAGTTAAAAGCTTGAATAATCAAAACAAGGGGAGGGGGATTCTTAAGAATCCTACAGCACTATCATCAATAGCTTCTCCCAAACCAAATCTGCTGCAAGCCAAACCTCTCACCCTAACTGTCTGCATATCAGACCATAAGAACACAAGAAGAGCCCACTGGATCAGGCCAATGGCCCATCTAGTCCAGCATCCTGTTTGCACAGTGGCCAAGCAGTTGCATGCAGGATGCCTGAACCCGCATGAGATTTCTAGAAACTGATATTCAGAGGCAAGTAGCTCTGGAAGTGGAAGCAGAACATAGCCATCACGGCTCATAGCAGTTGATAGCCTTGTCCTCCATTAATCTGTCTAATCCTCCTTTAAAGCCATCCAAATTGGTGGCCATCACTGACTCCCATGAGAGTAAGTTCCATAGTTTAACTACTGTATACAGGGAATGCTTTCTTTGATCTGTCCTGAATCTTCCAGCATTCAAGCCCATAGGGTTCGAGTTAGGGCTAGGCGATGTACAGTGGCACCTCAGGTTAAGTACTTAATTTGTTCCGGAGGTCCGTACTTAACCTGAAATTGTTCTTAACCTGAAGCACCACTTTAGCTAATGGGGCCTCCTGCTGCCACCGCACCGCCGGAGCACGATTTCTGTTCTTATCCTGAAGCAAAGTTCTTAACCTGAAGCACTATTTCTGGCTTGGTGGAGTGTGTAACCTGAAAAGTATGTAACCTGAAGAGTATGTAACCCGAGGTACCACTGTATTGATGCATAGTCCAAAACTGGTTTGAAATCCACATTGTGTTAACAGTTTCATAATATTTGCTATATCGTGAATCACAATGTGTGTGAGAGTGTAAAAAATCACAATATGGAAAAGAATTGTGAAGCTAGTCATCACTTCTCTCATACTTCCTACTGCAAAGCCCCTATTGCTTTGTACTACAAAATAACAGTTCTAAGAATATGTCGAGGTTACAATTGTGCCCAGGGCCACCACATTGATGAACCATGTTCTACAAACTGGACTATTAATACCAGCAACCTCTGCAATCTTGCAACTGCGGGGGGGGGGGGGACTCCCTAAAGCAGCCCAGTGAGTAAAGAGCATACTCAGTGGACATAAAACGCTGACTGACTGTTGCAGGGGAACGATGGAAAATGGGGGTGGGAATTGAATGGAATATTCAGAAAAAGGGCATGGTAGTTGGTTAGCAACCACAGCAGGATCATGCCTTACTGCACGATTTTATTGAACCTGAACCTCTGCTATAACCCTGGTTATCCCCAACTCCCAGGATGTAATTTGCAAGCCCCCTTCAATCTATAGCCCCATTTTATTTAGCAGTGGTGCTGGAATCCAGAACTGACATGTTTGAACACAGCATTCCGAGTGCCTTCGCAAGGAACATTTTGCAGTGACCCTCAGACTGTCTAGTGTCCAGCCCAAAATGGATGACGGTTGGGTGGATGATAAGCCTCAAGGCCCTGATGCATAGTGATGATGTCATCAACAGGCACCAGATCCAACCATTGGCATCCTGCTGAATGCTTCACCTGGGGGAACTGCAGCTAATGCAGGTAAATTGAGGGTGTGAATGGGGCTATAGATTGAAGGGGGTTTGCTAGCTTTTTGAACCATGATATCGATTAACTCTGTTGGAGGGTGCATAATGCAATGAAGTTGCTGAAGCTAAGCAAATCTGGGTTTGGTCCAAGTCTAGATGGGAGTACCATCTAAAGACCCAAAGTACACTGCCATGAATTCTATGACAATAGAAGTGTAGCAAAATAAAACTTTAAATATCAGGCAACAAAAGTTGGTTTTTGTTGGCTGAACCTGTGAAATCCTGGCTGACAGCACAAACTTCAACACAGCCCACACACCTCACAAGAAACATCACAATCTTTCTCTGGAATATGGAGCAATTACTTGTTCCTTTGTTGGCGGAGTGGGGGAAATATCAGTCAATTCTTTGGCCACTGCACAACCTTGATGTTAAGCACTATGAAAAATGATGGCACTTTTCTGAGGTGAAGGGTGGGGGGAGGCCATGTTTGTAAACACAGATCCCACTAGAGGTGTCTTGTTGACTGTTTAATATTTCAAGATGCTGATTAAAATCTTCGCATAAACAAATCTATTCTACCAAGTGCACTTTGGAAGTCAATCAGCTTTTCCCCAAAGCGTTGAGGGTGCCAGCAGCATGGGTATGACAAGATCTATGTATACAAACAAGAGTTGGCACTGGTGGAAACCTACTTCTCAGTGTTGCAGAATGGAGGGACTCACTGCAAAAAGTGTCACTGGTGGACCCGTTGATGCAGAACTCGCCCTAGTGGGAATGTTGCAAAACTACCTTTTCTTTTCCTGAATTAGACAAATTGTACCTACAAATATAGGGACACGGGTGGCGCTGTGGGTTAAACTTGCTGATCAGAAGGTCAGCGGTTCAAATCCCCGTGACGGGGTGAGCTCCCATTGCTTGGTCCCTGCTCCTGCCAACCTAGAGGTTCGAAAGCATGTCAAAGTGCAAGTAGATAAATAGGTACCGCTCTGGTGGGAAGGTAAACGGTGTTTCCATGCGCTGCTGCTCTGGTTTGCCAGAAGCGGCTTAGTGATGCTGGCCACAAGGCCTGGAAGCTATACGCTGGCTCTCTCGGCCAATAAAGCGTGATGAGCACCGCAACCCCAGAGTCGGTCACGACTGGACCTAATGGTCAGGGGTCCCTTTACCTTTACCTACCTACAAATATACAAGCTCCCCACTTGTAGAAGCTCTTGGGGAAGATGATTTGCTTGTGCAAAACCACCCATTAGCACAGGTGCGGGGAACTTTTGGCTCTCCAGATCTTGCTGAACTACAACTCCCATCAGCCCAGGGACAATGGGAGTTGTAGTCTGGCAACATCAAGAGGGTCAAAGGGTTCCCCATACCTGCTCTAGAAGAACAATTTCCATGCTAACCCTTATTTAATTTATTGCTGTGGGGGATGCAACTCTAGATATAGAGAACAAATATGCATAAAAATAGAAAGTGGTGGGTTTTTAAAAATAAACTATCAGCAGCATGGAAAATAGTTATAGGTAAATGCTAGAAGCAAAGGAAAATGCTCCTCCTACACTGACACTCCAGGGAATGTTGGGATGCCTCTGATTCTAAGGAGAAGCTACCTGCATTTAGGAAGAAGATTGAATTGACATGCCGCCACCTCCACTAAGGGACTCAGATTCCCCCTTGGTCTGCCTCACAGTCCCTCAGCACAAGCTGCTCCTCTGGGGAAAGTTTAGCTTTGGGCGTCCCAGTCATCCTCCAAAAATAATTCCACCAGCAGGGGGAATAGCAGGCAGCGTTTTTCTCCCACCTCATGTGTCTATTTAAAATGGTGTTCTGGCTTCAAAATCACAGATACACCATGTACTTTTGTAAATACATGGAGTTTCTGTTGCAAAAGGATAATAATGAACAAATAAAAGGAATATTGGCAGAATGTGACACAGACAAAACCTTTCAGATAACTGATGTGCACTTAGGGATGAATGCTGTAGCCTTTTTCCTTTTTAAAAGGAAAGTCCAGATGAAGCAGGGGAGATATAAAGTTTTTAGAACCGGGGGGGGGGGGGGCTGGGGGGGTGCAATACATCAGTCCATCCTTGGGAATCAATATCAGTCATGATTATAAGGACATAAGAGAGCCCAGCGGTGCAACACAGAGCCATTGTGGGCAATAGACATTCAAATGGATTACAAAGGTGTAGCTTTTAAAGACGCTCACGTCTATACAATTTGAGAGATTTGGTTCATTTAAAAATACCAAGATGGCTGAGATAATTATTTTGAGAAATGCCAATCAGATGTACTTTTTGCAGGTTGGGGAGGAATCTGTTTTATGCTGCTTTCGGTTTTCTCACGGAATGTCCTAAAATTGTTGTTTTTATTCTTTGTACACCTTCCATAGAAATAATTCAGCTAAAGAACTGCGAGACATTTTATTTGAACTCCTGCAAGTATTCTTCTTGTTGCATGAAATCTTCTGAACATCCTTCAAGGAAGGTTCCATGCAGAGGGCATGACAGTAGTGCAGCCTGGATGTAGTCAGTCCATGTACCATCAAAATGAGATCTATCTATTGGCATCCACATGGGTGGTGAAGGGGACAGTTGCCCCACCTCTGGATAAAGCTTTGTCTCCAGATGCCTAGATAGATAGATAAGATTGAAGAAGATGGGATATGAGGCAAAAAATGGATACACTATACCAGGCTTCCTCACTTCAGCCCTCCAGATGTTTTTGGCCTACAACTCCCATGATCCCTAGCTAGCAGGACCAGTGGTCAGGGATGATGGGAACTGTAGTCTCAAAACATCTGAAGGGCTGAGGTTGAGGAAGCCTGCACTATACTCTATTTTTTAATGAGAAACTAGCCCACTCCTCTCTTTGCTTCCCCCCACATCTCACCCCACTCCCTCAACAAAATTCCTACAGACATCCATGGAACTGTAATCTCTAGATAGCTGGCAAATAAAACTAACTGCAGAGGGTTAGACTGGATGGGTCCCTTCCAACTCTACAATTCTATGAAATTATCTAGCAAGCAGGAGTTGGAACCCACATCTCCCTAGCTTAAGTCCATTCTGCATGACACACAAGAGGGCCTCTTGCTACATTCAGAGAACTCTTGGTTCACCTCCAAGGCCCAACTGACACATCACAAAACAGGGCGAGGTTTCAGGCAAGCTCCCGCATCTAGCTTTGGACCCTCAGACAAAGCAGAGAATCTTCACTAATGAGTCTTTTGGCTGCTCCTGGACCTCCTTTGCACCTGGAGACACACACTGACATTGTCTTTTCCTTCTAACAAGAATAAGGGGAAATGACCTTGCTTTTCAATCCCTTCGCTTAAGCTACTGGAAAGCAAAGGCAGGCCTTTGTTCATGCCCAGGCATCAGAGAGATGAAGCCTTTACATTCTTAAATCCACAAAGAAGGTGTTAGAAGGCCTTGAGGAACCTGCTGCCTTTGCTGCCAGATGGTGGCCTCCCATTGGCCGACAGTACAAGAGAACAATAACATCCTAGTTCTGGAAGGGACCTCAAAGGGCACCTAGTCCCAACTCTCTGCCAACAAGGACAATCCACTACTAAAGTGCCCTCAATAAGTGGCCATCCAGTCTCTGCTTAATTTCTAAGGAAGGATATTCCACAAGTGCCCATGACCAAACAGCTTGTACTGTCAGGAGTTCTTAGGAGACCCCTATTCCCCTCACAAAGCCACATTTTACAGAGTGGCTTGGCAATCAAGCCCTCTTTCCAGGAAACTCTGGGAACTGCAGCTCTGTGGTAATGCTCCTCAACACCCTTAACAAACTACATTTCCCAGGATTCTCTGGGGTAAGTCATGACTGTCTAAAACATGGGTAGGCAAACTAAGGCCCGAGGGCCAGGTCCGGCCCAATCGCCTTCTCAATCTGGGCCACAGATGGTCCAGGAATCAGCATGTTTTTACATGAGTAGAATGTGTTATTTTATTTAAAATGCATCCCTGGGTTATTTGTGGGGCATAGGAATTCGTTCATCCCCCCCCCCAAAAAAATATAGTCCGCCCCCCCCACAAGGTCTGAGGGACAGTGGACCGGCCCCCTGCTGAAAATGTTTGCTGACCCCTGGTCTAAAATGATGAGAAAGGAAATTCTGAGTAAACATCAGGAAGAGCTTTCTGACAGCAAGAGCTGTTCGGGAGTGGAAGTGTTTCCCTTCCTTGGAGGTTTTTAAGGAGACATTGGGTGGCCATTTGTCATTGATCCTTTAGTTGAGATTTCTGCATCTAGTCCACCTCTACGATTCTATGACATGTTACTGCCCGGTTCTTTCTCCTCTAGGCATGTGGGCCTTTTCCGCACTCCACCTCAGTTTCTCCATTGGAACAGTTCAAGGTCCTGTGACAATTGCCAGCAGAGGGCAAGCTCCTTGTGAAGCTTTATTATTATTTTTCTAACCACAGCCCCTTCAAGCGAGCAACTTTTTTTTTGCAGTGCACACAGGGAGATTGCACCGCCAAGGGCACCCGCTGCCTCTGCATCCTCACCTACCTCTCCGCTGCTTCCCAATTGATTTTGTTTTAAAACAATAAACCCTGCTTTGAAAATGGGTTATGGGAAATATGCAGATTGGCTTTTCATCTACTTGAATTCTTGCCAGGAGGAGGAAGGAGCAGCCAAGTGAGACGGGGGGGGGGGGAGAGGGAAAGAGAGAGAGAGAGGGAGGAAGGAAAGATGGAAAGAGGAGATGTGTGCAGGCAGGGTGAAGAGAGGGGAGGGAATAGCTGGGTGGCCACAGAGTCTAAGGCAAGGAACGGGGAAACTGTGTCAGCCCAAAGGCCACCATCCTCTTCTGGGCATCTTGCCTAAACTGAAATTTAAAGGGGAACAGAAGCAAAAGTGATCATTAAGAAATTGTGTATCTGTTACAGAGTTGGCTGTTTTAACGGACATTAGTTCTGTGTAAATGTTTGGGCTGCAAGCAATTTTTCAATGGCATTTGTTTGATGTAATGTAAAACGCCTTGAATATACCTGCACAAAAATCTCAAATCTCATTTTTATTTTTATTTTAAGGAATTAAAGGTAGATGGTGCTGATGGTTGGCACATCCTTAGCAGGGACCCTCAGAGGACTCATTGTTAGAATCATTTGGCTCTCACCACCAACGAATGTGCTCTTGGGGATTTGATATGAGTAAGACTTGGACTACAGCCATCATTGAATTTTTACCTATGTTGCAGTCCTGCTGTAGCAAATGCCAGGAGGTTGGAGAACTGGTTAGCTCCGTTGGCTAGAGCATGGTGCTGATAATGCCAAGGTTGCAGGTTCAATCCCTGTATGGGACAACTTACATATTCCTGCACTGCAAGGAATTGGACTATGATGATCCTCAGGGGCCCTTCCAACTCTATGATTCTATGAACCTTTTTCAGCCTAAGGGCTAAATTATCTCATGGGCAACCCAGTGGAGGGCAAGCTCAGGAACAGAAGTGGGCAGAGCAACAAATATTAATTTTACCTTTATTCTGTAGGCTGGTTCATGGGTAGACAAACTAAGGCCCAGGGGCTGGATCTGACCCAATCGCTTTCTAAATCTGGCCCATGGACAGTCCAGGAATCAGCGTGTTTTTACATGAGTAGAAAGTGTCCTTTTATTTAAAATGCATCTCTGGGTTATTTGTGGGGCATAGGAATTCGTTCATTCCCCGCCCCAAAAAAATAGTCTGGCCCCCACAAGGTCTGAGGGACAGTGGACCAGCCCCCTGCTGAAAAAGTTTGCTGACCCCTGGGCTAGTTTCTACACAAACTCACACACCTTCTCTATCCTTCTCCATCCATGCAAGCAAGAGGCATTATCAGAACCCAAAGATACACACTCAAGCAGGGTGAAAAGCAGGGCCAGTGAAGAGAGATTTAGTGGAGCCAGGGAAGGGAGTGTGGAGAGAGTACCGAGGGCCAAAGAGAGGGGCTTGAAGGGCCGCATTCAGCTTCCAGATCTGAGGTTCCCCAGCCCTGGTCTAAAGGGAATGAGAACGATGAATTGGCAGCTTCAGAACACACAGGGGACAATCTGTTCCTTGACGTAGATCACCAGCTCTCAAGTTTTGTTTTCACAGCTCGCTGAAAATTGCTGAAGGCTCTTCATGGAGCATTTAATAAACATTCTAATCTTCGGTGGTAGCATCTTTGTCAAAAGCAGCAGCATATTATGAAAATCTCATGCTCTAAACCAAGCTTTTGAAAAGGGCCCCTTTAACCGGTCAATATGTAGAGGAAAATTAGCAGATGGCACAGCACCATATTATGGAAATCTCAGCCCCTAGATTGCCTTCACATTTAATTTTAGTCCAAATCTGGTGGCAAACCTGCTGAGACATTTCACTAGTTTTAGGGAAATGTTTGGGTTCTATCAAAATCCCCCCCCCAGATGTTTTGCCTGACTAAGGTAAAGGGACCCCTGACCATTAGGTCTAGTCATGACCATGACCAACTCTGGGGTTGTGGCGCTCATCTCGCTTTACTGGCCGAGGGAGCTGGCGTACAGCTTCTGGGTCATGTGGCCAGCATGACTAAGCCGCTTCTGGCGAACCAGAGCAGCGCATGGAAATGCCGTTTACCTCCCCACCAGAGAGGTACCTATTTATCTACTTGCACTTTGATGTGTTTCGCACTGCTAGGTTGGCAGGAGCAGGGACTGAGCAACGGGAGCTCACCCCGTCGTGGGGATTCAAACTGCCGACCTTCTGATTGGCAAGTCCACAGCACCACCCGCATCCCTTTGCCTGACTAAAAGACCCCAAATCACATCACTTTCCCACCCCACAGGAAATTTTGAAGCAACTGTACTAATATCACGGTGGTTCTCTCTGAAAGACAATGGTATGGTGCTTCAGAACTTCCATGTTTAAGAAATTTATATCAATCTGGCTTCTAAATATGGAAAGTGAATCCTTTTAATGTTCATTTGAACAAAGTCCATCAGACTATAACTGAGGGAGTGAAGGGAAGCAGAACCATTAGGCTCCCCCCTCCAAAAACTGTCACCCACCAGCAACCATTCCACCAAGCTGTAACAGAATAAGAGAAGTGAATCAGGGCAACTCCATCAGCTCAGCTGAGACCAGCAACTTTCCTTTGTTTTTTTCCTTTCTTTTGCATTATGTCTTTTGGATGGAAGGCTTGATGGTAAGGGCTGCCTTTTGACTGATCTATGTGAACTGCTCTGCAAACCTTCTTGGGCTGGAGAGCTGGGATGCAGAAGCTTCAAATGATGAATGGATGAATAAACAAACCCAACTGAGTTCTGTGAAAGCCAGCATTGGACTGGATCTTTCCAGGATGCGGATTTGGAAGAAGCCAGAGTCAACCATTTCCAAAACAAGGCCAAGATAATCCCAGCTGATGGGAGAACCTCTCTCCCCTTGATGCCCCAAAGCCATTCAGCTAGGCCAAATGGAATGGCAAGCCCATGGAGGAATTGTGATACAGAAGGCCAGTATCTCCAAGGCTTCAATGTTTCCATATGGAAGAACGGGTTAACAGAAGAGATGGACTGCATGTAGAGAATTGGCTCTATTCTCTTCTGAGAGGTGAAAGCAATGCTGGGAAAGGGTGGCAAAGCAAGGCTGGAGGGAGCTTAGCTGCCAAGCGAGTCATTACAGCTCCCCGGAGGCGGCTCAGCAGCCATCTGTGCAGGAATCGATACAAGGCCTAGGTCTTCATTTCCAGACACACATCCCTGTCTATACACATTACAATTAACCAGCATGGGAGCCTTTCTGCCTCGCAGGGGGCGGTGAGAGAAAAGAGAGCAGAACACCAAGTGGAGAGAAGAGACCGGTGAGGAAGGAGTGTGTGCTTGGGGAGCAGCTGTAGCTCACCAGAAGAGCATGTGCTTTGCATGCAGAAGGTCACAGGTTCAATCCATCCCAATCTCTAAGTAGACAGTATTGAAGTAGATGGACCAACAGTCTAATACAGCTTGCTAAGACCCCCTTAATGGTTTTGGATCATGTGATCTGAAAGGCTATACAACTCATTGGCAGTGAATCTGCTTTTCATGCAAAGATCCCTGGTTCAATCCCTGGCATCTCCAGGTAGGTCTGGGAGAGATTCCTGCCTGAAACTTGGAAAGCTTCTGCTAGAGAGCACTGAGCTAGATGGACCGGTGATCTGACACCTGGTTCTAACTTTAGTGACCTCATATATGGGCTCAATGCAGCACTCTGATGGGTGGCATTGGGGAATGGAAAGAGTATGAAAACACAAAGACATTCCAAGCTGGGATAGCTCAGCTGGTAGAGCATGAGGCTCTTAATCTCAGGGTTGTGGGTTTCAAGCCCCAAGTTGGGCAAAAGATCCCTGCATTGCAGAGGGTTGGACAAGGTAACCCTCATGGCCCCGTTCCAACTCTACAATTCTAAGAGTCTGCGGCTAAGAGATAGCTGCTAGCATTTTGATGGGTCTGCTTCAAGATCATTAGGATGGTTCTACTGTTTTGTATTCTTTTGGTTTTTATGCTGTGCCTTTGGGTCTTCATTTTTCTAAACAGCTTGGAGGCTTTTGAAGTGAGCAACTGGTAAGCCACATAACAGCACAGAAAGACACACAGCACTCCTACAACAACACTCAAACCAGGCTTGCAAATTGTCACTGGCCTGGTGGCCTCTTAGGTAGTTCAGCTTTTCTTCACACAATCAGCTAAACTGGAAACCTCACCTAAGGTTTGGGACATTTTTTCTCCCTTTCTTTCCTACCACCGATGTGACTAATATAACTATGCAAAAGCAATAAAGCTAGTTACTATTTTTGTATGTGTTTGGCCAGTGACTTTTGTGGATTTACAAGGTTTTCCAATTCTTTTAGCAATCAGCTTATCCCATTAAGGACTAGTGGGACACAACTTTGACTCCAACAGTCCCCTTCCTAGTCTGTTATGTAGATTATGCCAGAGCTTAGAAAACCATTCTAGTCCATTTCCAAGCACAATGCAAGGTTCTGAGTCTTTCCACTAAAGCCCTGCATGGCTTGGGATTTGGGTACCTGAAAGGAACACTTGCTCCCATACTAGTGTGTTGCTGTAGTTACACAATGGGACTATGCTAGTTGGGGAACCCTTGGCAGCTTGAGGACCACATTCCATTCAGGGCAACTTTCTGGGGGCCAGATACCAGTGGCAGGTGGGACCTGTGGCAAAAGTGAGCAGAACAACAAATGTAAATTTTATATTTGTATAGTAGGCTACTTTCTACACACACCCATATCCTCTATCCAGGCAAGCAGGAAGCATTAGCAGTGTCCAAGCCAGGCGCAAACACTCAAGGAAGTTGCAAAGTGTGAGGAATGTGGCGTAGGAAATCCTATGGACCCATTCCTGATTTATAGTGTTGGACTAGAATCCAGGAGTCCAGGGTTTGAATCCCCACTCGTTCATGAACCTCACTGAGTGACCTCGGGCCAGCCAGGGTCTCTCAGTCAAATCTACATCACCTGGCTGTTGTAAGGAGAACTGTGTGTGCCACCTTCAGTTCCTTGGAGGAAAGTGTAATAATAAGTAAGAAAACCTGCCTGTGTGCCTCATCATCTGCAAGGGAGTATCTGGTAGTGCCCTTGAATATTAAATAAAGACACTCTCTATTGAAGGAGAACTTCCCTTTCATCAACTTTATTATCTTTTTGGAACCAGACAAAAGCCTTTCTTGTTTTGAGTATTCAACTCTCTTTTTTATCCAGTGCTTTTAATTGCTTGTTTTTGTTGTTATTTGGCATGGTGATACAGATTTTATCATCATTTTGTACATTCTCTTATGAACCACCCTGGGTGGCCCACTCCTGTTGTTCTCTCTAGAGAAACAGGAGCAATTTTCCCCTTGCACAGCAGCTCAATAACTGTACGAAGGGGGGGGGGGACAAGTGGGGCATCTGTTAACTCCAATTTTCATAACTGCAGCTGCTCCTTTTAGCCCCACAGGCCTTAATGGAGTGCTACAAATTGATTAGACCAAACATATTGGTCTAGTCAATTTGCCACCCAACTGAGAAGGGGGCTGCTTCAAAGCACAAGCTTCAGGGAGGTACGGAAGAATTTATCATCCATCAACCTCATTCCACTTAGGTAAGAGCCACACCTTACATTTGAAGCAATATTATACCACAGTCATGTGGTGGTGCCCCTCCCCCCATCATTATTGGGACAGGACTTTGTTAAGGGTGCTGAACTATAATTCCCAGAGTTCCTTGGAAAGAATATTGTTAAACCACTCTGAGAATTGTAGCTCTGGGAGGGGAATATAGGCTTCACAGCAAATCTCAGCACCCAGAACAAACTCCAATTCCCAGGAATATTTGATGGAAGCCATGAGTATGTCAAATGGTATCATAGCTCTTTAAATGCATTGTTCAGCTGTGGCCTTAGTCTAACAGTGGAATATTCCTCCCAAGATGCGTAAGGTAAAGGTAAAGGTAAAGGTACCCCTGCCCGTACGGGCCAGTCTTGACAGACTCTAGGGTTGTGCGCCCATCTCACTCAAGAGGCCGGGGGCCAGCGCTGTCTGGAGACACTTCCGGGTCACGTGGCCAGCGTGACATCGCTGCTCTGGCAAGCCAGAGCCGCACATGGAAACGCCGTTTACCTTTCCCGCTAGTAAGCGGTCCCTATTTATCTACTTGCACCCGGGGGTGCTTTCAAACTGCTAGGTTGGCAGGCGCTGGGACCGAGCAACGGGAGCGCACCCCGCCGCGGGGATTCGAACCGCCGACATTTCTATCGGCAAACCCTAGGCGCTGAGGCTTTTACCCACAGCGCCACCCGCGTCCCTCCCAAGATGCGTAGACGTGCTTTAATGTGATTGTTTTATTTTCTTTTAAAATACAGTGTACTTTAATTTTACTGTTTGCATACACTGCTTTTTAAAAGGTAAAGGACCCCTGGACGGTTAAGTCCAGTCCAAGGCAACTATGGGGTGCAGTGCTCATATCGCTTTTCAGGCTGAGGGAACCGGCGTTTGTCCACAGACAGCTTTAAGCGTCGTGCAGCCAGCATGACTAAACCGCTACTGGCGCATGGACGACTGTGAGGAGTGCCAGAGCGCACGGAAACACCGTTTACCTTATAACTGCTTCAAAGCCTATTTGGGCATTCAGCTGTAATAATAAACAACTGGACCAAACTCTGTTCCGGCCTGCCACTCTCAGAGCCAGCCTGCCCCTCGTTCTCCCTCACAAACCACAAGCTGGCTTCCATCCCATACAAAAGACGCTGCAACTCTGAGAGGCTCATTTGCGCCCCGAGTTGAATCACTCCGAAGCAAAAGGATGCATGAGTAACCTTTCCCACCTAGCAACCCTCTTAGTCACAGCTGCACATTTATTATGACCCAAAATCCACATCGTCAGGAAAGCAGGAAGAAAAACAACAACAGCCGCCACCATTTCTACTGAAAGATGCTGGGCCGAGTGCAGGGCAGAGAAGGTGGAGATGGTGCTTCATCAGTGGGGGAAGGCCACCCCATTGGATTCTGCTACCCAAGGAAGCTGCTTCAGCTCTCCTCACGAGTAGGCCTTTATCCTGCCTCTTCTCAGCCTGAACTAGTCACTGCATGGTCTTAGCTATCTCACTTCTGGCTCTTTCCCAACCCCCCATATTGATAAAACTGACTATTTTTTTAGATTCCGCCCCAGCCAACACCCATTAGAAAACGCTGGAGCCCTGGAAAGCAATTCAGATCCACAGACACTGGACAGATACGGTTAAACATTTACAGTAAGGTTGCAGCTCCCCAGCACCGGCGCCATCTATCAATTAATTCCCAGAGTCTCTGTGGGCGCAAGCCAGACATTGGAGAATTAGCATGTCTGGGGACGGCTGTGAGGACTCAAGTGGGAAGGTGGGGAGGGAGGAGAAACCAGGAGCACAGCTTCCCTTGCGTGTGGCAAAGTCCCCCAAAGGTTTTCAATCCAAGAGCGAGATCAGAGCTTTGCCCCCCTGTACCCAAAGCAGATCCTGACCTGGTGTCCTGTGGTGAGGGCATGTCAAGGCAGGAGGACCCTTGCTGAATACAGGAGTCTGGAGAGGACTGAGCTCTGAAGATGCTCCAGCAAGGAACAAGCTGAACTTAAGCCCTTAATACCATAGCAGCAGCTGCTGCAGCCTGATTCTTAGCAACACCTCTACTGCAAGAAGCCATAGCCTTTTCCAGTTATCAACTGTGACAGTCTCAGGTGCTCCTGAAGACCCTCCAAGTGTCCCTCTTTTCCAGGGTCAGTCCAGGATTTGCAGAAGCCGTACCGGTTTCTGATTTGATCCCAGAATGTCCCGCTTTTCCTTAGGAAGTCCCTATTTTCATCAGAGAAATGTTGGAGGGAATGGTATGCAACCCCCGGGCCAAGGAGATAAGTAACTCTACAACTTTAGAAAGCATCTGAAGGTAGCCCTGCGTAGGAAAGTTTCTAATGTTTGATGTTTTATCATGTTTTTACATATGTTGGAAGCCGCCCAGAGTGGCTGAGGAATGCCAGTCAGATGGGAAGGGTATAAATAATAAAATGATGATGATGATGATGGAATAGGACGTCCCTATTTTCATCAGAGAAATGTTGGAGGCTATGCAGTGAAGTCAGAGGAAAATGGTGCCACATCCTCAGGCCCGGGGTGGAGGGCAGACCCACAGGGTCACCTGACAGCTGTGCTTCTTGGGCAGCACCCTTTTCCCTCAGGTTCCTTCCCCCATCATTCAACAAACAGGAATTTGACAGGGTCACATTCACACCATACATTCCGAGTGCTATGACACCACTTTAAGCAGGCATGGCTTCTCCCAAGAATCATGACAGTTGTGATTTGTTGAGGGTGCTGACAGTTGTGGGGCTACCTTTGAAGGTGACCCGAAAACTACAACTAATCCAGAATGCAGCAGCCAGTGACTGGGAGTGGCCATTGAGACCAAATAACACCAGTCCTGAAAGACCTACATTGGCTCCCAGTACGTTTCCGAGCACAATTCAAAGTGTTGGTGCTGATCTTTAAAGCTCTAAATGTCCTCGGCCCAGTATACCTGAAGGAGTATCTCCACCCCCATCGTTCAGCCTGGACACTGCGGTTCAGCTCCGAGGGCCTTCTGGTGGTTCCCTCCCTGCGAGAAGTGAGGTTACAGGGAGCCAGGCAGACGGCCTTCTTGGTAGTGGCGCCCACCTTGTGGAACGCCCTCCCATCAGATGTCAAGGAAATCAACAGTTTTCTGACTTTTAGAAGACATCTGAAGGCAGCCCTCTTTAAAGAAGTTTTTAATGTTTGATTTTTTTATCACAGTTTTAATATTCTGTTGGGAGCTGTCCAGAGTGGCTGGGGAAACCCAGCCAGATGGGCAGGGTATAAATAATGAATTGTTGTTGTTGTCACAAGATTCCTGTGTCATCGTCCCCACAGCTACTTTCCTGAGGGGTTTCACAGTCATTTTTTCTCCCCAGAGAACTCTGGGAAATGTAACTTTTGGCAGGGGGGGCGGGACAGGAGTCAGCTTAGTTGATGGAGCATGAGACTCTTTAATATCAGGATCGTGGGTTCAAGCCCCACATTGGGCAAAAGATTCCTGCATTGCAAGCATTGAACTAGATGGTCCTCGGGGGTCCCAACACTGCACTCATCCCCCTTAGCAAACTACAGCTCCCAGAATTCTTTGGAGGAAGCCATGAATGTTCAAAGTAGTATCAAAATGCTTAATAATAATAATAATAATAATAATAATAATAATTTATTA
Organism: Podarcis muralis; assembly: GCF_964188315.1. NCBI lineage: Eukaryota > Metazoa > Chordata > Lepidosauria > Squamata > Lacertidae > Podarcis > Podarcis muralis. Next base: position 20,930,746 of record NC_135668.1, on the reverse strand, counting down.
TTTATACCCTGCCCATCTGGCTGAGTTTCCCCAGCCACTCTGGGTGGCTTCCAATAGAGTGTTAAAAACAATACAGTATGGTGTGAATGTAGTCCTGGTCAGAAACTAGTTTTTGCAGGAGAAATGTGACAAACATGAGCAAAGGGGCAAATACTTCACACTCTTTCTCTCCCAAGTCGCCTTGGGTGACCCCTCCTCAGCCTTGCCTGCTATTTCCACTGACTGGCCCCATGCTGACACTAAGCGTTCTCTCCATCCTTGGTTCATGGTCCTTTCACACAGAAGTCCACCCCTGGTCAGCCTAATACAGGTGGGGAAATGTGGTGTCATTGTTGATCAGTTGGGAGGAAGAAAGCCTTGCCAATTTGCTGGAAATCACTACATTATCTACCAGTAATCACCAATCCGCCTTGGCCTAAGAATAGGAAGAAATTTGATTCAGTTCAAACTTACAGGCAAACCTTCCTAATTCACACTTTCTGAAAACATCACACAAAATGAAATGCAGCCATCGTTCGAAATTCGCAGTTCTACGCATTTTGCAAGGAAATTCTCCAGCTAAGTAATGTGAGTGCACAAATGAATGCGCTAGGAAAATGCGCACAATAGTGAAAACAGCATACAAAAATGTGTTACATTAGGCAAAACTGAGTTGCAAAAAAAAAATGTGTTTATCAGTGAAACATGCACATTAGGAGAAATACATGGGGAACTGACCTCAAGGTTGGAAAAATGAGAAACTGGCAGAGACTGAAATTGACAGATTTTCCCATCCCCACCTTCTGCTCACCCGTTTGGGCCCTTTTGCAGAAGATCCAATAAATCGGTTTGCAAAAGAACAGGAGAGACTACACAAGCATGAAAAAGAGCGAGTGAATTACAAGGCAGAATGACACTCAATCAAAGGAGGGACAAAGTAAATATAGCTTTCACAGATGACTAGCAATGGCATCTGCAATTCTTTAAGTCTAGTAAAAATTTGTGGGCTAACTTTTGCTGAAGAGTTTTGCAAGGCTGGCCTGGCTGGGAGATACGCTTATACCTCTGGTTAGGCCAAGTGTCTGCAGCTGCCAGTTGGACAATCAATACTGGGGACATCGGAAGCCTCTTGCCTGACTGAGCTCTACTGACTCATCAGCCTTACAAGCAACTCAGAAAACGAGGCTTCCACACACATTGGCTACAATTTACCCAGAACTCTTTCTTCAAGGAGGGAGCCACTTGCTTCACCAAAACTTGGGATTTCACAACAGCTCGCCTGAGCTGCACCCAGCTTTAAATTCCAAGAGTCCAAAAGATTAGGCTCCAAAAACAAGAGACAAGCCTTTGAGTCCCTGAATTTCCTCTGCTGTGTATTTGGGAGAAGGGTTGTGGCTCAGTGGTAATCAGAGGCATCACCTTGGGCCGAAGATGGGGCGGGAGCCTAGCGGTGCATCACGTCTGTGACATCATGTGCATGTTGTAGAGAGGAGATGTGTCAACAGGAGGAGGACTTTCCCAGCATCACACAGCTTCAGTGGCCATGATTCCTCCTCTGTCATGCTCAGAAGGAGCCTGCCTTTGATGCCATGCTCAGCTTGGCAGTTCGGCCTCCTCTGTCCCCTCAGATTTCGCCACCACACAGGGCGCCACTGAAATTTGAGACACCAGTGTCCGCTACTGATCCAGGGGAGCTTTTGCCCCAAGAGATACAATGATAGATTGCAAAACTGTCCACCATTAAACAATGTCTGACATCCCACGATTCCTTGCACGGGTGTTATTTCATCCTTCCGCGCACAGAACCTATGTGCAGACCATGTTCACGCGGTGCCTCTCCTTGCTACGGGTGTACATATAACTATTTTGCCACAGGTTATGTACCAAGTCAAGATGTTCCAAATCCAATGCAGCTTCCCTTGGATGAAAAATTCCCCATGACAACAAGCCTCCTATCACCACACTAAAATCTCCCCACCCCCAACAATGCTTTTGAAGCTTTTGTGCCAAGAGATCCAACCCTCTTTTCAGCCGCAGCTCCCTTCCCTCTCTGCATGGAGAGGAAAGCAACCATTCAAGGCATCCCCTTGCTCCTGTGTCCCAGTTAGCCTTCTTCCCCCAGTGCTTTATTCACCAGATGCTGCTGGGTACCTGGAATCTATTCTTCCACTCCGCTGTGTGTTCTTCTTGCACGCTGTGCTGCCCTCTCGTGGCTCAAATCGCACTTGGCGAAAGGAGAACCACAGTTCTGTCGGAGAAAGAGGGAGGGCTTCTTGGTTCAACAGAAAGCTGCATGTGCCCATCTTCCAACACAAGACAAGATTCCTTGGTGGATGCCTGATAAATACGTCTCCGTTGTCTATTTATTAGCATCATCAGTGTACAAGCACTTTTTACAGGGCAACATAAACAACAAGGCAAGTCCCTGCCCAGAGGAGATGACAGTTTAATCAGTGTTTCCCAAACTTGGGTCTCCAGATGTTTTTGGACTACAACTCCCATCATCCGTAACTAGCAGGACTCGTGGTCAGGGATGATGGGAATTGTAGTCCCAAAGCTGGAGATCCAAGTCTGGGAAACACTGGCCAAAATTTGATAGAAAAGAGAGAGAAGGGACGGTCACAGGGTAATAGGGGAAGACTACAAGGCCAGAGAAGGGACGCAGGTGGCGCTGTGGGTAAAACCTCAGTGCCTAGGACTTGCCGATCGTATGGTCGGCGGTTCAAATCCCCGCGGCGGGGTGAGCTCCCGTCTTTCGGTCCCAGCTCCTGCCCACCTAGCAGTTCGAAAGCACCCCTAAGTGCAAGTAGATAAATAGGTACCGCTTTATAGCGGGAAGGTAAACGGCGTTTCCGTGTGCTGCGCTGGTGCTGGCTCGCCAGAGCAGCTTTGTCGCGCTGGCCACGTGACCCGGAAGTGTCTCCGGACAGCGCTGGCCCCCGGCCTCTTAAGTGAGATGGGCGCACAACCCTAGAGTCGGACACGACTGGCCCGTACGGGCAGGGGTACCTTTACCTTACAGGGCCAGAGAGAACCTTCTTAGAGTTATTAATTCCTTTACAACAAGAATAGGCCTGTTATGAACCTTGTGGGCTGCGTACGTCCATCAGCAGCCATCTTGGGGTCATATGCTAGTGGTGCACAGGACGAGAGGCAAAGATGCATTAAAGAATGGATGCAGCTCTTTTCTTTCAACAGTAGGCTACATCCCAGCTACCCAAAAGCCACACACACCCCTCTCCATCAAAGCAAGCTTAAGGCACCATCACAATTCAAGGAAACATTTCAGCCTGGCAAAACCCAGCCTCATGTGCAAAGGGGGAAAATCTGGATAGAGTGTCTTGGAGGGCTAATTTCTGTCCATAGACTTGATAATAATAATAATAATAATAATAATAATAATAATAATAATAATAATGGCAGCTGTTTGACAGTGGAATGTCCACTGCCCAGCGGGGGAGTCCCCTTGGGAGATTGTGGATTCTCCTTCATTGGAGGTTTTTAAGGAGAGGTTGGATAGTCATCTGCCTTGGATGTTTAGCTGAGATTCCTTCATTGCAGGGGGTTGGACTAGATGATCTTTTGGATCCCTTCCAACTCTAAGATTCTAAGATTCTATTGCTATTATTACTTGCCCTGTACCATAAAGTCCCAGGGCCAGTGACAACCATTTAAAAATATAAAACTAAAAACACATTGCACTCAAGAGAATAGGGTGGTTCCTAAAATGTATATTTCTCAGATATCAAAGGCCTTGTGATGGCCTGGGAATCCGATTCAGAGAGTGAACCGGAGGAATCCCAGCCTGCACAGGAGTCCCGGCCTCCAGGGCCGGCTGAACTGGGGCAAGGCCTTGATTCTGAGGCGCCTGCACCTGTGCCGGATCCTCAGGAGCAGGCACCAGGTGAATCCATTCTGGCTCCAGAGGTGGTTGAAGACAGTGCCTACAGGTGAGTCTCCCCCTGGGCCCAGTAACCTTTCAGCCTCTCCTGAACTGCAGAGGCTCAGGGCAGAGAGGCGAAGGGAACTGGTTTCTCCCAGGAGGAGTGCTCGTCTTAAGGCCAGGAGAGGCGGGTCTCCAGGGGGCCGGGACCGCCCCTGGCCTCAGAGAAGATAAAGGCCAGTCAGCCCGGTCCCAGGTTGCGGGAGCAACGTCGTCGTTGAGTACCTGCTCCTGTCCAGACCCAGACCTGACCCTCCAGTGTTCCTGTCTCCGCTCGGCTTCCTGCTTCGGACCTCGCCCCGCTCCTTGCGAACTATTTCCAGGCTAGTGACCCAGAACCGGACTTTGACTACGTCAATGGTAACCTTCCCCCCGGGACCAGCACAGGCCTGGGCAAACAGGTGCATCTCCAGCATGTGATGGAAATGGCATAATAAAAGTGCCAAGCACACCTTTGTGGGAAGGGAGTTCCACAGTGTAAATATCGCCACAGGGAGAGCTGTCACCCAGGCGGCCATTCCCCACACTGCTGTGGGTAATGGAACTACCTAACACACCCACCCCAGGAGGGTCTATAGCAGCCTTTCTCAACCTGTGGGTCCCCAGATGTTGTTGCACTACAACTCCCATCCCCCCTAGCTAGCAAGGCCAGAGCTCAGGGATGATGGGAGTTGTAGTCCAACAACACCTGGGGACCCACAGGTTGAGAACCACTAGTCTATAGGAAAGGAGGAGGTCTTTTGGATATTTGAGGCCTGAGTCATTTGGGGTTTTAATCACTAATGGGGACACCTTGAATTGGGCCCAGAAGTGAACTGGCAGCCAATGTAGCCATTTTAAAGCAGGGATTATAGGCGTTCTAAATGGAATCTCAACTCCTGAAATGCATCACATGTCAGAAGTGAAAGGGAGGGGCTTAAGAGGAGCACTGCTCAGAATCAGAGGTGGGTTTGCAAACCCAACACACCTGTCAGAAGGTGCATTGATGCCAACAAGACAAGGAGAGCCCGCAGTGGATCAGACCAACTCCTTGTTCAGGCATTCCAAGCTCACACTGCGTAAGGGAGACTGGGGGTGAGAGTGCTGGCATTCCCATCACCCTTCATGAGCTGGAGGGATGACATCTGAAGCATGAACTGTTTCCATTCATGTAGACTCCCTTTGCGATCTAGAATTCTGGGCTCTCAGAAGTCTAAGTGGTGCAGGGATCCTACACAAGTCAAACAGCAGGTGTTTACCTCCAAGTGCCCCCCAATCCACAGAGGTGGTAGACAACTACAGTGGTAGCTCTGGTTAAGAACTTAATTCATTACGGTGGTCCGTTCTTAACCTGAAACTGTTCTTAACCTGAAGCACCACTTTAGCTAATGGGACCTCCCGCTGCCGCCGCGCCGCCGGAGCACAATTTCTGTTCTCAACCTGAAGCAAAGTTCTTAACCCGAGGTACTATTTCTGGGTTAGCGGAGTCTGTAACCTGAAGCATCTGTAACCTGAAGCGTCTGTAACCTGAAGTGTCTGTAACCCGAGGTGGCACTGTACTCAGAAGGGATAAGGGCTGAATTTTCAGATCCATTTGAAAGCCTGTCTGACATCTGCTGGTCAGTTTTTTTATGTCTTCCTCTCTCTCTCTCTCTCTCTCTCTCTCTCTCTCTCAAGCCATCTGGTAGGGCTGCCAAATTATTTTTATTATTTAAATGGTCTTGCTTCTGTAACTTTTAACACAGCAGCCTGACACCCAGAAATAAAAACAGGGAAAATATTGTCACGCCCACATTCTCTCTGGGCCAGGGGTAAAACCTTCCAATATTAATTTATGGGCACCAAGTTGCCATTCTCAAAGCACAGCGTCTGGCTCAGGTTTACAGAAGCAAAGCCAGTTGAAAATAAATAGAACGTATGCACACACACACACCCCAACAGCATATGAATCAATATGGCTAACCTGACCCAACAACCTCCCCCCACCAACACACAAACAAGCCACACTGCAATCAACTGAATGCAACCAACTATGCCCAAGACCCCCTAACTTCTCACACTATCAATAAAAAAGAAGTACTGTAAATACATAAAGAAAAGGCCTACCCACAAACTCTTACACTAATAATAGGCAACAGAACAAAAGAACAATACTCCATCTCTCTCTTCCCCCCTCCCTTTCCCCACAAATGCAAGATGTCTATGACAAAAGCGTTGCTTGCTAAATGGAATCAAGCTGTGAGAAGGACTATGAACTGAAAGTGGAGACAACAGAGATACCTTTTTATGTTTATCTGTTTGTTTTGTAACACACAAAAAAAGCTTTAATAAAAACTAATTTTTTAAAAAGTGGCAAGCTTAGAACTCAACACCTTACAATTCCTAGACCCCTGGAAGTTATTCCAATTGTGACCTTCTTCCACTGTACTTGGGTGGCCCATGCATTGAACAATCCTCTGATTGAAGGAGTACCCGTCTGGTCCAAGTCCAGGTTAAATATATATATATACAGTATATATTAATCTGATGGGAGAGCAGCAGGGAGTCTTAAAGTTGTCCATCAGCAGCAGGAGCACACAAGTCACCATCTTCCCCACTGAGATGCATTGTATTCCTATTTAATTGATAGTAATCCCTTCTAACTGGGGACGCGGGTGGCACTGTGGTCTAAACCACTGAGCCTAGGGCTTCTGATTGGAAGGTTGGCGGTTCGAATCCCCGCAACAGGGTGAGCTCCTGTTGCTCTGTCCCAGCTTCTTCAAACCTAGCAGTTTGAAAGCACACTAGTGCAAGTAGATAAATAGGTACCTCTCTGGCAGGAAGGTAAACGACATTTCCGTGCACTGCTTTGGTTTCGCCAGAAGTGGCTTAGTCATGCTGGCCACATGACCCGGAAAAAGTGTCTGCGGACAAACGTCGGCTCCCTCGGCCAGTAAAGTGAGATGAGCTCTGCAACCCCAGAGTCATTCACAACTGGGCTTAACTGTCAGGGGTCCTTTACCTTTACCTTTTAATCCCTTCTACATTTGGATATTTATTAACCTATGGGTGATAATGCAAATCAGTGTTGTTGTTTTTATTTTGGAGGGTGCCTAAGTGATCACCCTCTCCCCTGGGGTGACAGGGAGCCTTTTCAACATAGGCTGGTCCTATCAATCTGCTCCCACAATTGCCTCTTGTGCATGTGTGTGAGTGTGTGTTTGGAAAGAGTTTAGCTTAGGATCTGCACAAATACACACAGTGGAAAAAGTATTTTAATCCCTGAGCCTATTTCCAAAGAGAGATTCGGGTACCCCGGAGCTGCTCCCAAATTCTTGGCGCACACTTGCTTCCTTGGAAGGAAGAATTAAGACACATAAACCTTTCCTTTGCATGGTATATTTTTAGAGATGGGAAAGAGACTGGTAAGAGTTCTTCAAGATGCAAAGGGCGGGGGGAGCAACCTTCAGCCACAGTGTGCTCATAGCTCCTGCTTCCCCTCCTGCTGCCTTCTAAAATTAGGTGGTCCTGTCTTTTCTGGTGTGTGCAAGATCCCAGCCTATTTATAAAGAGCACTCAGAAAGCAAGTTGGATCACTGATCCACTGGACCTGACAGGCTTCCAGCTAGTTTTGCACACTATGCTTCTGGGGGAAGCTGCAGTTTCTTAGAACATTCATCTGCATTCAATTGCCAATTTGTATATTTCAAGTGTTGTGTATGCAAGCTGTACCCTTGTTGGATGTTACATCAGATTAACCGTTCAACTATTTGTGCACACCAGTTGTACACTCATTGACTGTAATGTGTGAAAACCCCTTCTCAGTAGACATGGGGCAGGGGTAGCCTAACAGACCTCACTGCTGTGACGCCCCATGAGATCTGTGATGTCCTATGAGATCTAAGCACCTCCTAATCAAGGGTAAACTCTGAATGGCAGCTTTAAATATTGAAAATAAAATTCTATTAAATAAAACCTCTGCAATGCACTGGAGATCCCATGGCAATCAGGCCAACCTGAAAACTCATCCTCGGAAATTAAAGCTTGAAAGTTGCTCATCTACGGTAACTGATCTGCAGAACCCAATGCAGTCCTGGCATTCGAAATCCCGTAACTGAGTCATTAGCAAAACAGTGGGCCAGAGACAGTGCCCACTTGCATATGCCCAGAGATTCAGAAGTTGAGGACTCTGGGGAGCCCAGAATTTCCACCCACAGATAAGGCTGCCTGTTGTCTCTCCATATTGATTTTACTACTCCGGCCCACCTACTTTCCATTCAGCCTTCACCGGGGTTATTTTTTGCTCAATCACAGCTTAAGGAATAAATTGAAACATTCAGTAACTGGTGATGTGGGCAAAAACGGCAGGTAGCCATGCTGAAATGACTCAGAGAGCCAGCCAAACTGATTGCCCAATGAGGAGGCTGCTTGTCACATCTCTGCATGAGTCACTGGTCTGAGCTTGTTGCCTACTTCCAGAAGCACATTCAGAAACACACAGGATAGGCTCTCTTGGTGGTAATTCGTACTCTCCACTGTCTAAAACGGAACGTTTGGAGGTGTGGGGGTGGAGTGTTCCTCCATTTGTAATTCAAAGCATCTTCTAGCAACAATTTAGGAAGGGATGCCAATAGTTGTACACAAGTTATTTTGCTATGGGGTGCTGATTCTTTTCTCTCACATTCACACACCCCTTCTGTCACTTCAACTGCAGTATCTGTCAAGGGTCTGTTTAGGAGCTTGCATAGCACAGTGGCTATGCAAATCAGGAAATCCCCAATTTATTGTTTACTTAATTTTTTATTCTGCACATCCTCCAAGGAGACCAGGGCAGCATACATGATTCTCACCCTCCCAGATTTTATCCACTTGAGGGGTAGGTTAGTCAGAGAGGGAGAGGGAGAGACGGGCCCAAGGTCACCTACTAAGGATTTGAAAGCGAATCTCCTTAGTCCTACTCTGACACTAACCCTTTGCAACACTGGCTCACTGTCTAAATCTCACCTCTGCCATGAACTCACTAGGCAGACCCAAGGCAGGCCATGATTTCTCACACACACCCTGATCAATTTGTGATGCAAATGAATTGTACCTACCATACAGGGTTGTATAGGCAATTTGTACATGGGAAGGAACCAACATATTGTAAAAACACCATGCGTTAGATTCAAAAGGACCATCAGCAGAAGGAAAATTGCCACGAACACCTCCCTTGTTCTCTTATAATGGCGCCCACTTGAGAGGTGGCAGAACTGACTTCTGGCAGGGAAAAAAGCCCTGCTGCATTCATTTCAATGGGTCTACTCCACATGCAACTCGGTTGTGTGCAACTCAGGTTCCACCCACTCGTTTCAGAGGCAATTTGTTGCTTGTTAAGAAACCAAGGTGCAAACCATCCCACAACTTAACAGGTCCTCCTTTGCTCTCAAGAAGCAGATGGCTTCCCTTTTAACCCAAGATTTCAAAGTGCTTCTCTCCCTCTTGGTCACACTTGATGTCCCTTCCAACTCTACAAGTTGTGGGATGGTTTGCACCTTGGTTTCTTAAAAAGCAACAAATTGCCTCTGAAATGAGTAGGTGGAACCTGAGTTGCACACAACAGGTATTAAGGCGCAACAGTGGAGGCGGAACATAGCCATTGTGGCTAGCAGCAGTTGATAGCCTTATCTTCCACGAATTTGTCTACACCTCTTTTAAAGCCATCAAAGTTGGCGGCCATCACTTTCCTGCTCAACATCAGCAGGTGGTGGGCATGATCATGATCCCCACTTCCTCTACTGCCCCATGTCAATTGCAAGGAGGAAGGATGCCTGAAGAGGGTTCTAGTCCAGGACAATGGAACTAAAGCTCAAACACATGCAAAATAAGCACTGTGGCCATTGCAAGGGAGGTCATCAACAAACAAGCAAGGCATCCTCCCATTGTGAGGCTCTAAGCCACCTTGTGGGGGATGCGGGTGGTGCTGTGGTCTAAACCACTGTGTCTAGGGCTTGCCGATCAGAAGGTCGGTAGTTCGAATCCCCATGACAGGGTGAGCTCCCGTTGCTCGGTCCCTGCTCCTGCCAACCTAGCAGTTCTGGCGGGAAGGTAAACGGCGTTTCTGTGAACTGCTCTGGTTCACCAGAAGCAGCTTAGTCATGCTGGCCACATGACCCGGAAGCTGTATGCTGGCTCCCTCGGCCAATAAAGCAAGATGAGCACCGCAATCCCAGAGTCGTCCACGACTGGGCTTAACTGTCTGGGGTCCTTTACCTTTACCTTTAAGCCACCTTGTGGAGCTCTTTGGATCTGAGAGATGGAATGCTGTCAAACAAAAATGTTATCATTGATCAATAAGACGAGCATAGAGATTGGGGGGGGGGCACTAGGCTTTTAAAAATCAGCTGCAGAGGCCCTGAGAAAGATATCAACTTTCTGAAGGCTTCCGATGAATCCATCATGGATGTGAGATATGAGGCTAGGTGGGAACCAGAGGAGGGCATCCTTATTTATTTTAAGGACTGTAGTCCCCTGGAGGTAATCAGCCAGGGGCTGCAAATTGGCAGAGGACAGAGCCAGAGTCAAACGTGAGCAGGGCTGGACGGCCACCTGTCATGCATGCTTTAGCTGAGAGTCCTACATTGCAGCAGGTTGGACTAGATGACACTTGATGTCCCTTCCAACTCTACAATTCTATGATTCCATGAAATGCAAATGAGGCCACCACCCTCTCGCTCACACACTTTCTGCCATCTCTCACCCACTCACTGCCACCCTTCTCTCCCTCATTTACATATGTGCATACTCAGTGACACCCCATTGCACAACTACACACTCATGCTCATCCCTCTTTCTCACCCACACTCTCACTTCCCACCACCCCTCTCTCTCTCTCTCTCTCTCTCTCTCTCTCTCTCTCTCTCTCATCCCCCCCCCACAGCCCCCCATTTCCCCCCTTTTCTGTCCCTTGCCACCCACTGGAGATCAGGCCAAAGGATGCACTAAACTGGGTTGAGAGAGGGAGGGCCGCAGGTTGCCCATCTGTCTCCTGAGGAACGATAACGCAATTTGCTTTCAAGGCCGAGCTTTCAAGCATCTGCTGCCGGCCTTGAGAAACAGTCTCTCTGAACGCCCCCTTCCCCTTTTTAGTTTTGGCTGTTCGACGAGACAAACAGCACCTCAGAGACCAAAGCGCTCGCCCTTTTATCCGCCATGACGCAAGAGAGTAGGTTCAGATGGCTGTTGTTTTGCAGAGAGGGTAGGTAGGTGGCACTCTTCCCCACCCAGACAGAGTCCCTATGGTGAAGAAATATGCACAGGGAGGAAGGGTGGTGGGATGAGGCAGCCAGCAGGGTCCTCACTCCAGAGCTACAGCTGAAGCAGAGAAGTAAGAGATGGCCAGATGGCCCAACTCCTCTACGCCAGCTTCCTCCCCACGCACACTGCTAGGGTACCAGCATCCCTCCCACAGCATCACATAGCAAGCAGAGAATGTGAGAACTGCCCTACACAGCACCAAATGTTACAACGACAGCAACACCATAGGAGGGGGGTGGGTAGGGCTGGGTTTGCTGAATGGAGGCCAGGCTCCCTAGTCGATTCATTAAAACAAACATCTCGTGCATTTTAGAAGGCGCAGGCATCACTAAGTTAGGCAACTAGCTGCTCAATCCAGCCTCCGTGAGCTGTCTCTGTGCCCCTCTGGATAGGCATAAACTTGAAGCGCACAACCTGGATTATAGCAGAATGCTATAGGTGACCAAACTAAAAAGCAAAGGGCTCTTTCAGCCCTGCACCTCTGGTGTTACCAGTGGCAGAATTTCCCCCAAGATCATCACTCCTTCTGCCATTGGCCTCCCTTTGAGCTTTTCTCTGGGATGGAGATGCTGAGTTGCATAGCCAGAAAAGGCTACAAGACCTCATACTGGGGGTGGAAGAGGGGGGTGTTAAAGAAGACCTTTGCCTGCAGGTCAGGGAGACAGTGTGGTGTAGTGGTTAAGAGCGGTAGTCTCGTAATCTGGGGAACCGGGTTCGCGTCTCCGCTCCTCCACATGCAGCTGCTGGGTGACCTTGGGCCAGTCACACTTCTTTGAAGTCTCTCAGCCCCACTCACCTCACAGAGTGTTTGTTGTGGGGGAGGAAGGGAAAGGAGAATGTTAGCCGCTTTGAGACTCCTTAAAGGGAGTGAAAGGCGGGATATCAAATCCAAACTCCTCCTCTTCCCTTTAAAGCACTGTGATACTACTTTGAACCAGCATGGCTTCCCCCAAAGAATCCTGGGAAGTGTAGTTTGTTAAGGGTGCTGAGAACTGCTAGGAGACCACCTTCCCAGAGCTACAATTATTCCCAGAGTAGTATAACAGTCAAACCCTTTCCCCAGGAAACCTTGGGAATTTTAGCTCTGGGAGGGGAATAGGGGTCTCATAACTACACGGTGGGTGGCCCTGTGGGTTAAACCACAGAGCCTAGGGCTTGCCGATCAGAAGGTTGGTGGCTTGAATCCCTGCGACAGGGTGAGCTCCTGTTGCTCAGTCCCAGCTCCTGCCAACCTAGCAGTTCAAAAGCACGTCAAAGTACAAGTAGATATAGGTACCGCTCTGGCGTTTCCGTGCGCAGCTCTGGTTCGCCAGAAGCGGCTTAGTCATGCTGACCACATGACTCAGAAGCTGTACACCAGCTCCCTCGGCCAATAAAGCGAGATGAGCGCCGCAACCCCAGAGTCGTCCACGACTGGACCTAACGGTCAGGGGTCCCTTTACCTTTACCTTTAACAGCACTCTTAGCATATTACGCCTCCCAGAATTCTCTGGGAGAAGTCATGTGTGTTTAAAGTGGTGCCATATCACTTTAAATGCATGGTGAGAATGTGGTTAGTGTCACTTCAACCCAAGCTCAAATTCATGGTCAACCAGAGACTCACAGATGGTGGTGGACTAGGATTCCCATCATATCATGGGCACAGGTGAGGGAGAGCAGCATTCAGAACCTCATGCCTGGAGACTCTCATACCTGCCAACACTTCTCTGATAAAAATAGGGACGTCCTATTCCATAATAATAATAATATTTTTACTACTTAGACCCCGCCCATCTGACTGGGTTGCCCCAGCCATTCTGGGCTGCTTATAACATATATAAGAACATAATAGAAAATTAAACATTTAAATCTTCCCTATACAGGGCTGCCTTCAGATGTCTTGTAAAGCTTGTATAATTACTTATCTCTTTGGCTCAGGGGTTGCATTACTCCATACCCTCCAACATTTCTCCAATGAAAATAAGGATGTCCTAAGGAAAAGCAGGACATTCCGAGATCAAATCAGAAACCGGGATGCCTTCTGTATATCCAGGACTGTCCCTGGAAAATAACACTTAGAGGGTGTGAAAGCTGTCTGCAGGCAGAAAAGGGTTACCCAGCCCTCATCTTGAGCAACGTCTTAGCTTGAGAACAGCTATCCAAATGCACTCCAAGCAGACATTTGCCCAACTTCCTCCTGTTCAAGAAGGGGCTTCCACAGACTCCCAAGGCAACTTGCACCACTGTTTTCAGCAGGACAGGTTCACACATGCAAGTCATTCATGGACCTGTTGCATTAAGTGGGGATTTCATTTAAATTAGTGGAAGAAACCACAGAAAGTCTCTACCAGCCAGAGTGGACAATACTGAGGTAAACCGATGAATGGCATAAAGCTGCTTTTTATGTTCCTAGGTTTGCATTTGTGCATATGACCTTGTCATTCCATGGTAGGTAGATCATTCATAGCAACCGACATAAATCAACCCTAAACCTTATTCATAAGGTCCACTCTTAGAATTCTCTAAACTGTTTGTGGGTATTGAAATCTGGATGAAGCATTTATTATTGTTGTCGTTGCTGTTGTGCGAAATATTCTGCACAGGAGGGATTCAAATTCCCTATTCAAATTCAAATTTCAAATTAGAAAATGCTAAAGAAAAAGAAATGGAACTTTGGTGGGGAAATCTGCCAGAAAAATTAATTTCTGAGATGTTTTGGATCAGCTGTATTTTTCCTATACAGACTGTATACACATTCCAGCTATGTCAAGCAAAGCCACTAAATGTGTGTTTGTGTGTACATGCATACACACACATGCACACACACACACACACACACACACACTTAAAACTACACAGCCAATCAGAACATGTACTACCTCGGTAGACATCATTTAATATCTCTTGTAAAGCGCTTAGAGGTTTTACAACAAACAAGCAGCATGTAAATTTTCTTAATAAAATAAGATGAAATCATGCCACTCTGCTTGGTTGCTAAGCAACACCTCAACCAGTCCCCCTCTTGGCCAAGTACAGTAGTAACTGTTTAAACACTTCAGTTGCAGATGGAATGATCTCTGCTGTGGCACTTCCAAGTACTAGCTGTAGTAGTGGTGTTGTTGGGATTCGAATGCAGAATTCATATTGTATTTCTCGCATCGATTCTTTCTTGTTGGGATTTGTAAACCACTTAGTGATTTCTGATGAAATACAAAGTGGCGTATAAATTAACTAAATCAATACCAGGAGGGCCACAGGCTTCCCAACCCTGCCTTATAATTACTGCCCCAGACTTTGTTTCAGACACATAGCAACTCATGAGAAAAGGGGAGAAAAGGTCTTGAAGAAGAAAATGGGTGACATGTGGGAGGTTGTGGGAGGTTTTTTTTTTGGCCTAATATCATATGGGTGCCACAGAAAGACAGAGGAGAAGGAGGGGGTGCCCACCTACAATTGGCTCGGGTGCCATTTAGTGCTGACATTTCAGCTCCAAACATATTACCCCAAAGGGAATGCAGACAGAAAAAAGACCCTCAGTCCTTAAAGGTAAAGGTAAAGGTACCCCTGCCCGTACGGGCCAGTCTTGACAGACTCTAGGGTTGTGCACTCATTTCACTCTATAGGCCGGGAGCCAGTGCTGTCTGCAGACACTTCCGGGTCACGTGGCCAGCGTGACGAAGCTGCTCTGGCGAGCCAGAGCCGCACACGGAAACGCCGTTTACCTTCCCGCTAGTAAGCGGTCCCTATTTATCTACTTGCACCCAGGGGTGCTTTCGAACTGCTAGGTTGGCAGGCGCTGGGACCGAGCAACGGGAGCGCACCCCACCATGGGGATTCGAACCGCCGACCATGCAATCAGCAAGTCCTAGGCGCTGAGGTTTTACCCACAGCGCCACCCGCGTCCCCTCAATCCTTATATTATGCTAAATGAATTCACTTTGCCTCTTCCTGACCCCAAAGACCAGACCACAGAATCATAGATGTATAGTTGTCTAGGCTGTGTAGTTACTTAACTTCTTGGTTTGGGGTCATAGAATTGTAGAATTGTAGAGTTGGAAGGGATCTTGAGGATCATCTAGTCCAACCCCCTACAATCCAGGAATATGCAGCTGTCCCATATGAGGATTGAACCTGCCATCTTTGGATCTTTTTTTACCTGTCCTGGATGCTGACCACCATCCTCACTGAACCATACCATCTGTCTGTGACTCCTCTGCACCCAGTATATCTTAAGGAAAGAGGTTCAGTCTAGCCTTCCTCCTGATAATGTTGTTTTTTCCACAAGCATGAAGGTGCATTTGCATTCTGAGACGTGCACACACAGAGAGAGACAGAGAGAGAGAGCTTGAAATGATACAGCCCAGAAAAAGCTTTACTGCTTGACACAAAAATTGATAAACTGGCCCTTAAGCCTCCAAGATGCTTGGGGCGATGGCAAACAGAAAGCTTTTGTTTGGCTTTCCTAACATTTTGATGTCAACACCACTCGTCTTCAGCAAGGAGGGGGGCATTGTGCGGTCCTGGTACAAATGGGAACTGCAGCCCTCCCCAGCCCAAACAGTGACATCAATCGTCTGCTTCCACCATTAAAAAAACAAAAAGCCAGTGGTAAAATTGGAAAGCCTCTCCATGCCCCAAACCAACCTCAGCACCCAGAGCTGGCAGAACTGACCAGCTCTGTCATTCCCCGCACCCCAGAGCTGCTGCAAAGGTGAGAGGAAAGCCTTCTCCATTTCACAGGTGCTTTTAAAATATATTACATTATATATCACCGCCTGCTCCAACATTTATGTGCCTACATGGCGAAGCTGACAAGGCTTCCCCCTCACCCCTGCAGCAATTCCCCTGAAGTCTGCTGAGACTGAAGAAGCTTGTCAGGTTCGCCAGCCTTACTCTGACCAGCTACTGAAACAGAGGGGGGAAACCTGGTTGATTCCCCCCCCCCCACTTTTTATAACCATGGGTGTAGCGAGGACTTATGTTGTGGGGGGGGAGGGCAGGACCAAGCTACATGTGATGCAATTGGTCAGTTTGCAGAAGCCACGCCTGTCGCCCAATCAGGCTGCCAGTTGTGTCACCAGAATGCGCCACAATATTATCTAAGTGACCTTTCAAATATTCTGATTATTTCTACTTTTAGTTAAGTACAGTGGTACCTCGGGTTAAGTACTTAATTTGTTCTGGAGGTCCGTTCTTAACCTGAAACTGTTCTTAACCTGAAGCACCACTTTAGCTACTAGGGCCTCCTGCTGCCGCCGCACCACCGGAGCACGATTTCTGTTCTCATCCTGAAGCTAAGTTCTTAACCTGAAGCACTATTTCTGGGTTAGCGGAGTCTGTAACCTGAAGCGTATGTAACCTGAAGTGTATGTAATCTGAAGCGTATGTAACCTGAAGCGTATGTAACCTGAGGTACCACTGTATTTTTATTTTATTTACTTGGTTTAGGGGAGGCTGCTGGTCCCCTGTCCCCCCCACCCGTGGCTATGTCCATGTTTCTAACCACCACCAATAGCAATGGCAATAGCAATGGCAGCAAGGAAGAGGAAAAGACCACTGGGTCTATAGAGGCCGATTTCATCCCATTACTAACAACTTCCATGAATGCATACATCATACTTTTCCATCATAAAAATGCAGAAGGCAGCTTACAATAGGCTCATAAAAATAAATTACATGCGTGCGCACACAAACCCCATCCCTAAGACAAGAATGAAATAGCAGTAAATAATGAAAATCGCTAATCAGCAACCAAAAAAGGGGGATATAAAAGCCATCATTGCTCATTATAAGCTACAGAAAATCGGACCATATTAGCCAGACATCTACATTACAACAATGATCGCACCAGGTCAACTACTGGCAGAACCTAAGAAGAGATCCTATCTAGTCCAGCAGCCTGTTCTCACAGTGGCCAGCCAGATGTGCTAAGGGGAAGCTCACAAGCAGGGCTTGATCACAACAGCTTTGCCCCCACTTGCAGTTCCCAACAACTGGTATTCAGAGGCATGCCCTCTATGCAAATAGAGGGAGGGCATTCAAGAGTCAAGGCACCACTATTGAAGAGGGCCTTTTGCTGTCACCTACTCACTTGAGTTCTGATGGAAAGGAAATCCACAGAACCTCACTTGCCAGTCTTATTGAGCAACCAATTTGTATGGGACAAAATGAGCTTCCGGGCATTCACCGTTCCACAGCCGCAAGTGAGACAATAGAACTACAGTGGTACCTCGGGTTAGATACTTAATTCGTTCCGGAGGTCCGTTCTTAACCTGAAACTGTTCTTAACCTGAAGCACCACTTTAGCTACTGGGGCCTCCTGCTGCCGCCGCGCCGCCACCGAGCGGTTTCTGTTCTCATCCTGAAGCGAAGTTCTTAACCTGAAGCACTATTTCTGGGTTAGCGGAGTCTGTAACCTGAAGTGTATGTAACCTGAAGCGTATGTAACCCGAGGTACCACTGTATAGGCAATTCACACCAAAAAGGGCTGCAGTGCAATGGCAGTGAGGATCTGAAAATATCATGAAAAAAATTGCCTAGTTGTCAAAAAGGAGACATGACCGTTATATATGAAAATATTTCACTTTTTTTTGAGAGATAAATGCCTAGTGGAGAAGCACCCACAATATACTGCTTCCTGAGATTCGTCTGTTGTCAGTCCATTCCACATCAGGATTTAGGTGGGGATCTCATGTTTAAATGATGCCCTGGCTAACTACTCCCTACATTTAAAAGACTAGCATATCAAGGAGAATGAAAAACCAGAGCTCTCTTCCCTGTATGTAAGTTCTGCAGACAGTTTTTAACTAGAGGTTGTCGCTGCTATCAACAACCACAAAAACTGCAGCGTGACAATAGTCTTACATTTTTATGTATATAGGAAGATATGCAAAAGCATTGAAACAGGAAAACTTTTCAACATGCAATCTGGAATGCTACAGCTGAGCATCACATGAAGCTGCCGAGCATGTGTTTAAGCTCAAGATTGAAAGCTGGTGTAGAACCAGGCAGCGCCTTATCCACAGTCAGGCCATTGGTCCATCTAGCTCCTATTGTCTACACTGACAGGTCTCCAGGGTTTCAGATAGGAGTCTTACCCAGTCCTACCCAGAAATGACACTGATTAGGCCTAGGACTGGTTTGGGATGGTTTCTCAAAAAGAATCTTGGAAATTGTAGTATGGTGAGGATGCGGAAGATCAGCTGCAATGGGCAAACTGACTTTCAAGGAAGCTTGTCCACCGCTACTGATCTATTTTCTTAAGCAACTCCTGGGAAGCTGTCAGAGAACCGTGGACTTCTCTAGGACGCAGCTTGAAAACCATTGCCCCAACTGATTAAATAAAGCAAATGAGCCAAGCTAAGCACACACTTTCTCTGAAGTTTAATGAATGGGAACTGCAAACATAACTCATAGCCAACAGTCCACAGGCCTTGGATTCTGCCAGTGCATCAAAGGTCAACATGCATCTTATAGCAAGACAATGTGGTCCTTGTGAGGAGGTGAAGATCAGCATTGTTTATTGGTTATACAAGGTTTGTCCAAAGGAGGGGAGGGAGGAGAGACAAAGCATCAGGTCTCCGGAGAGAATGTTCAGGTAGCTGGTGCTCAGTGATGTCCTGTCCTCTGGAACAGCTGTTCACCCAAGGATTACGCCCAGCTCTACATGACAACAGATAATGGCTCTGCTCATGTGACTCCCAAGGGACAAGAAGAGCTTAATGGCTCACAGTTGAGACCTGATCCCTAGAATCATAAAGACAGAACTATTTGCAACATTTTCGGGAAAGAGGACTCAGGTCTCCAGCTATTCAACAGAAACCCAAGAGAACCACACTCCTCCACAGGAGGGCTCTGCCTGCTTTTCCTAGGAAGCCCAGCTAGCTCATTAAAGCAGTGTTGCCCCAACATCTGATAAGAGAAACATTTTTCCCTATTAAAATTGGAGGTTCCCTGCACCCTTAACCCCATAAAGGGTTCCTTTTAAAGGAGGGGGTAAGTATTGCCCATTGGTAGAAGAGAACCCCTCTCTCCTTGTGTCTCTGCACAAGTCAGTGCTCGTTAGGAGGAAGGAAGCCCTGAACGCCTATTCATGCAGAGGTACACCGGGTAAGTCATCCCTGTTGTCGTGCATTTGTGCGGGGGTACTGAATGCTCTGAACACACCCTGATAAAGAGGGGCTGAAGGCTTGCTGTTGCTGTGCTCTTCCTCCAAGAAACTCAGGCTATTGGGCATAGTCATCACCACTGCATCTACTCACAACAACCTTGTGAGGTAGGTTAGACAGGGAGAAAATGCAGTCCACTCAAGGTCACTGGTTGAGCTTCATGGTCAAGGGAGGGATTTAAACCTCTCTTCCAAACACACCCAAGTAAATTATAATGGAGAGGAGAGAAGGTAAGACTAAGCTCATGAATGCACTGTGGGTGAACACTTTGGGCTCAGAAAAGGCCTTAACATCTCACTTCACACTAGCAAGTGTATCATGGATATCAGTGGTGCCTCAACACACACACCTGGGAATCAGCTTTTTAAGCTCTCTGCACACAGCAGGGGTGAGGAAAATTTATTCAGGCTGGGGGCCACATTCTCCTCCCAGAGGCCACATACAAGTGACAGACAAGGCCAGAGGCAAGAGTGGGCAGAGCAATTAATAAAAAGTTTGCCTTGGTACAGTAGGCTACTTTCAGCATGCATTCAAACTTCCGCATCTCTATCCTCCACAAAAGCAATCAACGTAGGAACAAAGGAAGCTACAAGGAGCTGAGGCAGACCATTGGTCCATCGAGCTCTACCCTGACTGCCTTCTTCTCTCCAGGATTTCAGAGAAGTGTGTCTCCCAACCCTGCCTGGAGATGTCAGGGATTGAACCGGGCTATAATAATGATGATGATGATGATGATGATGATGATGATGATGATTTATTGTTCTTTATACCACACCCATCTGACTGGGTTTCCCCAGCCACTCTGGGCAGCTCCCAACAGAATATTATTAAAAATAATAATAAAAGTGATAAAAGATCAACACGGCTGCTTTCAGGTGTCTTCTAAAAGTCAGATAGCTGCTTATTTCCTTCACATCTGATGGGAGGGTGTTCTACAGGGTGGGCGCCACTACCGAGAAGGCCCTCTGCCTGGTTCACTGTAACCTCATTTCTCACAGTGAGGGAACCGCCAGAAGGCCCTTGGAGCTGGACCTCAGTGTCCAGGCTGAACAATGGGGGTGGAGACACTCCTTCAGGTATACTGGGCTGAGACCATTCAGGGCATTAAAGGTCAGCACCAACACTTTGAATTGTGCTCAGAAATGTACTTTCTCCATACAAAACAGATGCTCTACCACTGAGCTACAGTTCCTTCCTCAGGAGGGGGACAGGGTGCTTGTGAATCTACACTGTCTTCTATTCTGCCCTGTGTGTGCTGGCAAAAATAAATAAATAAAAGTCTAGTGATTCGTCAGACCTCCTCCACCTTAGACAGACACTAGGCATCATCTCTGAGAAAGCTTCTGAGTTCTCACTAAGTAACACTCTCCCAGCCCACACCTCTCTTTCTCAGACTCTCCCACTCCCTCCGGTTGCCCCTGACCTTGGTTCTCTTTTGCAGCACACAATAGCATACAACACTTGCTTCGCCCCCGACAAAAATGACGGCTTCGCAATCGAGGAGGAGAGAGCAGAAGGAGAAGAGGAGAGGACGAGAAATTGGGGGGGGGGGGAGGAGAGAAAAGGAAAAACCCATCCAAAGCAGAACGTTAATTAATTGAGGCTTTTGTTCAATTTCTCAACAAGCATTTAAACGAGCAGACTGAGTTACACCGAGGATGATCATATCACGCCGAGGCAACGGATGGTGCAGAGCAACCAAATCTGGAAGGTAGCAGCAGGCTGGGGTTCTTTGCTTCGAGGGGGAAGCGCCTGGGCTTTTGCCAGTACCACCCCACCTTGCAGCACCTCAGGCTGATATCGCCATTCCAGTAGACACATCTGCAAGCAGCCATCAGAGGCACAACAGAAACAGATGTTGTCATGGGGATGTGATGGGGCAGTGGTTATGGTACAGCAGGGCTGGGGGTCTGCAGACAGTGGAGGCTGGTCCGTTTGGACAAACAGGGAGCTGCCCCACCAATCTCAGGCTGCTCTCAGCCAGTTCCTCCTTGCCTACCTCCTTACTTAGAACCATTCCAGGAGATAGCAGTCTATCATCTTCCTTCTCCTTAATCTCAGTGTTGCCCTTGTAGAAGCCAGCAGGGAGAAGGATAGGGATAAAATTAGAAATAGTTGGTTCCTCCCAGGGCTTTTTTTCAGTTCTGGCCCCTCACCAGCTGCAAAGGGCACCAGCCACAACTGTCTGAAGTCCTCTAGATGCTGTTGGTTCCAATTCCCATCAGCTCCTTCACCTTCAAGAATGGCCAATGGTCATGGATGATGGGCAAGCCCAACAATTTCTGGAGGGTCACAGGCTCTTCAGCCTTGGTTTTACTATAACCACTGCCCAGTTGTATTGCCACCAGTCTGCAGGCAGAAAGACAAGCAAAAGCAATGAAAACCCATTGCAACAAGCCAGCATGGCCATCGGATACATCAGTTTTTGGCCAAGATTCAACCAACACAATTAAATAAAGGCCTGGTTATGTTCTGGCCAGATTCAAATCTATATGCTTCCCAGATGCAGGAAGAAGCAGGAGAACAGAGATGAGGGTCTCAGGAGAACAGCTCTTTTGAAAAGAACCTCTCATAACCAGCCCGTTGATGACAGAAGAGAGACCAGTCAAGGTCATCAGTTGATCCTTTTGCCATATGTCAGGTGGAACAAGATGGAAACAGAAGGGCCACAGCAAAATGCTAGAGCACAGGCTCTACATAGACATACAAAATGTTTCAGGTTCAGTCTTCAGCATGCCCGGATAGGACTGGGGAGGACTCCTGGTCTGAAACCCTGGAGAGTCACTGCCAGTTAGTGCAGAGAATGTCAAGCTGGACAGATTCATGATCTCACTTGGTACAAGAAAGCTTCCTATGCTCCTAACTGGGTGACTGATGAACTGACCAGAAAGGTTCTTGCCCACTTCATCCTACTCACATGCCAATGTTTTTCAACAACCTGTTACTCCATCTCCATTAACTTGCCCAATAGTTCAAGGGAGGAGCTAAAGGAACTTCCATGAGATGTTGTTTAATCAGAAACTGTAATGGCAAACCACAAAATTCAGGAAGTACCTCTAAGAAGGAGGTACCAGGTGATGAGTGGGAACAGGGTGGAGCTACCACTGGAGCTTTGGCACAACTGGGGTAGTGGTTAAAGTACTGGGCAATCAGGGCTCAAAACCCATTCAGGCATGAAGCTCACTAGATTATTTTGGGCCAACCACTATCTCTCAGTCTACCCTTCCTCTCAGAGATATTTTTAGGATAAAATAAGAAAGGGGAGAAGCATCTGTGCCACCTTGAGCTCTGTGGATATGAAATGAATGGATGGATGGATATAGAATGATTAAGGTGCTTCCACTTGCAACAATCAAGCTAGTCCATCTGAACTGAAGGCAATCAACTTGAGGAATCAGTTCAGTGTTGATTGTGATTGTTTACTGCATATTTGCATGTATATCCACCTTCCCTCCAAGGAGGGTGTCCCTTTTATGTCTTCATGACCTCCCTGTGAAGTATTTTAGGTTGAGAGAAGATGGTTGGTCCATGGTTACTCAATGAGCTTCACAGCTGAGTCCATCCAGTCTTCATCTGACACTTTAACCACTGGGTTGGAAGAACAGATGAGCAGGAAGCCAAGAATGTATGGATGCCCAATCTTACCTCTACCACAAATTCTTTAGGTGACCTCAGGCAAGCTGCTTTATATAGGCTACACCACCACCTGCTTCCCACAATAGGGAGTTAATGCTGAACTTCCTGCACAGGGGTTGTTGTAAAGTTTACAAGCTAATGTATGCTTTGCAATTTGAACACTTCTAAAGTGCCATATAAATGCTATTATGAGGTCTGGCAGGCTGATTCAGCACTATTGATGACTCACAAACCCTTTGCACTCAGCATCAGGACACATGCTTGAAATGTAGAAGGCATCTCCAGTTTAAAACTTCTGCCTCAGATCTTGGAGAGATGCTTCTGGTCAGAGTAGATCAAAGGTAATCAACGCAGTACTCTCCAGATGGTGCTGAACTATCATCCCTGATCACTGGCCATGATGGCTGGGACTGATGGGACTTATAGTCCAAGAGCATCTAGAAGGTGCCACATTGGTTATTCCTGGGATATGTAGCACCAAGATAGATAGAGCGGTAACCAGGCTCTGTAAGGCAGCTTCTTACATATTTTTTGTGGCGTGTGTGTATTACAGGCACACATGCCATAACAATGATAACATAACTATTTGACCATAATAAAGAACATCTGATGTTTAAAACCCAATAATCAGGATGGAGGCCTCCAGGGGATGGCCCAAGGCCAGAGAGCATAGAGCTGATTTCAAAATATAAGTTCTTGTGGTGAAGAGGCTCCCTCTCACTTTTCTCTTTTGGCTATCATCTCCTCCCCAGTTGTTTTGAAGCCAAGCAGACTTCTGCCAAGACCCCTCCCCCCAAAAACCATACAAGCCAAACTCAACCTAATCAAGATTAGTGGGAGAACAAACACACAGCTCCACACCACCATATCAGAAAACATCATGGTTCCACCGCTATGGCTAATATGGTATTGAGGGCACACAGTCAGGTTGCAGCCAACTCGCAGACCTTGGCTTGTAGATAGGCTTGTGGATTTATGAGCACCAGCTCTTTCTCTGCTGAGGAACATTAAGAAGTTGATTTGTACCAAGTCAAACCACTGGTCAATCTGCCTCAGCACTGTCTACCACTGGTCTTCAGCTGGTAGGTCAGAACCCACTACTGGCCTGATTCAAGGTGGGTCACAACAGGAGCACTACCACCATGCATGGTAAATGATTATGAAATGGAGCCCCAAATGGAGAGAAGAATGCTCTTGAGCTCAGGTCCTACTTGAAGGTTTCCCAAAGGCATCTGAGTGGCCAGTGTAAAAGCAGGATGCTGGACTAGATGGTCCATTGACCCGATCCAGCAGGGTTCTCCCTTTGTTCTTATGGTTGAAGACTACTGGCCTATACTGACTGGCAGTGGCCTTCCAGGGTTTGAGAGAGGGCACAGTCTCTCTCAGCCCTACCTGATGAAGCCAGTGAAAGAGCCTGGGTGTTCTCATATGCATAGTATGCCCCACCACTAAGCTGTGGTCCTTCCCCTTCCAGCTAGCCATCTCAGCAACTGTCAATATCTCTCCTCCACAATAAGTCAAGTACCTTTCTCTTACTCAACCTCTCAACCATGGGCCCTGTTTGCAGCTGACATTAGTAGGGCACTTTCTGAAGCAATCTTGCCTTAGACAGGATAACCCCAAAGTGGTGCCAGTTTTCCCATTCAAAGCTCTTGTAAGAACCAACCAAAGATGTTTTGCCGCGGAAGGAAAAGAACATGCCCCCTCCTGTTCTGGGGACAGAAGCCGATCAGTGAAGGCTGATCCATTAGGGTGAACAGCTCACTGCCCTACCAACCTTAGTGAGCCCCCGCCATCTTGCTTACCACCATTCCAGAAAGTATCACTGACTGTCAGCGCCTCCTCCTTAAGTCTCAATGTTGCACCTGCAGGCCTCATCGGAGGAGAGGATGGAGACAGCACTAGGTTTAGTGGGCTCTGCTCCACCTACGGTTGGGCTCCTGCCTTCTCTGACCCACCAGTCCCAGTGGGCACCAGACCCTAATGGAGCTGCTTGGACTGGAAGCTGATTCTTATTTCAACACTGGGGGTGGGATTGCATCCGCCTCCACACCAGAGACAATAGGCCAAATTATGTGGGCCAAAACAGGCCCTGTGGCAACACAGGGGAATGGCAGGGGGAGGGGTTTGTGGGGAAAACCCTCAGCACCTGCCACCCGAGGCAGTTGCTTCAGTCTGCCTAAAGGCAGCACTGGCTTCCTTCCTGAAAAGAAGCAAAAGGAAGGCTCGAGATTATTTTGAAGAGCGGCTATCATTTTGATTTTTCGTTTCCCACACGAAAGCACCTACAGCCAACGAAAGTCTCCAACTATCATAATTCTCCAAAGCAAGTGACCCCCACCAAGCAACACAGTTAATGAAATTAAAAGCCTCTAATTGGGCTTAAACAGAGAGACTGTTATCTCACAATAAACCAGTTAGGCCATCTTTAATGAAGAAAGCCGGTTACTCCATTTCACAGAGGGAAGTCCAGAGCAGGCGGTTCTCACATCTCCCCATCCCTTCACCCTGTCATCTGGGCTGTGCACCGTCTTACTGGGCAAATCAGGGGGCTTAAGCATAAAGCGGAAGAAAGGAAAAGGTTGATCCCTTGATCTTCTCTCTGAACCCATTCATCTGCCATAACCTTGTGAGATGTTTCTTTTGTTAAAACAGTCCTCCACCCACTCACACCGTAACCTCCTTTAATAAGCAGAGGATGGGAGGGAGAGAGGGGGAAATTGATAGTCTTTCTATAATTGCACATAGACAATGCAAGGGTCAATTTAATTCTGCATCCTGTTTCCCAGAGTGGCCAACCAGGTGCCCCTTGAGCAACCCACAAGCAAGGCTTGAAGGATTCAGCTCTCTTTTATTGTTTTTCACTGGCATCTGACACTTGGTGGTAGACTGCCCCTGAACATGAAGTTCAGCTATGGTGATTGACAGCCATTGATGATGTTGCCATCCTTACGTATTTCCTAAGCACATTTAAAGGGTTGTTCCCACACCTTTTCAAGAAAATAATTAATCTTCCTCCTTTGTCTTCTTAGCCCCAAACCATAATTTCGCAAAATATTACAACCAGGCTATAAAACAACAACGGTGCCTTTTCCGGAGTGATTTGGAAAGGCTGAAGTTGGATCAAGGACAGATTCAATCCTCCGGTGAACCTGACAACTTCAGATCATTTCCTGACATTAAAAAATATTCTCTCTCTCAAAACACACACACACACACAACCTCTGCTCATTCTGGAGTTTGAAAGGGCCCTCCATCTACTTTGCTAACAGCTTGATCAGCATTTTCAAAGCAGTCAAGTTATTTTCCGGATACAAAAGATTCACATAATCATATCTCCCCCAGCAGTCCAGATTATGATATAGACACACTGGCTTAAATACACATGGAGCAAAATGCTAGAAATGGCTCTTTCGAGACATAGTTTCGTTTAGAGATTTGCGCGGGGGGGGGGGGTGTCGCTAGTTCAAAGCACCTTCAAAGCGTGCTTCCGAAAGCTAAAAGGCCAAACCACACCAAACTGAGAATACATTACTTTCTCTTACTTTTTCCCCTAGCATTTCCTGGAAGACTCCTCATGCAGCAGAAAAATGGGGGACATCTGGGAACGGATGGTGGTGCTATACCCAGAGTAGGCTTCTCTGCTTTCATTGGGAGAATATTCAGTAAAGGGAGAATAGAAAATGGGCAACAAGGGGGCAGCTACAAAGGAACATACTGGGGGCTTCAAAAACAGCCACTTGCCCAGTCGCCTCTGGTGAGTTACCGTCACCTCCAGGTGACCACAAACAGGGAAGCTTTTGCAAACTGAAAGAGAATTCCTTCTTTCCTTTTTCTCCAGCCACCCAAGTCCCTGAAGTCTCGTAACTTTTGTAGGTGTATTTGCCAGGCTGGGGCACACAGTCTTTCCTCTGTACAGAGCCATCCCTGGAAAAGCATGCAGGGCCACTCCTGACAGCTTTAAAGACAGCCACGCCAGTTGTACGGTGCAGAAAAGATAAATAAATAAATGACGAGGTTGCCACAGCTCTCCAAATGAATGTTTGGGCCATTTCCCCAAAGCTGCACTTAGAGGGTTGAACAGCACATCCTTTGGGTAAGGTGGGGGGGAGACAGAGGAGCATCCTTAAGGCACCTGTCTCCATCTTATGTCCTAGTCCTTCTATAATGTGTTGGGTACGACTGGGCTTTTAATTAACCAATAATCAACCCTCCCCCCCCCCCTTGCTCAGTCCTGGCCTTCGTGCATTTGCTTGCCAAAGGAAAAATCATAAAGAAATCCACTTTCCTCACCCCCACACCCTAATTTGACTCCCACGGGCAACTTACTGAGGCTGCACAATAACCCTATTTCAATTAGCATTAGGCTAATGAAACGGCTCAGAGTTTTAGTGTCGCCCAGCCCTCCCCAAAAAGGAAAAGATACATCTGCATTGTTGGAAACCGACACCATGCAGAGATCTCAGCAGATATGGCTCTTTTTAAAATAAAAATATACATGCAGAATTAAAATCTAGATGGATGGAGCTTGTAAGAAGAGTGGTAAGGATGGTCCCGCTCCCCCTTACTCTCCCTCCCTTACTTACTCACTCTTGCCTCTCTCAGGTCCATGGGCTTTTGCCTGAGATTTAACCACCAGGATCTCCTAACAAGCATAAAGGAACTTGGGTTTTTTTTTATAAAAACAAAAACAATCACATTTGTTTTATTTTTATTTTTTTTAAAGAGACACTCCACTAAGAGTGTGTGTGTGTGTGTGTGTGTGTGTGTGTGTGTGTGTGTGTGTGTTTCCCTGGTTCCACAACCCCCACCCCAGTGACTGTGAGATCAAAACATCCACTGCAAGAGGGGGGAAAGCTACAGGAAAGCTGCTCTGGCATTAGAGTCCTTGTTTGCAACAAACAACAACAACAATATATATGTCACAATGTGATCTCGAATAAGCTACTTAAGGGACAGCCCTCCCTGTCTTATTTCCAAAATCTATGTGTGCATTGAAGAGAGAAAAGCTGCAGGGTTGGTGAAGCTTCTTTTTTTAAAAGAGAGAGACAGAGAGAGAGAAAAGGCACAAGCGAGGACACAGAAAGGAGAACTGGAGTGGAGAAAGAGGGAGAAAAAACCCATCCTATTATCATGGCAAGTCTCCCAAAGAGAGAGAGAGAGTGTGTTCCTCTTCGGACACAGTTAAAGCAAGCCGGAGACTGGAGGTTTCATCGTACATGATCTTCCAGACACATCTATGCACAGACACACACATAGCCAGAGGTTCCCTCTTCCTGAGGGTGCTAACAAACCCTTATTGACTTCATAGCCATGGCAAGTCTGATCCAAACTGTTGCTTTTTTCAGCAGGAGGAGGAGGGATGAGGAGGAGGGGGGGATTTGGAGGGGCCTCCCTCCCACCCTCCCTCCCACAGACACACACATATTTTTTTTTGAAAGAGAACCAAAGGGAGATCTGCATTCAGTGAAATGCACATGCCCCGATCTTTATACACAGAGAACGAGAGCAATGGGAAGGGGCATTCTATCTATTCGGTACACAAGGCACCCCCATTATCCCCCTTTGCAAATATCACATGCATGTACTAATACACAGCTTTGGGGAGAGAGAGAAATGGGGAGGGATTTTTTTGGGGAGGGGGGTGTGAAGAAACAAGACTTACATCGAAGTGATATTCCTAGAGATGTCCGTGATGTTGATGCTGGTATTCCCGTTGCTCGTGCCTGAATCTTGCCCTTCCAAAAGGGGGAAGAGGTTCCCATCGTCCGGCTTTTTGCAATTGATCTCGGTCTTATTGCAAAGGCAGTTGGCAGGGCAACCCAAGACGGAAACCAAGAAGTCTCCCCAAATGCTCCAGAGCCAGAAAACCTTCCAAAAACTACATTTGGTCGGACAAAACAAGACATCCATCTTCGATTCGCTGTGGCTTTATTTCAGAAGAATTACTGATATATACAAAATAAAAATGTAAAAAAAAAAAAATTAAGCCTGATGGTGATCCAAGAGAGAGAGAGAGAGAGAGGAGGGGGGTGGAGAGAGAAAGAAATAAGAGGGGGGAGGTTGTGGAAAGGGAGGGGGAAAGAGGGGAGGACACAGAGGAGAGGGGGAGAGAGAGAGGTTTTAAGGGAGAAGGGGGTGAGGACAGGGGAGGAAGAAAAAAAAAGACAAAATAAACCACCCTCAAGCGATCGGAGGCATGTAGAGAAAAAATCCTTCCGTCGATGGACTCATGATGGGCAGGTCGGCGAGGCTGGCTTATTCCCTCTACTGTAGCGGTGAGCGCTGCATCGCGGCTGGCTGGCTGGCTGGTGTGTGCGCGGTGCGGCTGGCGTTTCTCGGTGCCTTGTTGATCCACCGTAGCTCGCTCGCTCGCTGCTCTCCCAGAGACTTGTGAAGATTGCAACAGAAGAGGGGGGAAGGCAGCAGCAGCGGCAGCGGCGGCAGCGAGGAGAGGAGGAGGAGGAGGAGGAGGGAGAGGAGGAAAGGAAGAGAGAGAGAGAGGAGGGTGGGGGCGAAATATGATGGTGCTTAAAGTCACCAAGTCCCACCTACCGGGCAGAATTAAAATTGAAACACCTGCAAGAAAAAACGCCACGCAGAGGGAGAGGAGGAGATGGAGGGGCACGAGAAGAGGGGGGGGGCTCCCTGCCTCCTCCTCCTTCGCCGCCGCCTCCTGTCGTGTGTGTGTGTCCCCTCCAACCCGGCCAGCTAGCCCTTCCCACGCCCAGCAGTGCTGCAGAAAGATGTAATATGCGCGCAAGCGATATAGCGCGAGAGATTAATTTTCTCTCCCCCCCCCCCTCCGCCGTGCAATGCCGAGGTGCAAGAGGGAACCCCCTCAGCCTGCGCGGTGGGCGACTGTTTGTTGGTTGTTGAAAGGAGGATTTCCTCGCCCGCTTCGCAATATCGCCTACTACCTCTTAGGGGAGGGGGTGGATTGGCGAGTGGGGGGAAACTAGCGATCCTCTAAGGCACGTCGATCCTCGGGAACTCTGCCCGCGATGAGATAGAGGGAAGGGGCGACGATCCAGCGGGCGCCTTCTCCTGGGAAGGAGGCTCTGCTGAACTCTGGAAATCGAAGGGGGGTGGTCTTTTACTTCGGAGGAAACACGCGCAGGGAAAGGGCTTGAGAACCACGTGGGCGCGCAGCCTGCGCTCGTGACTGCGCGGCGGACCTGTGCCACTCGCGGGTGGACTGGGCTGGCGTACACCCGAGGAAACGTTCCTGGCGAGATCTGCACGTGAGAAAAGTTCCGGGTGGGATTGCAACAGGACGGGGGAGGGGGTCCACTCTTGTTGTGGCTCCTCTCTCTCTCTCTCTCTCTCTCTCTCTCTCTCTCTCACACACACACACACACACACACACACACAACGCACCAATCACGTCTCTATTCCGGCAATCTGGTTTTCTGAAAAAAGCAGAATTTGCAGCGAAGAGAGATACACCCCACGAGCAAACAAGTCAGAATCTGCAAACAAGAGAAGGGGAATGTTTATCTTTTCCTGCATCCAAAAGGAATAATAATATTTTTTAAAGATAATAATAATAATAGTGGGGTGTTGGTGCATTTTATTTTATTTCTTCAAATTGGATTCCCAAGCTTTAAAAGAAGAGAAATAAATGAGTCTGAAGAAAAAGAGAGAGAGAAAGGAGCGAAGGACTTAAAAGGGGGAGGGGACCTGCCAGGGGGAAAGGGGAGAGGAAGGGGGAGACTGTTTGGGAAATTGCAAAGGGGGCGTCCAAAAGAGTAGTGGCGGGTTTTTGCAGGGATAAATAAAAGAAGAGGAAAAGAAGGATGGTGGTGGGGGCTGATTTCAGGGAGCCGAAATGGCACCGGGAGATGTGTGTGCGTGTGTAAGCAACGCTGAAGCGAATTAAGATGCAGGGTGCATTTTGGGGCAGGCGGCAACCCAAGCAGATCAGAGCCCTGCTTAATTTGCTTTGCTTCTCCACTATGGCGCTTTCCTCTTCCCCCACCTCTGTGGCTTCTCCTTCCCTCCCCCCCCCCTTCCCCATCTCTTTTAATCGCCTCTTGTTTCTGCTCCTTTGCACACAGACACAAGAGCCACGAAGGCGGCGGAGTTTCGAGGTTTCCAGCCGCAGGACCGCGCGGGCTTACAGGTGGATCCATCTATCTCCCTCTCCGGCTTCTCGATCTCTCCCTTTCCTCCTCTCTTCTCGCAATCCTGGGGAAAGAATTCCTGGTTTCTTGGAGAGGGGGAGAAACATTGCGCCTGAAAAGCTTCGTTCTTCGAGCCCAGTGTTTCCCAAACTTATTGGAGCTGAGTTAACTGCTACCCCACTCCGATCGATAAACAGGAGCACTCTTTGCATCAGCGGAGGAGAAGAGGTTTTATTTTAGAAAGCAAAAAAAAGAGAGAGTGAAAATGCCCCCCTTAGGAGAGAAGCCCCCTCCTGGTATTTATGCATGAGTCATGATGCTGAACAAGATCTCTTGATCAGAAGGAGAAAGGGGGCATAAGCTCTATGTGCTTTGCATACAGAAGGGGCTAGACTGAGTCCCCAGCATCTTCAGGTAGGGAGCAGAGGACTCTGGTCTGAAACCTCAGAGACCCCTCTGCTAGTCTATGTTGGCCAGTCTTTGCATACCTAGTGCTCTCCAGATGTTTTGATATAGCTCTTCTTGCCCACCCACAGGCAGTGGAAGCTGGTCCATCGTGCCACCAGCCAGCGCATAGTTAAACTATGGAACCAGGAGGCGGTGATGGCCACAAACATGGGTGGCTTTCAAAGAGGATTGGACAAATTCATGGAGGACCGCTCTAGCCATAGCTAGTAGCCATAATGGCTGTGTTCTGCTGCCATAGTTGGAAGCAAGAAGGCTTCTGAATATCAGTTGCCAGAAGCTAAAGGAGAGGGGAGTGTTCTTGCACTCAAGTCCTGCTTGCTGGCTTCCCGCAAGCATCTGTGATAACAGGATGCTGGGCTAGGTGGATCATTGGCCTGATCCAGAAGGCTCTTATTATGTCAACAAGTCCAGGGGGTAGGACTGCCTACCAGCTCCCTCCTCCTCCGTCTCAGTATTGCACTTGTAGAACTCAGCAGGACAGAGGATGGAGATGAATGCAGAAGGTGTTGGATCTGCCTGTCATTGTCTCTGGCTCCATCTACTGTTGGGGCTCCCTACCTTCTGCCTTACCAGTCAGAATGAGCACCAGCCACCACTGGTAACAATTGTTAGTCCCAAACATCAGGAGGGCACCTGGCTGGCGAAGTCTGGTGCAGACCATACTGAGCTAGATGAACCAATGGTCTGACTTGACTATATAAGGCAGCTTCCTGGGAGGCAAGCTTGGAGAGGGGACTCCTGCAGAGACCCAATAGGCAGCCTCCTCTGCGATTCGTCAGTTCTCCTGCATCCTATTTCAGGAGCGATCTGATCACACCCACCATCGAGATGTGACAGAATGACCTGCAGACTCAGCCAAGGATGATCAGAAGGCGTTGAGAAGGGCAGAGCAGTGAGTCATGCTGAGACACGAGTGGGCAGCCTCCTCCACTATTGATGGATGCTTTGGATTCAAAGTTTCCTTTCATCGTTTGAAACAGTTTGTTTCTTCTGACATAGAGTTGTGCTGCTCTAGACTGAAGGCAGTGGGGCAGGATCACTACCCAGCACCTCAAGGCTCCAAACTGATATACATCTGATATATTTGCTTCTTCAATTTACTTCACACATACTGTTTAAAATTAGTGCTGTGCTGAACATTTCTCCTGGTTGTTGTTGGCTTTTTCTACCATTAATGAATGGTAATTAATGAAGAAAATGCATTTGAAAATTATCAAAAAGAAGACAAAGTTTGGGCAGATTTCTCATGGCTGGAGTGCAGGGTTTTTGAGTTGCTTACTTTACTCTTGAGGTGGTAGAGGGGGTGTTTGTGAGGGTTCTTGCTTTTTTTCTGCACTTGTGGTCTGCATGAGATAAATTCTTCCACAGAGCTTTTTCAGGTCAAGAAGTCGGGAAAGCTACAGGTTGCTGGAGAAATCTCACACCAACTGAAATTCATTCACATATATATATATATATATATATATATATATATATATATATATGGTGTGTGTGTGTGTGTGTGTGTGTGAAACAATAAAAGGCTATCAAAGACACTAGTGGCAGCCAGCTTCTAAAACAGCAACAAAATTAAATGCCATTAAAATTAAAAGCTAGAGAAAATTGTTTGCCAAATCCGTGCAACTCTTTGGAGAAAATGGTCACTGGACAGTTAAACTGAAGCCCGGTCAAACTTGAGGTCCTGTGGGTCAGGTACATTTTTGACTGAGAAGACCTGCTCTGGAATGGGATTGCAGTTTTGTTTTGTTTTTGTTTTGTTTTTTGGAAGATCAGTGGATCCTAGTGAAGGCTCCAGTCTTAGCACCACTTATCTGGGAATAGCTCCATTGAATTCAATAGGACTTAGTCACATCATAACTAACTTGTCTCATTGATTTCAGTGGGACCTAAGTTCAACTAGCAGGACTCTGGATCCCACCCAAAGTCTTTACCTGCTACCTTAATGTAGTATGAGATTGGTAGTCTGGCAGATGGTCAAATGCAGGGAGATCCAAAGACTTTTTAATAGTCTCGAGAATAGCTCAGTTGGTAGAGCATGAGAGTCTTAATCTCAGGGTTGTGAGTTTGAGCCCCACATTGGGTGAAATATTATTGCATTGTAGTGGGTTGGACTAGATGATCCTCATGGTCCCTTCCAGCTCTACAACTCTATGATTCTAAGACACTACAAATAAGGAGGCCATGCTTCATGTTGCCACTTATGGCAGGGCCTGAGCAAAGCCTGGTTGGGCAGGCTCTTGGGGAAATAGTGGTCCTTCAAGTATCCTGGACTCAAGATTTCTTAGATCTTGAAAGGTCAATAGCAACACTTTGAATTGTGCCCAAAAAACAAATAGGTAGTTCCTTAAGCACTGGCAACTTCCTTTATTCTGATGCTATGTAAGCAAATAGAGAGTGTTTTCTGAAGCAGAAATATAAGCATTCTTATTTTGTAAGTATGCTTCACTGAGTTCAATGGAACTTACCCCCAAGTAAGTGTGCCTGGGCTTGTAGCCCTGGGAGGTACTTCCTTTTCTCAGTCACCACGGGTGACTCCAAATTCTACTATTCTGGAAGAGGGGGTGGAGAATGTTCCCTTTCCACCATTAACTTCCCTTTCCCACCTCTTGTCTATTTTGGGTGGCACATAAACGCCTCCTTCATTTGCAAACTTGATTTGACAACTTTGCCAGCATCTACTGTAGCTCGAGATTCCAAAACTTTAATATTTTGTCAGCAAGATGTCATGTGACAACCCAAATGTGTTAATGTGTCACACCTTCATGTGAAAATGAGATTTCTGAATTGCAAAAGAATGTACATTTTGAAATCGGGCTTCTGAAATACCTGGGCTCTAATGGCAATGCAGGCAGAAATCCAGTGGTTGTAGCTTCCTGATTACTGCATTTCCCATCAATGGGAAAATTTGCATTTCCTGAATATCTGTCTGTTGAAGGCAGAGAAGCCATGGGGGGTGGGCTACTACCCTATATCAAAATAGCATTTGGCATGCTGACTTCCACACTCTGAAACTTCTGCTCACATGTCTGCATCCTGATTGTGTCATTCCAGGACATTGTGTCTGTGTGTGGCAACAGATTTTTGGAGAAAATTCTGCAAGGTGGCCTCCTTCTGCAGGTTAGAGAAAGTCTCTGAAATTCTCTCAAGGGGAAAAAACAACCCCAGAAATTTTAGTCATGTGACAACAACTCATTTTAAACTTTAAAGTGCTTCTCAAAAGGGCTATTTGATACAGCCTCCACCCCCTCCTTGGCTGCTTCAAATAGCACTTTTGCAAAAGGCTTTAAGACAGTTCCCGTGCTCCCTTTTCAGACTGAAACTGGAGCACAGGGACTGTCATAGAGCTCTTGCATGTTTCCCTGCACTCCCCTTTTGTACTTTTAAGATCAGGAGCTTAAAGGAGGAGCAAGGCGGAGACCTGCAAAGCCATGCATTTGACAGATGGGCAACCCCACCCACTTGTTAATCATGCAATGTAATAATGACATCTTGTGACCTTGCCCACCAGTCAAATTTGGCCCACGAGGTTGATCCTGATAAGGATCTGGCCTGTGGAGCCAAAAAGGGTCCCCCGTTTGTTTTGAAAGGTCCTCTTGATGGAAGATGCCTGGGATTGAAGCTGGGATGTTACACTTGCTTCACAGGTGCTTCACTGCTGATCTATGGCTCCTCTGCTGCAGCACTCTGAAAGAAGTCAAAGGAAGGAAATGTACTCAGCCTTCACATACATTTCCCTCTTGCATCCTGGGAAGATGTATTATGCTGACTGGAGGCAACAATTTTTGGTCTTGCCTCTTGCCAAGATACAGTCTTGGTGCCCCATCCATATCAGCCTGCAAAACAGCATGAAGCACCAATGGGACAATGATACTTTCCTGTTGTCTGGGAAGGATAATCTGAATCAGTTCCCCATAACTTACATCCAAAAACAAACAGCATAAGCTGAGCACTGCCATAGCGGAAACGAGGGACGGGCTGAACAGTTTAATTCTGCACCATCTCAGTTTTGCAGGTGCTCAGTTATAGGTCTGTTAAATCTTGTTTCGTGCAGGTGATTTGAAGGAACACACAAAAAGCCCACATTTAAATTTATGCATTTTGCATACACTTCAGTGCTTTTCAGTGCCTTCTCCTAAATGGGGGAGGGGGGGAGATACCTTGGGCTGGATCCAATGCTATTCATCCTCATAGTAGACTCATCAAAGTCCATTGTGATTAACTTTAATTTTAATGGGTCTACTCTGAGTAGGGCTGGAACTGGAGACAAACCCTTGCCCACATTTCAAAGTGCCTCTCTGTTATTTTCATTCAGATGACAGATAAAGATACACTTCTTTGCCCAGACTTTTGGAGAAGGAGGAAGTGCATAGCGATGTTTTAAAATTGTTTCGCATCTTCTGCCTATTTTATTTGTGATTACAGTCATACCTTGGATCTCGAACGCCTTGGCTCCCAAACAAATTGGCTCATGAATGATCAAAACCCGGAAGTGAGTGAACTTCATGGCTGATTGGGGATTTGAACCCTGGTCTCCCAGGTCCTAGTCTGACACTCTAAGCACTACACCACACTGGCTAGGTTACTGTGGATTAGGACTTCAGTGCCTTTTCTATCTACTAACACAGCCCTGTGATTGCAGAAGGAGAATAAACCTAGCAAAGCAATAAAATATTGCAGAATACATTGTGCAAAATAGGAGGGATGCAAACTGCTAGTCTTGTTGCAGAATCTGGTTTATCTTGTTGCCAGTATTTCAGAAGATCTTTTAATTTAATTTTTAACAGACATAGATTGCACACAGCTCTGGCTAGAGCTAGAATGCTGGGCTAGAATGCTGGAGCCTGAACGCACACACATAGTTTGCCATGTTTCCCAATGTCATTCCTCCCTGATCTGTTCTAATTCAATCCCCAGGCTGTAGCTGGGATGTTCCCTGCCTCAGAAAAAGTAGGGCTTATGTCTGAGTTAGCATGATAATGGAGTGTAAATCTATATGCAGAGGTTTTCAATTCCTCTATAATGAATTGATAAAGTTGCTGCGGTTCCCACCAGAGCTCATTGCAAACACCTCTGAGACAGCAGCCTAAATCCCCAGATCCCTAGTAATGGGTTCCTGCTAAGGGGAATTTTCAATTTCCCTCCAAAGCATAGAAGGTCTCGTCTCTCGGTTGCAAAGGTACAAGGGCTGGCCCAGCACAACCTGCAGCTGTGTGCACATTGAAGGAGCCCCGCTTTTCTCCATTGGGCCTCTGGTAAGGTGTGCTTACCTGTGCACATGGAACAGATGCAGAAACTATTGCAATAGAGGGAACCAATAGGAGGACCCTATAGAAGAAATGAAATGAGCAGGCATGGTGATCTGAGAAGTTCCACTTTTCAGGATGGGACCCTGTTCCTAAACCGTTCTACAGAAGAACATGGCTTGATGCTCTGGAGAAGGTTTTGTGAATTTCAAATAACATTTCAAACAACAGTGGTATTTTGTGGTACCTGCAAAGACCATTTCATCTAATCCCTATCTTTCCCTGCCCCACTCGCAGTGGAGTCTGGTCCACTGGGGCAAATGAGCCCCACAACCTTGGCTTGCCCTCTGCCAACCTCCCTCTATCTGATTATAAGTAAGAGGATGGGGAGATCATTGACGCTGGCTTCACCTAGTGTCGGCCTCCCAGTCTTCTGTCCTATCAGTCCCCAATGGGCACCAACTGCTACCATCCATATCTGATATCAGGGGTAAGGCAGGTGGATACAGCTTGGCAAAAACAACCTCACATGCCAGATGAAGAGAAGTGTTGGGCCTAATAAGGCCTGTGGGGTGGAAGGTCTCCACTACTGCTCAAAGCATCACTAAAGGGGGTAGACACAAGATCTCAGCAGAATCCAAGTCCTCACGGTCCCCACTGGAGTCTGCTCACCCCCCTTGCTTTTCTAAGCTGTTCAGCTCACACATGCATCAAAAGGAAACAGTGCTGACAGCAGAACTCCATATTTTTACCCCTTCCTTCCCTCCTCCCCATTATCTCTCGGAGTAGCTCGAAGGCAGCTTTTGATGTGGTGCCTGTTTTTTTCCCATTTCCCCAAGTGTGTTGGGAGAAGGTGCCCACGTGTTGCAACGAGACTGACTTTCACAAACAGATCAGCCTTACCCGAGAGACTCGGAAAGAGGGTGTGGGTGGAAAGGGGAGGAAAAGCTGATATCTGTCACTCTCGGGAGCTGCATTGCCAAATTAGGGAGATGGGGACCAGACGGGGTTAATCTGCAAGCAGCTGGGGGCGGCTGGAGGCAGCAAAGCTTGTACCCGGCTCCCAATTAGGTCCCAGCAGATGCTCAGGATGACCTTAGAAGACAGGAAAGCAAGAGCAGGAGAAACTGGTCCAACTGCTGCTTTCTTTGTACTGACCCCCTTTTCCCAGCAAGTCGAAAGACAAGAGTGTGTCTCAAATTGATTTCCCAGTTGTTTCCTCTCCCCAGAGCGTCTAGGGACTACAGACCTCTGAACAGGAGAAGATTCTCTAATGGCAAGAATCTATGATCATCCAGATAGGAACATAGGAATCTGCCTATGTCCATCTAGTTCTGTATTGCCTACACTGGCAGCCAGCAGCTCTCCAGGATTTCAGCCAGGCTTCTCTGCAAGCCCTATCTGGAGATGCCAGGAACTGAACTCAAGATCTTCTGCATGCACAGCACATGCTATGCCACTAAGTTACAGCCCTTCCGCAGTGTTGCTGAACTCCTTGGCCACGCCAGCTGGGCTGATGGGAGTTGGGAGGCAAACATCACTGGGAGGGTCACTGGTTCCCTCTCCTCCATGCCGTAACATAGACTTTTCAGCACCCTCACTGAACTACAACTCCCAGGATTCTTTTGGGGAAGCCACAATAATTGAACTGCTATCAATCAATCAATCCAGTATAATTTTGCAGCAGCGTCCTTGGATATTTTCTCCTAGGGCACCATGAAGAACCTTTTCAAGAGGAGATTTCATACCTATAAGCAAGCGACAACCCAGATTGGTACCCTGTTCTTTTATTTTTGCCCTTTATTATCCTGATTTGGACCACCTTTCTTTTTCCTTGCCTTCCATTGAAGCCAGAGCCTCCTAGATGCCAGTGTGGTAGTATCTGCAAAGAGCTCTTTGTGACACATAATTATGAGCCAATATGCCTAGGTGTAGTGGACATGGATCAAAGAGAAGAGGTTTGGATCTCTTGGTTGTAACAATCACCAAGTGACCTCAGGCAGGCTGGTATCAGCCTCTGGTTTCTTAAGAATGGCACCCCTTGCTGGATCAGACCAAAGGCCCATCTAGCCCTGCATCTTGTTCCCAGAATGGCCCATCAGATACTCAAAAGCAGGACAGTAAGAACAGCTTTCAGTTTCAGCTTCAGTGCCCTTCAAAGTGTGTAACCGTTCTTAATTCTCCCCAGTGCTACTTCTCAAGCTGGGAGTTGCAGGAAGTTGAACTGGGAACCTGCTTGGATCATAGGACTGGCTGGTTATGAGCACTGGATAACTGGAACTCAGCAGTTTGGGCACACTTTGTCTGGAAGATCGCCATTTGAAAGGGACAGCACTTGCCTTTTAGGAATGTTGCTGTCCATGGTGTATAAATGATCTCTTTCCCCTTTATCTACAAGCCCCTTTTTGCAAAGATGAGATTCCTCCGTCCACCAAGAGGTTCAAAACCAAACAGAAACCCAGTTCATATAAGATCTTACTTACTTGGGGGCACTTTGCAAAAAAAAAAAAGCCCACTGCAAAATTAGGCGTGTTCCCCTTCAGAAAGATCCTCATTTGGTTTAGAAAGGATTATTGGACTGTGTTAGGGGATATTGACTTTTCATGCAGTACTCTTGAGAATGCATCCTTCTTTACTTCTGAAGGATTACTTGGGGATGAAGGCTACCTTTGCTTGGAGGTAAGTAAATAACGACTATTTGCCCAACTAGCTCAGTACTGTCTACTCTGACTGGCAGTGCTCACGTAGAGCCTTTCCTTTCACTTGCTACATGATCCTTTTAGCCTGGAATGGGAGATTTGTTGTTGGGATTTGATTAGATGCTAGGAGAGGATATATTCATTAGATAATATCCTTCCTTCCTCACGTTTATGAGTTCAGCAGAGTGCCATCCCTTTGCAGCTTAAAGGGGAAGCTTAGATAAGTATTAGTATTTTAGTATTAATAGTCCAGGATGCTTTAAGGCAGACTGGATTTTCCTGGTATTACCCCCTTTAAAGGTAAAGGGACCCCTGACCGTTAGGTCCACTCACGGACGACTCTGCAGTTGCGGTACTCATCTCACTTTACTGGCCGAGGGAGCCGGCGTACAGCTAAGCCACTTCTGGAGAACCAGAGCAGTGCACGGAAATGCCATTTACCTTCCCGCTGGAGCAGTACCTATTTATCTACTTGCACTTTGATGTGCTTTCGAACTGCTAGGTTGCAGGAGCAGGGACCAAGCAAAGGGAGCTCACTTCGTCGCGGGTATTTGAACTGCCAACCTTCTGATTGGCAAGCCCTAGGCTCAGTGGTTTAGACCACAGCACCACCCACGACCCATATTACCCCCTTCACTCCCCATTTAAAAGTAAAAATTAACATTTACTCAGTATAGGTCTTGAAGAATAACAGATACAGCAGCTTGGTGCAGGCAGGCTTAAAATTCTAATTGAGTTACAAAGACATACTAAGTCTAGCTTTAAAATGGAGTCTGATCTTGAGCCCAGGATTACAGGTGTTCTCATGCTGCAGGCAGGATGGAAAAGAGGATGCGCCCAGGCAGCGAGGAGCATACATAGTTACA
The DNA here is from genome assembly GCF_964188315.1 of Podarcis muralis. NCBI lineage: Eukaryota > Metazoa > Chordata > Lepidosauria > Squamata > Lacertidae > Podarcis > Podarcis muralis. Next base: position 20,890,385 of record NC_135668.1, on the reverse strand, counting down.
TCATTTCCTGTCAGGAGACAAATAGGGAAGTGATATCACAGAATTCCCTTTAGCACGTTTACAGGAAAGCTCTTTGAGCCTCAGCCCCTTTGTGTGCCTAATTGGCAAAACAGAAATTGTTGGGTTTGACGGAAGTAAATATCCCACATGTGTGGCTCTCCAGATGTTGCTGAACTACAATTTCCACCATCCTTTTAAGTAAGGCCATGTTGGCTGGGGTTGTCGGGAGTTGGTTAGTTCAGCATCATCCAGAAAACCACATGTACCCCCATTCCTGTTTTTAGCGGAAGATGCCGCTAAAAGGACCTTCTGAAGTGATGCATACACGCACACATCCACTCGTGTATCTCCCCCTAGGAGTTCAGTAATCCTGATAAAACCTTTATAAATTAGTCCACTGTTAATCCCATCTAGAAGGGCCAATAGTCTGTGACTTGCCTTTGAGGTCCTTCTGACCAGCAAATGGAAACTAGGACTGTGTACAGCAGGGTTTCCCAAACGTGGGTATCCAGCTGTTTTAGACTACAATTCCCATCATCCCTGACAGCTGGTCCTGCTAGCTAGGGATGATAGGAGTCGTAGTCCAACAACAGCTAGAGACCCAAGTTTGGGAAACCCTGGTATACAGCCTGTCCTCCCAATCCACTGTATGTCCCCTTTCTGTGACCCCTGGAACAGGACTATCTGCCCTGTGCCACCCAGGATGGCAATCCCCATCTTGACCCAGATCCATGCCCAAAGCAATTAGGGGAAGGGTCTTATCATAGAGTTACAGCCCTATTTAGCCAAGGTCCAGGTCCCTCTGAATAAGCCCACTTTGACTCATCCCTACTGGAAATGGTTACAGGGAAAACTACGGGCTCCTTGAATGCTTCCCATTTTAGGTTCAGAGTGCATATACCCCACCGTACAGTGTGTCTGTTTCACCTCAAATTCCTCCAGTCACAAATCAGACTAATTAGAAGTTTTTAGTGCTTTCCTAAGACGTTGTAAAAAAAAATGGCAATGACAATGAAAATAAGGTATAAAATTATCTCTTACAATTAAACTATAATTACAAAGAATTGTGGCAAATAAAGCAAATGTCTGGTCCTAAGGACCTCAATTAAATCAAGAAAGAAAGAAATATAAATAGAATTCTCAACTAAGCTTACAAACAAAACAATCCAACTCACAAATTATAAGGTCAAAATACTCCTGCAAACATCCTATTAGCAATTAGTAACGAGAAAGAGAAGGAAGAAAGGGGCATGAAGACCAAAGATCCTAATTAAAGTCATTGATTAATATGGATTTTGATCAAGCAAGACAAGTTTCTTCATAGCTGCTAGAGTCTCAGATGTTTGATGGTGCACTGAGTTGGAAACGCTTGTTAGGAACTGTAGCCCGAGCTCCCTTTGTGCCAGGCTGGGTATTCCTCCCTCCACCCAGTCCTGCTAGTCTGCACTGGCCTCTGTCCATGGAATGATGCCAGCATCACCGCTAGCACTGAGCTCCCCATGCTTCCTGCTTAATGCACAGGCTGTCGTGTTCAGGTCTGATGCTAGATCCCATGGAGAAAGAGGCAAGGCTGGTCAAAGGTTACCAGAACACAGATATATCCAAGTAAACAACTTTCTCCAACAAAGGTTGGGAACAGGCTGAAGCCTTTTAAGCCTCTGTCTCCAAGCTGCCTAGTCCAGGCTCCATCCCCTTATGGAGATCTTCAGAGTCTTAAAGGGTCAACCCTCAGACCTGAATACAGGCACTCCTCCATTCTGTAGCTTTCCTCCCACTGATGTGCAGTGGGAGGCATCTGGTTCCTAGGGTTCAGGGGAAGGTTCCTGTGAAGGTCTTGTCCCTGACCCTATAGACCCTGGTGGTCTGGAAGCTTCCTATGGGGGCCTCAGCCAACAGACTCAGGTGCAATGGCCTCCCATTGCAATGGCCTCCCAGCAGTCAGCAATCAGCCCTGACCCTCACCTGGTTACCCATCTGGAACCACTTCAACTCTGTGTCCAGGTCACTGACAGGTTCATGGATCACAAGTGGACAGAGGCTTTGCACCATTGGCAAACTACAGCTCCCAGGATTCTTTGGGGGAAGCCATGACTGTTTATAGTGGTATCACAGTGCTTTCAGTGCACATTGCTAATGTGGCCCTCGGCTCTTTCTATGCCTAAGAGCCACTGGATCTCCCTCACCGTGAAGGACCATAAAGACTTCTGGATCATGCTGGTCTTGAACTTGGGCAACAACAGTATTCACCACATAATGCCCTTGTTTTGCATGTGCTGATAGCCCAGCTTGGCCATGTCATCAACATGATGATGCTCTGTGTTGTCCATTTACACCATTTACACCAGGGATGCGGCCCTCCAGAGGTTGTGGTATTATAACCCCTATCATCCCTGTCAATTGGTCATGCTGGCTAGGGCTGATAGGAGCCAAGAATAACTGGAGAACTATAGCTAAGCCACTTTCTCACCTAGAAAGTAGATTCCACTAAACTCAATTAAGCTTACTCTCGAGGAATTATGTTCAGGGCTTCACTGTTAAGCTCACTTGCAGATAAAGACCTAAGCAAGTAGCACCCACCTCTTTTCTTTTCTTTTCTTTTCTTTTCTTTTCTTTTCTTTTCTTGTCACAATCAGCACTATTTCCATTCTGCTGCAGTTCGGCTTCTGCTAAAACCTACTTTTTCCATCTCAATATACACTACGGCCGAAACAAAAGCAATTAATTACATAATTCATTACACAATAAACTTGAGTGCATTGCATGGAAACGGAACATCAAAGACAATGCAAAACAACAACAACAACAATTATTTACATAACATTTGCAGACTTACAAAAACAATTGTGAGTGCTTCCCCTTTTGCGATCTTGGACCAACATTTTCATTTTCATTTCTGATCAAATTCTCTGACATCCCTGCTTGCAGATGTGCCTTTATGTGTCCCGTGTGGCAACACCCTCCTGTCCAACACTCCTGAACATACCCGGATTCCCCATGATCCTCATAAGGTCCAAAATAAACTTCCATCTGGACCCTGTTTCAAGGCTAATGCTTATCCTCTCTTAATTATTGATTTGTTTATTACAGACACGCTGGCAGGACATTCATTGCCTCTTGCATGCCAGATCTGCGCCTCAAACCACACAAGGGTCCAGGGGGTGGCTCAGATGTTGGCACGGAAGCCACACTGAACAGTGATGGGAGTTGCACCATGGCTTTTGGGGGGCTTCTGCAGCTGCGCTTTTCCACCCCCTAGGCAGCCAGCCCCTTGCTGGCTTGGGAAGGCTGAAGATTATCGTTTTTCATTTGCTATCATTTTGTTCTCCATTTAAAGTGCCTGATTCCTCTTGGCTCCAATAGCGAGCTGGAGATGGACCCCATATGCCATGGGGAGGAGCCCTGCAGAACTGGAAGGGGCTTCCTCACCCTCTCCCTCCCTCTTTCTTTTACAGCATCGCTTCTTAATGTGTCAAGTGGAAGTTTGGGGAACTTGGCACGCCAGATCACAACACAATTATGCCATCGAGCACCGAAGCTGCTGTCATCTTCGCACAGGGAGAGATTAGATCCTACACATTAACGTGCTGGTTAATGATTTTTCTTTCTTTTTTTTGCAGGGTGTTTGGATGCAGGGAAAACATACACTGGCATACTGATGCTTTGGGAAGAAAAAAAAACCCAGCCCTGTTATTCTAAGGTAATAAATCTGTCACTTCCTCTCCCAAATTCTGGGGTTTCACAAAATGCAGCAGGGCAAAGGTGTGTGTCATGGTGAAGAAATACAGATTCAATCTACCTCGGTGTTTCTTCTTTGACCAGTTTTGTTTTGTTTGTTTTTACATACCCAGAGCTCATTCAGACTTTATCCAGCAGTGATAGGCAGTCTTGATTCTCCCTTGCTGGTATTAGGTCAGCAGCATAAGTGATAGCAAAACCTCTGTAGACTCTGGCTAGTCTTCACGACAATCTTGTAAGACACTAAGGGAAGATTGAGTAACCTTTTTCTCCCTGATGAGGGCCACATTCCTTTGGATGCAATCAGTTGTGGAAGGCAGATGCCAGCAGTGTCACAGTACTGAATCAGGTGACCAAAGGAACCAATGGAACTCTGTAAAACCAACTATATGCACATCTTCCTTCTGAGAAGAGCTGGCCAGTAGCATCCCACCATAAACAGTCATGGCTTTCCCGCTAGAACCCTGAGTACTGTAGTTTGTGAAGGGTGCTGAGGGTTGTTAGGAGACCCCTAGTTCCCTTACAGAACTACAATTCCCAGAGTGGTTCAACAATCAAGAGAGCTTGATTGTTAAACCACTCTGGGAATTGTAGCTCTGGGTGGGGAATAGGGGCGGTCCTGACAGCTTTCAGCACCCTTCACAAGCAACAGCTCCCAGGATTCTTTGGGGGAAGCCATGACTGTTTAAAGTGGCATGATACTAATGTATAGTGCAGATAAGGCCTTCGTGAGTTAGTTGTCCCTTAGCGTTACAGTTTGGGGAATTACAGAAGCCTTTCTGTCTGGACTGAGCAAGGTCTTGCCGCCAGTGCAACTGGGCCTATTAAAAGCTTCCTTGCTGAGCCATTCTTTAGCAACCTCCCAAGTGTCAAGGCAGTGTTTGTATGTGCAATCTTTTTAGCTGGACTGAATCATCTGTGTGCCTCAGACCCCTCCCCTCCCCTTTGACCCATCTGCTCATTAACTGTGGCCTGCATAGCCTGACCTTTTGGCCTGCCTTAGCCTATGCCACTTGCCTCTGGCCCCCAGCTGGCTGATTATTTGCTCCGGCCTGCCCTTGGGGCTCTGACCCTGTTGACACTTTGCAGGGAGGGACTATAGGCTGGGGGCAGAGGACATGTGTTGCATGCAGAAGAACCATTGTTAAACCCTTGTCTCCCACTGAAAGGGTCTCAGGTTCCAGGGTTTGGAAAGATCTCTGCCCAAGTCCTGGTGGGGCTACTTAAGGGCAGCACAGGCAGCATTGGACTTGATGACCCAATGGTCTGACTCCATAGAAGAAGGCTTCATGCATTCAACCGGCCCACCTCATTCATTCATTCGATTTATTTTAGCTAGACAGCTCAAAGCAAGTGTCTAATGAGTGATGGAAGATATTAGCAAAATCCCAGAGGTAGAACATCAATGTTTCCATCCCAGCTGTGCTGTTCAGCCACACTTTCTTAGCCCACATTCCAGTATCCCATTCTTTACAACTGCTGAACCTCTTTCACACAGTGGTGATTAAAGGTGTAGCAGTCCTTTTTTTTTGCATCAGACCACCCTACAGTGAAGTCTTTCTGACAGCATCTAGACCAGGGTCATGCTAGGAAACAAGAGGATCAGCCCTTTCTCAAAACACACAGGACATGGAAAATCAAGTTTCAAGTTTAATGCTCAACAAGCCAAGATCAAGTATGTTGAATTTTTTTAAAAAAAATAATAATCCAGAAACAATGTCAGGAAACAATCCAAGGCCAGCATTACAATGAGCTCAGCAATGAGGAGAAAGCTAGAAGAATGATCAAGGAACCAGAAACTTGTCCTGCTTCCATCAAATGGAAGGTTCAAGTGAAAGGCCTTATATACTCCAGTATCCTAAACCACACCCTAACCACAGCTGCTGGCAGTGAGAGGGTATCAAGGATTGTTCATGAGTAGACCAGTTATTCTGAGTCCCTAGGCACATAAGATGTCACCACTATTTAGTCTGGACTTGAATATTCTGGCACCAGCCATCTTGAGGACTTATGGGGGCTGCTTTAACTCCTACTCTGACAGGTCCATGTCAGGTATCAATTCAGATGGCCCCTCAAGGGGATCCTCAGCACTGGATTCAGAGGGCTGCTGCTCAAGGTCCTTGACCTGTGGGATGTCTGGTTCATCCTCCAAGGATTCTGTGTCTGGCACCAGGTCAGGTGTCCCCCAGGTTGGACCAGTTCAGGGGCAATCCGAGATTCCAAAAGAGGGGTTCTGGTTGGGGACGAGGAGCTGCACACAGCCCCATTTTGTGGATACATCTTTTTCCACTTTGTGTATTATCAACTTCAATTGGTGCTAGTTCAGAGAGAGCCCTAACTGGAAGGAGTTGTGCAAAAATGGGGAGGGGGGAGAGAGAGAATCATGATTATGGGAACTCAGAAAAAAACAAATAAAAAGTGTTTGTGCCAAATGGCGAGAGGGATAAAATCAATTTATAGGGAGCGCTGTGTGATTACCCAGAGCAACTCTTGGGAACTCATAAGCAAAGCAGAGCAATGAAATCAAAAATTATAAGACAGTTGCAGAGTCCTACCTAAACAACTGAAATCCTTATGCAGCTACTTGCTCCAAAGCACTGAAATGCATTCTTGATTCAGGTCTGCTGCCAAGAGTGGCATGCATCAGTGGAGTCAACCACAGAGAAGGAGGACATTGGCCAGCTCAACTTGGAGGGGATGCAGAACAATGACACATGGTCATAGATTCCCTGTCCTGGGTCCCATGGCCCCAACCAAATCAGGGAGGAGTTGGCAGGATTTGTCAGAGGAGGACCCCAAGGCTGGAGATGGGGGAAGCCTAAGAAATGAACTGGGAGAGGTCTTTGCCCTGTAAATGTTGGGTGTTAAAGAAGGGGATGGAGAAGCATGTGGATTAGTGTCCCCTCCTCCTCTGGAGAGGGAAATTTCTGTGATACCTGAAGAGGCAAGCAGACAGCAGAGCTAGTGGAACCAGAGGAGGAAGGGACAGATTCAGGTCCCACCACCAAGGACGCATCACCGTCTGTGCTGGTAATCCCCTCATCCATTCGAGCACACATTTCCAAGATCAGTCTTCTCACTTGGGACAAGAACCATGACTGGCCCCACCCTGCTCTTTAAAAGTAAAGTGGGTGGGGCAGATGTTGAGACAAGGTCCTAGCTATCACCTACAGTGGTACCTTGGTTTAAGAACAGCTTAGTTTATGAAAACTTGGATGAAGAACGCTGCAAACCCAGAAGTAGGTGTTTTGTTTTATGAACTTTGCCTTTGTTCTGCTTCCTGTTGAGTGTGTTCCATTTGTAAATTGAGTCTCCCCCCCCCCCCCCACTGCTATGGGAAAGCACACCTTGGTTTAAGAGTGCTTTGGTTTAAGAACGGACTTTCAGAACAGATTAAGTTTGTAAACCAAGGTACCACTCTATTCATGAAACTTGGAAGTATGTTATGAATTCTGTTTCCTGCATTTGGACCTAATGCTGAGACGGTGTTCTTGAATGAAGTGTTGAGGTTTCCTTGAGCCAAGAGTCTAAGTAGTGCATCCATGTGAGCATGGAACAAGGGCAATCTCTGCCACATGCAGCCTCCCTGGGTGTCATGAGTCCCGTGGAGATATCTTGGTGGGATTGGGGAGAGAGGGAGGAAGAACGAGAAGAGAATGTGGAGCTGGGGGATCCTGGCGAGGGACCCGGCAGGTTGGGAGGCACTGATCCAGATCCTGGGGAGGGGGCTGAGTGAATTGTCGGGAGAGAAGCCCACCTCAGTGCCATCAGACAGCCCTGTCTCTATAACCATAGGTGTGGAGACAGTTGCAGAGCGGAAAACAGGCTCAACAAACCCAGCCTGCCCAGAGGAATGCCTGCCTGTTTGCTTGCCCAGCCCAGTGGCTTAGGACACCAGCCACACAAATGACTGTGCCCTCCCAGCTTTTCAAAAGGAGGATGTGTCAAATGTTGGAACATCTCAGCTTGTGCTTAGCTATATACCTAGACCTCTGTGGCACCTCTTGACCTTTATCCTTTGCAACCTGACTTACGTATCATAGTGACCTACACATGAATGCCTTTGACAAGAAGCTAGTTGGGAGTCTGACTACTGCGTCTACCAGTGAGAGCCAGGAAAATAGTGGATTTAGTCACCAATCCTAAACACCGGGCTAGTGTTGGATCTGGCCAGTGGGGTGTGGGGCCTGGGGAGATTTCCAATGGTTAGCCAGAGGGCTGAGGCCATTGCTGGGCTACAGTAACTAGCAGAGTCTCTCCAGGGTTTCAGAAGAGAGGTCTTTCCCATCCCTACCTGGAGATCTCAGGAATTGAACTTTGGACCATCTGTATGCAAGGTAGATGCTCTACCACTGAGCTACACCCCCTCCCCAAAAAAGAACACAGGAAACTGCCTTATATTGAGTCAGACCATTAGTCCATCTAGCTCAGGATTGCCTACACTGGCTGGCAGAGGCTGTCAAAGGTTTGAGACAGGGCTGTCTCCCAGCCCTACCTGGAGATGCCAGAAATAGTACCTGGGGCCTTCTGCATGCAAAGCAGATGTTCAGCTACTTGATCAAGGATCTTCCCTTGCTTCAAATTCCATTGCATGTTTGTGGTTCCCTTTGCAATTCCTCCCGCATGACGCCGTTGGGCTGCTGAACTGAATAAACCTACCCACGTCTTATCTTACTCACCCTCAGAAACAACAGCTCCTCCTGCCAATGGACAAATGCTGTCAGCAGCCGTGCTGAATTGTGCTGAGGAGGAACACAGACCTGTTGTCTTCCACGGGCTTATGCAAATGACTCCGCTCGTTATCGCAAACAGCATCGTCTCTGAGGGGAAAGCGCTGGGACTGCTCTGCCAAATTGCTGAGTATTTTCTCCTGGAATCTGGTGTCAATTGCTTGGTGTGCCGGCTTATGAAATTCATTTTTTATTTGTTATTTTTGTATCTGGCACCTGTTTGAGTGAGCTAAGAGTACTAGGCAGAGATATCTGATAGAAAGCTGTTCTACTGCCCAACCTTGCAAAAGGGATTTATTTATTTGTGCGGGGGGTGCGTGAAGTTTAGAAGCTGCTATAGATCCTTGGCATTAAAAAGTGGGGCATAAATATATTAACTGATTGATTGATTGATTGATTAAGTAAAAACACCAGCATGGGTGCATTGGCAGGGCTCAGTTATGGATGTGTTCTTTTTATTTAAAAAATAAACTCTTTGCAATGCAGCTGTGGTTGCCAGGACCCCTGAATCTACTAGTGATCCAGATAAAGTCTGAGACTGCTGAGGCACCAGATGGGGTGCCAGGGCATTATGAGGGCTGAAGATAGGGAAATTGTTGCATCTGAGGTTGTTGAACAGGAGGCCACAGGGATACCTCGCAGGCCACCAGGGCCTATGGAGACAGACCCTCCCTGGCAACTCTCCCTGATCCAGATGCCTTCCACCACCCCTCACCAGGAGCAAGGTCTGTGGAATGGAGGAAGAGGGCCCACCTTCAGTTTGGAGTCTTGCCCATTTTAAGGCTCTGAGGTTCTCCACAAGGGGGTGGAGCCTGGAAGAGGCAGTTCCGAGTCCGTGGTTAAAAGACTTACTGTATGTCTGCTCCCAACCTTTGTCGAAGCAAGTTCCTTATTGGGAGTTGTCTGTGGTCCAGCAGTGAGTGGTCAGCCTGCTTTTTCAACAGGAGCCAGCATCAGGCCCAGGGCTGGATTTAAAAAGGTAAAGGTAAAGGTACGCCTGCCCATACGGGCCAGTCTTGACAGACTCTAGGGTTGTGCGCCCATCTCACTCAAGAGGCCGGGGGCCAGCGCTGTCCGGAGACACTTCCGGGTCACGTGGCCAGCGTGACATCGCTGCTCTGGTGAGCCAGAGCCGCACACGGAAACGCCGTTTACCTTCCCGCTAGTAAGCGGTACCTATTTATCTACTTGCACCCGGGAGTGCTTTCGAACTGCTAGGTTGGCAGGCGCTGGGACCGAACAACGGGAGCGCACCCCGCCGCAGGGGTTCGAACCACCAACCTTTCGATCGGCAAGCCCTAGGCGCTGAGGCTTTTACCCACAGTGCCACCCGCGTCCCAGGGCTGGATTTACATATAAGCTAAAGACGCTATAGCTTAGGGCCCCACTCTCTTGAGGGCCCCCCAAAAAAATAAAGGAAAAAGAACTGGATGTACATTTCCAAAATATAAGATAAAATACAAGTAAGATAAAACCTACATACAGTGTTTTGTGTTGTGTAGGCTCCTATGACGTCAGTAATGGGCCCCGCCTGCTAGCCTGCTCCCTAAAATATACTGGTTTGCTCATTTCTATATATAGGGTGCCTACATTCTGCATGTGCAAATGACTTTAGATACCTATTAGGTCCATAAATCACCATATAGCATATATTCAACACAAAAAAAACAGCGACAATTTGTTGTCGACAAAGGACAGCTGGACATATAAAGAGCCCCATTACCTTCAGTAGCTTAGGGCCTTGTCAAACCTAAATCCAGCCCTGATCAGGACAGAATATGACAATGGTCTTAATTTATAATTGCCGAAACATAGAAGAGAAAGTTTAAATTCACTGTGAGGTAGGCAGAAGCATCTGACTCAGGTGACAAGTTATGTTAAAGGCCAGCAAATTATCAGTGACATTTTGTTGAATGTGATCAAATGCCTGTTACTGGAAGATACCATTTGGATTTTCTGCCTTGGGTGCAAATGTGACTGCATGGATCTGTTTCAACCGAGAAGTTTGGGGTGCTCGCTTCCATTTGAATGCAGAGAAGGGGATTGAGGAACGAACCCAGTTGCATTCTGAAACTGCTCCCAGGCCCAGCTTGCTCTGCTACAAATGATACCTGCCAGAATGTAAAATGAGTCCTGTGGGGAAAGACGGGGTGGAAGAAAGGCAAACCCGCCCCTGCGCTGGGAAGAACATTTCGGAGAAACTGAGTGGGAAATCAATAAGCTATTTGCTTAAAAAATTACACCTATTTGTCCAGCATATATAGCTACACTTCTCAAAGTCAGAGGCGGGTTTCCCTAAGTAAATGAAAGTGGTTTCACAAGGGAGTGGGGGAGTGGAAACGGTGACATCATCTGGGTAGCAATCAGTCAAGACCAGAAGCCAATAACGGGCCTTCGGTATCAAGTCACCGCCCCCTTTTGGGATGTGTAGGATGTAAGGAAGGGCTGTAGCTCAGTGGCAGAGTGTTACCCTTCGAATGACCCAGTTCCAATTCCTGAGATCCAGGTAGGGCTTCCTGAAACCCTGGAGAGTCACTGCCAGTCAGTGTAGACAACACTGAACTAGATGAGAGGTGCCAACCTGTGAGGGAGATGTCATGCATGTGATGTTGAACATGTGACATCGGGGCGTTGGGGGAGCCAGGGGGTGGAGTCAAATGCAGAGGCAGTGCAGCTTCAATGGCCAGTGGCTCCTCCCCTCTGGAACCCAGCCGTCTCCTCCTGCTGCTGCCACTGTCACTGCCAGAGGCTGCTTCCCCTCTCCTTATCCTCTACAGCAGCAGGAGGAGAAGAAGGAGCCAGCTACTGAAGCCACACCGTGCTCAGCTCTGCACGTGGCCTCCTCTTCCCCCAGATATTTTTGAACTTTTGGGGGGCTGCCCCCCAAAATATTGGGAGGGAGAGCTGGGCCCCTAGGAGTTGATGCTAATAATAATAATAATAATAATAATAATAATTAATAATAATTTTATTTATACCTTCCTGGTTTAAAAAAACCAGACTCAGGGAGGCTAACAACAAATTTAAAAGACTTAATTGTAAAAGCAGCATAAAATACAGTATAAAAACATGAATAACAATAAAATTCAAAGTTCAGAAATCAATTTAGGGGAAATCCATCTAATAAGCATTAGATAGTCACCAGGACTAGCTGGCTGAATTTGTCCTACTTGGGGAGACCAGGGGAGAATTAGCTGTGGGGTCTCAGAGTGGGTAATCTTCATAAAAGGGGAGGGGGGGAGGAAGAGAAGGGAAATAAAAGATCAGGCTGAATTCAAATTAAAGGCCAGGTGGAATAGCACTGTTTTACAGGCCCGACGGAAGGAGGTTAAATCCTGAAGGGCCCTAGTCTCATGGGACAGAGCATTCCACCAGGTCGGAGCCATCACTGAAAAGGCCCTGGCCCTGGTGGAGGATAGTCTGACTTCCTTGGGGCCCAGGACCTCTAAACTATAGTTATTCTTGGACCTTAAGGTCCTCTGCGGGGCATACCAAGGGAAGCGGTCCCATAAATACGAGGGCCCTAAGCCACAAAGGGCTTTAAAGGTCAAAACCAGCACCTTGAACCTGACACTATACTCCACCAGGAACCAGTGCAACTGGTAAAGCACTGGGTGAATATGCTCCCATGGCAGGCACCCCATGAGGAGCCTCGCTGCAGCATTCTGTCTGTGGTCAGTGGTTTGACTCAGTATAAGACAGCTGTCCACGATCCTATTGAGAGCAGGCAGAAGTAGCATGGTTGTTTCAAAACCATTTAGCAGCCCCCATCTGGTTTTGTAGAAAAGGGATGCAGCCCCATAGAAGTAGATCATGCTTTGCATGCAGAAAGCTGCATGCTCAATGCTTGACATCTGTAGGTAGGGTGGGGCATGTCCCCAGAGAGCCTCTGCCAGTACTCAGCTAGATGGACCATTGCCCTGACTGGGCATAAGGCAGCTTCCTACATTCCTATAATACTCGTTGTGTTATGACATTCCTATGGCACCCGGCTAAGCCTCCAGGATGCCTGGCGGAACGTCGAAAATTGCAAAGTGCAATCAAAATAAACTAGAATCGAGATGGGTATAATATCTAGTCATCAGCAAAAATCAGCACAACAAGAGCAGCATAAGATCAAGTCAAGCCAAAAACTTAGCAAAGGGAAGGAATCAGAAGTGTCAAATATCTTAAAATGCACTAAAATCTATCATTAAAAGCTTGGGGAAATCAAAAAGGTACTCCTCTGGTGCTGAAAAGATGCTAATGTGGATGTCGCTAGGCAAACAATGATGGTGGTGATTGATGATTATGCACAAAACTATTTTATGCACAAAAATACTCATAATAACTAATTCGTTACTGTATAAAATCTGAATACAAAAGAACTTGAATACAAAAAGGGAGAGCCATTGTGGAGTAGTGGTTACAGTGTTCCACTAGGATCTCAGAGATCAAGGTTCAAATCCTGACTCAACCAGGAAGCGCACTGGGTGACCTTGGGCGAACCAGCACCTCCAGCCTAACCTGCTTCACAAGGTTGCTGTGAGGTTAAAAAGGAGAGGGGGAAGAATGTCTGTCACTTTCAGCTCCTTGGATGAAAGGTTGAGATATAAATTTAATAATAAAATACCACACACATGCACACACATACACACACACACACACGTCCTCATTGAGAGAAAGGCAATTTCTAGCTCCTCCACAGAAAAGGTGAGGTTTAGAGGTACAATCCCCTTACTCAGTGCACAGATTTTTCACATGCTGTGTTCTATGCAGCAAAACAAAATGGAGACTGTTTGCTTAACAGGGAGACACACTAGAGTTTTTGGAAGCTTTTTTTGTTGACAGTTTGTCTTGCTTTCAATACATGATTTATTTATTTATTTTTAGAATGGAAGCCATTGATTGGCTTTGTGTGGACTCTAGGCGTGTACAGCTTGAACACATGCAGATTCCCTCCATGATGTATTACATGCGGTGGTGTAGCGTGGGTTGCCAGAGCCCAGGGCCACGTAAATGGGGGAGGGAGGAAAAGGGACAGAGTACACATGACATTCAACTGCCTAATGGCATCTGCATCACCCAAGAGATCGCAGCAGCAGAGGTAAGAAGAGAAGAGTCGTTCCATTGTCTGCAAATGCCACTTCCTGGTTCGCATGAAGAAGCCGTTTTCAACGGAGCCCAGTGACAGATGCGTGAAGATGTACTGGCTGTTGAAATTTCGCACCCCTAACAATTTTGTGCCCAGGGCAACCACTCCTGTGGCCTCCACATGCTACGCCACTGATTACACGGTGTAGACAAAGCTTCTGTCCACAGCACTTGATGCAAGCCGTGCCAATCGGCTGGTTGTTGTGGTTTTGATGCCGACAGCCAGCTGATCATAGAACCTCAGATTTGGAAGGTACGCAAGGGATATATAGTCCAACCCCCTGCAATACAGGAATCTCAGCTAAAGCATCTATGACTGATGGCCATCCAATGAATGGGCTTGCCTAGCACAGTGGACAGAAGCCCTAACAATCAGGGAGATAGTGTCCAACAACACCTGGAGGGCCAGATCTCCCATCAGTCCCAACTAGCATGGCCAAGAATCAGGGTTGATGGGAGTTGCAGCTCAGCAACTTCCAGAGGGCCACAGGTTAGCCACCCATGTTCTAAATAAATAAATATACAGGGAAATTGCAGTTCCCTCTTTGGCTTATATCACCTCCCCTCCCTCATGGAATATCTTAGAACGACACAGCATCCCAGGCAGTCTGGGAATATAAATAATTGCAAATTGATTGTGCTATTAGTTTATGTTTTAATCATATTTTTGAGCGGTGTCCCACTTTTTTATTATTGCTCTATTGAATGACTGGCAATGGCCTTTGGCTAAGCAGTAAAGGTTTGGATTTGGGGAAGTAAATAACATTAGCTGCTGCCCCTGGAGAAAGGTAAGCCCCCACTCCCAAAGGAACGACAAATGGATATGAACAGAATAATGAAAATGAAAACTCACTGCATTCATGTCGTAACAAATGGGCCCCATTTGGTTTAATTTTTCATTTATTATGAAATAAATGCATGCTTTCCCTTAAGCCCTTTGACATTTTTGTTGCTGAACCTAAATAAAACCCAATGCTATCTGCATAGGGTGCCAAGCTATAGAAGGAGATTGGATTTCTGTACAGACCTTTACCAGTTGCAGAGGGGAATGAATTTCGCCTGCTGCAATTTGTCATGCCATAGTGGTACAGCAGGGTGAAAAGCTGCACCCGCAGAGAGTTCCTATTCTGCACAACTGCCCAAAATCCAAGTACCCACTTCTTCTTTGTATCATGTTGTTGTGCTGTCTAGGGCTGTGCAATGGCTCTGAGCAAATTCCAGATCTCAAACTGAATTGGTCCCATTTGGGTCAACCTGGGATTTGACCAGAGAGGGTTGAGGCTGCCCCGGATGACCCTGATCAGGTCCACATGGAGTAATCTGGCATTGTCAAATGCTGGGCTCACACCGACAGCAAGGAGGAGATGCAACAGAATTGCCTGCCTGCATCTTCGCACCCGCCCCTGCCCCCCACTGCATGTTTAATTAGGGGCTAACCCCTAGATAGACACTATGCAAGCCCCCAAACCAGTTCAGGGACTGAAATGAGCTACCAGATTGAGCTCCAAATTGCATATGGGGGGAGGTGAGCAAATACCTAATGCTATCCTTTGCTAACTAAACTAAAAAGTATGCAATTTTTGACCAAGTTGAGAATCTCCATGTAGAAACAGGACCTGCAAGAAAATGTTGCAGCACAGAGTTCTGCTGCTCAGGATTCTACCCACTCCACTTCCCTCCAGTTTTTGGTCCCCACCCCAGTCAGCAATCTATGGTCATGGAGCACCCCCACCCCCACCATTTTAGGACTTTATCTAATGCTTTTTCTTTTCTTTTCTCCTTTCTCTCTTTTCTTTTCTTTTCATACTTCTGCAAGGCTTGGGATTCCACCAGGTCCCCTGATACCTCCCTTGTAAATTGTTGATACTGTTTTGGTAAAACAACCACAACAAGCCTATGGTTACGTGAAACATACTCAATAAACACACAAGACGTAACCGGCTGTATTTTTTAATAAATAAGGTATACTATTCATTGCATCAAATTGTACATTTCAACGGAAGTCTCATAAAGTTCAATGAAAAAAGCAGAAGACCCAGTGGATCAGTTCATTCTATATTCCGTTCATACATAAGGTCCATACATGTATAAGTATCTATTCCACCTGTCTGTTCTTAGAGTCCAACAATCCACATTAAGGGTTGTTACAGTTCCACAGAATCCTTTCACAGAGTCTAAGACAAGGGTTTCTGGAATATTAGCCTTGTTTCATCATCCTAGGTTTCATCAGTAGAACAGGCTCATATGCAACCACTACTATGCTATAAGATCCACTATCCTGTAATATTACATATGAGCCTGTTCTGCTGATGAAGCCTAGGATAGCGAAACAAGGCTAATATTCTGGAAATCCTTGTCTTAGACTCTGTGAAAGGATTCTGTGAAACTGTGGATTATTGGACTCTAAGAACAGACAGATGGAATAGACACTTATACGTGTATGGACCTTATGCATGAACTGACTAGAGAATGAACTGATCCACTGGGTCTTCTGCTTTTTTTGTTGAACTTTATGAGACTCCTGTTGAAATCTGCAATTTGATACAATGAATAATATACCTTATTTATTCAAAAATACAGCCGGTTACGTCTTGTGTGTTTATTGATACTGTTTTGGTTGCATACACAACAACACTCATAACCCGAACATCAGGAAAAGAGGGAATGATGGAGGACTGAAAGAGAGATGACCTGGGAGAGACATCCTTGACTGTCTTTTTCCCCATTTCACTTCAAAGCAGCCATGAGTGTATATATTTGGAAAGGAACATGGCTCAGTCGTAGAGCATCTGCTTTGCATGCAGACGGTCCCAGGTTTAATCTCCAGCATTTCCAGGTAGGGATGGGAATGTCCTTGGTCAGAAACCTGGAGAGCTGCTGACAGTGTAGATAGCACTGAGCTAGCTTGACCAGGAAACTGACTCGGTACATGATGGCTTCCGATGTGTGCTGTATACACTGATTCCACTTGAAAGAGTGGTGTTGGGGAAAAGAGAGTTATACTAGCACTCCTTCAATAAAAATTGAATCTCTTCCCAAGTCTGTTTTAAAGAAAAGAAAAGAAGACAAAAAAACAGGTCAGAGGATGAAGGGGGATGCTTTAGATGTGGAAAACAGCATGGAGGAAAGGGTTAAGCACTCCTTACCCAGCCTCCATTGCTCTGATTAAATTCTCAGCACTCCCCTTGGCTGCTTTAAAAACAATTTGTTGTTTAGTCGTTCAGTCGTGTCCGACTCTTCATGACCCCATGGACCAGAGCACGCCAGGCACTCCTGTCTTCCACTGCCTCCCACAGTTTGGTCAAACGCATGCTGGTAGCTTCGAGAACACTGTCCAACCATCTCGTCCTCTGTCGTCCCCTTATCCCTGTGCCCTCCATCTTTCCCAACATCAGGGTCTTTTCCAGGGAGTCTTCTCTTCTCATGAGGTGGCCAAAGTACTGGAGTCTCAGCTTCACGATCTGTCCTTCCAGTGAGCACTCAGGGCTGATTTCCTTAAGAATGGAGAGGTTTGATCTTCTTGCAGTCCATGGGACTCTCAAGAATCTCATCCAGCACCATAATTCAAAATCATCAATTCTTCAGCGATCAGCCTTCTTTATGGTCCAGCTCTCACCTCCATACATCACTACTGGGAAAACCATAGCTTTAACTATACAGACCTTTGTTGGCAAGGTGATGTCTCTGCTTTTTAAAACAATAACAAGCGTTAAATGCAAGAATCCGGAATATCCTATCTTAGATCCCCCATATCATGGCTGTTTTGGGCACCAGGAATTTAACACAGCAAGTTGAAAAATCAGCACTCTGGAAGCGATCTGGCAGGGGAGTGAGCTTGAAATGAGAGCTATGCCACCTGCTGGCACAAAAGGTAAACGGCACCTGTCACAAAGGACTTCAAAGCTTTTCTCCTCTCTTTTCCCAAGACATGCAACAGGCGAGGGTGCTCCCCTCGCCCCCCACCCCACAAGGAGGCCTGATTCGTGCTGGAGCTGAACTTTTATTTGCGCCACAGGAATGACACCCTGTTGCTAAAAGCAGGAATTGTCTGTAATGCAGAGGGAAAAGGAAAGTGAGAGCCTGAGGCTTCCAGGAGATCCCTTTCTGCCTGCGATGCACCATACGTTTCCTGGCCATGTGGGAGGGCGATGATCGCACACAGGATGTGATCGTTGGGGAGAGCAAGAGTGGGAATCAGCAGCTCAGCTCAATAGAGACATGATTCAAGAGATGGGGAAACCCATCCAGAGCAGAATATGGATCCTTCTTCTGCATAAGGAGCAGATGAAGAGGTCAGTCCCCAAGGTCAATTCTTCCAGCATCTTGGATCCAGCAATTTGACAGCCATATGGCCATAGCAACATAAGAAGAGCCTGCAGGATCAGGCCAATGGCCCATCTAGTCCAGCATCTTTTTTCTCACCATGTCTACCCAGATGCCTGTGGGAAACCTGCAGCCAGGATCTGAGCACACCAGCACTCTGCACTCCTGAGGTATCCAGAAACTGGCATTCAAAAGCATTGCTGCATGAATTTGACGGCCACCTCTTGCTACATGTAGGCTGCATTCGTTATGAAAGCGTTGATGGACCGATCATCTATCAGTTGATCCGGTCCTCTTTTAAAATCAATTGAACCACAGTCATCCTTCAAACGTCTTCATTTCCCTCCGCACAGTTCTCCAGCCAAATCATGCGTTGAAAAATGCATATACTGTGGCTGTTAGCATACATTTGTACTAAAAAGCTGGAGGATTTTCATTAAGACTTTTTTCCCCTTTAGAAACATTGCAAATCGATGGGGGAAAGTGGAAAACTGAACTTACGATTGGAAAAAAAATATGAGAAACCGAAAGTGACATGGACAAATTCACCCATCCCTGAAATAACACACCTGTGCTGACTCCAGGATTTGGGGGTCCTCAAATCCTGGCAGTCTCAGTGCCCCCCCCCCTTGGAGCATGCAAACTGATGAGCCTTTTAGGCCACAGCTGATCTCTATGGAGACCGTCTGCAAAATTGCATGGCAAAACCAACTCTGAGGAAGAGCTGTAGCTCAGTGGCAGAGCATCCGCTTTTGAATTCAGAAGGTCCCGGGTTCAGTCCCCGACATCCCCAACCAGGACTAGGAGTGACCCCTATTTGAGATCTGTTGCTGACACTGGTAGTTAGGGAAGTCTAGTGCACATTGACTCACTTCCTTTCCTATCATGGATGATCACGTTGTGAAAGATGGAGTCAGCGTCAGCCTAGATTACTTGTAACCACCTGCTGAGTAGCTTGAAAGGTGTGGGTGGATCCCAGAAGCATTGACGCTGCCCTGAAAGCATGGAACCCATTCCTGAGCTCAGGATGGCTGGGAGGCAATATTAATGGAGCTGTAGCTCAGCAGTACAGCATCTGCTTGGAATTGTCCCAAGTTCAATCCCCATCATCTCCAGGTAGGATGGGGAAAGGACCTTACTGGAAATCCTAGAGAGCCACTGATGGTCCCTGTAGACCATACAAAGCTAGATGGACCATTATTCTGACTCAGTCTAAGGCAGCTTCCTATGCTGACTGTAAGGACAGTGTCCTCCCTTGCTGGCCTTGAGTTTTTCAAGTGACCAAGCATGCCAGCTTCTTCAGATCGCCATGCAGAGAATCCCATGTATTATTTGTGATGCCTTGCATGTATCACTGGGTCCACAATAGATTGCTTCATAGCCTTTCTCTCCTCCCACCTCCCGTCCTCTACTATGTTTGTGTGTGAAAGCACTCTTAAGTAATCAAGTAGGCAACTAGAGGAAGGCAATCTGAACACCCAAAGAAGAGTTGCCGACTCTTTAAATAAGCCCATATGATTTAACAATGCAAACAGCTTGAGAGACACAGCGGATGTGGATATATTATTAAATAGCACTCAATGAGTTTCCCGTAATCATTTGATAGATGGGGGCTGAGAGTGAAATAAGGAGAGGTGATGGCACAGTTATGATCCTGTTTCACAATCCTGCATTGAGTATGCATGAGTTGGTGTGTTTGTTTTGTTTTGTTGAGCAGAGGGAGGAAGGGGATGTTGCATCTGTCAGGGTTTCCCCTGGTGGGGAAGGGAGGGGAAGAAGGCCCAGAGTAGATCCAGGCTCCATTTTCAATCTTAACCATCCAGATGTTTTGGACTACAGTTCCCATCAACACCAGATGAATGGGGTGGTGACTGGGGCTCATGGGAATTGTTGTCCAAAGTAGTTGGAGGGCACCAGGTTGGCAAAGCCTAACTTACTAGCTTTGGCATTCTGACTGTAGCCAGCAAGGTGCCTGTGTAAAGTTTGCTAACATGGCCAGGGGAGGCCTTTGGGGTTCAGGAGTTTTGGTAGCATCACTGTACAGTCATACCTCATGTTACGTTTGCTTCATGATATGTTTTTTCAGGTTGCGTCCCGCGGCGACCCAGAAGTACTGGAAAGGGTTACTTCCAGGTTTTGCCGCTCGCGCATGCACACAAGTGCTAAATCACACTTCGTGCATGCACACAAAAGTGCCAAGTCGCATCTCGCACCTGCGCAGATACGGCGCTTGAAGTTGCGGGCTTTTCATGTTGTGAACGGGCCTCCGGAACGGATCCTGTGCGCAACCAGAGGTACCACTATACTGAAAAGGCCCAGCTTTACATTTCTTTGTCAATTCATACCAAGGATACTGGACACAATGATGGGTGGGGTTTGGGCATACAAGTTGTAACACAGCCCAGAGAAGGCAGAGGTCTGATAGTCAGTAGTAATCTAATCTGGAATTGGCAGTACATCCTTTTCTGGATGTGGTTGCACTCCTTCTGGAGCATAGATGGGAAAGCACAGACCCAGAGGCCAAATCTGGGCCTGCAGACTTCTCTTTGTGACTCTTTCCAAGCCACATCCCTTCCACCAGGCTCCTTGGGTGCTTTCGCTAGAAGAAATCTGCCCTAAACCTGTGGCAGAGAGCCAGCGTGGTGTAGTGGTTAAGAGTGGTAGACTCGTAATCTGGTGAACCAGGTTCGTGTCTCCGCTCCTCCACATGCAGCTGCTGGGTGGCCTTGGGCTAGTCACACTTCTTTGAAGTCTCTCAGCCTCACTCACCTCACAGAGTGTTTGTTGTGGGGGAGGAAGGGAAAGGAGAATGTTAGCCACTATGAGACTCCTCCGGGTAGTGATAAAGCAGGATATCAAATCCAACCTACTCCTCCTCCTCCTCCTCTTCTTCTTCTTCTTCTTCTTCTTCTTCTTCTTCTTCTTCTTCTTCTTCTTCTTCTTGCCTGGATGGAGGTTAGAGAGATATGCATACAAACCCCTGTCTTTTGTATAGCTAGAATGTAGGATACTGTACAAAGGAGAGAGTGATATCCATTGCTCTTCCCGCTTTTGTATCTGGTGCTCCCTGCTTTGTGGCCCCTGGAAGATTGCCATTGGGGGAAAGTGGCTATTGGGCTTCCAAAGATTTCCCATCACTGCTCTGATCAGGCTCAGTTCCACTTCTTAGGGACAATTACTTATGGATTCTCAGGTGGTTGCTGTGACCAGAACTGCCCTTAGACATGTTCTACTGCCATGCCAGAATACCCCTTCCAAGGGAAGACTGATCTAGTTGCACATACGTTACTCATTTCCTGTTTCAAACACAAGAGCACTTTCCCCTGTTGTGGTTTCCAGCAACTGGTATTTAGAAGTACTGCTGCCTCTGACTGTGGAAGCAGAGCAAAGCCATTATGGCTAGTAGCCATCGAGAGCCCTCTCCTCCATGAAATTGCTCTCCAATTCATCATTGGCTTAGTGATGAAGTGGCAGAACTCTTGTCCCCATCCTCTCTGCCCTCCCTTCACTTGTTTGCTGATGACTATAGCATGCCTGAAGAGGGCTTGGGTGTCTATCTAACAAGATGAATTTCAGATTCTTCACACATACAGACCTAATTGAAAACAGGAACAATTACGTCTAATAAAATTCATTTAATTGTGAGCCGGATCCTTCATGCCCTCTTACTTCTGCTATGATTTCTCATTGGAGATGGAGAGAGGGCCATGTACCTTTCCAGGAAGGAAGCAGAACAAGAGCTAGAAATGGGGAAGTGTTGTTGCTCAGTGATAGAGCCTCTGCTCTGAATACAGAAGATCACTGGTTCAATCTTAGTGTGACCTTGGAGCGGTCCACAAAGGATAAAATGGGAAGGAGGCATGTTCTTCGCCGCTCTGATCTGCTTTGGAAGAAAGGAAGGATAAAAACTGAGGGCTCCTTGGACACACGGCTTTGTGGTCACCAGAGGATATAGGCTAAGAACATAAGAGGATCCTGCTGGCTTGGGCCAATGGCTCATCTAGACCAATCACAGAGGTATATCGGAGAATCACTGTTAGTGAACCCCATGGTTCAAATGCACATCTCATATCCACCAGGAACCGTGCTTTCAATATTGTGGGTCCAATTCTGCAAAGCTCCCTTCTAGGTGTGATTAGACAGACCCCCCCCCTTCCCTGCTAAACACCCTGCGCTTGCTAAAGACTTCTTAAAATTTCAGCAGGCATTTTAAGTTAGTTTTTTTTTTTTCTAATTTGATGCTAAATTTTAATTGTCTTTATGTTATAGGCCTTTTGTACCCCTCCTGTTTCACTTCTTGTATACAGTGGCATTAAGCAGCATATCCATTATTAAAATATTTTTTAAAAATTAAAACAAATCCATTTGATTGCTGTACACTTAATGTACAGAGCCCAAACCTACCTGCACAGCTGAATTGCGTGGCACGATGCCAAAGTAGACAGAATGGGGTGTACCTTTTCAGGCTACTTGTTCTGGATAAGACCACTCTTGTATTTTTCCCCTATTCTGTACTGGCAGTGAGTGGGAAGTTAACAGGTAAATCTCAGAAAGGCCATAGGAATTGTCTCTGTGAAAAGTGTTTTTGTTGTTGTTGCAGTGTGGAAAATCTTCTTCTTCTTCTTCTTCTTCTTCTTCTTCTTCTTCTTCTTCTTCTTCTTCTTCCTCTTCCTCTTCAGAACATTTCCCAAGAAGAACATCACAGCAAGGGAAAGACCAACCTGGCCCCATCTGTGAGTCAAAGAAGAAGCAGCTGTGGGAAGCTTGGTTCCCTCCTCTCTGCCCAAAATAACACTTATAAGAATTAAATAACTAAGAACTAATGGCCACGTGACCCGGAAGTGTCTGCGGACAGCGCTGGCCCCCGGCCTATAGAGTGAGATGGGCGCACAACCCTAGAGTCTGTCAAGACTGGCCCGTATGGGCAGGGGTCCCTTTACCTTTTTAATGCCTGGGTTTGCTTTTCCCCTCCTCTCCCCAATATCTTTTTTCCTCTTGTGTTGTGGCTTTACTAACTGCTCTGGGAGCTTTGTCCCCCCCCCCTCTCAGTTGAAGATCAAGATAAAAATAATGCACAAAAGAAAATTTCTTTGACCAAACAACCCATCCTTCCACTGCACAAAATAATATGCAGATGAATTCAATTGTTTATGTGTCAAATGAATATTTAATTTATTGGTTGGTATTTCTATCCTTAAAAATTAGAAAATTAAGTACTTTCCCTGTGCCTGTAAAATATTATTCTGTTCCATAAAACACTGTAACAGAGTCCCTGGATTCATTGGTCCAAAGTCAATTAAATACTGTGGCTGATAGCAAACTAAGACATGCTCAAAGCAACCCATTGAAATCAGTAGATAAGTCCAATAATTTCAGTGTGCCTACTCTGAATATATTTTGGTTGAAATCTCCCCCCTCCCTCTCCCTGTGTGTGTGTGTGTGTGTGTGTGTGTGTGTGTGTGTGAGAGAGAGAGAGAGAGAGAGAGAGAGAGAGAGAGAGAGACTAACTTTTCAAGAGAGTTTCAGATTAGAGAGCGGCTTCCTTTGGGCTCTTGAAGGAGGAATCTTTATTTTTGAAACTGACTGGTTAAAATGGATCCAGCCAAACATGTGCTTGTTGTTGGGATTCTGAAGTCTGGCGATGACTCACCCATTGTTCAGAAGCTTTGACTCTGACAGCACTTTTGAGTGTGTTGCTTTATATCAGTCAACTTGGATGGGCTCTTGAAATGATGCCTCTGTGTTGCCCATGTTCCATGAAGGCATGACCTAGCCAGAGTCAGGAAAACCAGTTGTAGGTCAAGCTGGAGTTGCAGGACCTTGGATAGCTCCAAGTAGACCACTTTCCCCAAGAAACTCTAGCCCAAGGCAATACTTTGTTCATTGAGAACATAAGAAGACCCTGTTGAATCAGGCAAAGGGCCCATCTACTCAGTGGCGTAGCGTGGGTTGTCAGCACCCGGGGCAAGGCAAGTAATTTGCGCCCCCTAACCCGTGGATTTGCGCCCCCTAACCCATGGATTTGCGTCCCCTAACCTGTGGATTTGCCCTAACCCCAGATGTTGCGCCCGGTGCGGCCGGCCCCCCCTGCACCCCCCACGCTACGCCACTGCATCTAGTCCAGCATCCTATTCTCTCTTTTTCATATATATATAAATTTTTATTAGTTTTTAACGTATCTTTTCCAACAATCATATAACATAGCTTCTTATCTTATACAATGTTTTAGACTACCGTCAACACCTCTGATGATTTCCCCTTCTTTATCACTTATTCTGCATTTCTTAATTTGTCTATTACTCTTCATTATAATTAACTAATAATTCTCCTCATAGTCTTTCTTGCAATATTTCATATAGTCCTCCTTACAAAACTTCTTGCAGTCCTACTAGCGTAATCTGTTCATTACTATTACTTTTCAGATAGTTTGTATATTTATTCCAGTCTTCAAAGAATCTCTGGTCCCGCAGGTTTCAAATCCTTCCTGCTAATTTATCCAATTCTGCATATTCCATTAATTTCATCCGCCATTCTTCTTTTGTCGGTAATTCCCAGCATCCTATTCTCACAGTGGCCAACCAGATGCCTGTGAAACACTCATAAGCAGGACCCCAGCACAAGAGCCCTCTCCCCTCCTGTGGTTTCCAGAAACTGACATCCAGAAACACTACTGCTCCTGACAGTGGAGGCAGAGCAGAGCCTTTGTGACTAGTAGCCCCTGATAGTCTTAGCCTCCTATCCAGATGTTCAAACTTAGACGTTCACTTGGATGTAAGACAGGGATGGGGAACCTCAGGCTTGGAGGCCAGATGCAGTTCTCCAAGCCTCTCTAAGTACCCTTGAAAGTCTCCCAGGAACACACACCCTTCTGAACCACACCCCAGCCCTGTTTTGCACCCTCCTTGAATGTTTTTGCCTGGCTAGAATGTGTCCTTGAACTCTAATAATGCTTTTTGCTTGCTTGCCTGAATGGATAGCAGAGAGGAGTGTGAGAGTATGTGCATAGAAACTAGCCTACTGCTAAATGATAAAATTAGCATTCGTCGTTCTGCCGACTTTTGCTTTAGTCTCCTCCCACCACACCATGTGTCTCCCAGAAAGTTGCCCCAAGGGCACTGTGGCCCTCAAACTAAGTAAGATTCCCTGCTCTGGTGTAAGGGCTTTATAAGAACCAGTGTTTTCCAATTAACTTGTAGGATCAGGTTGGAACTGGGCCCATATGACGCCCTTGATCCATAGAGCACAATTTGCACCGGGGTACATCTGGTGATTAGAGGCCCTGGTTCAAGGGCCTTGCAATCTGTGTATGTCCAATTGTCAGCAAGAGGTTATACACTACAAATCATTCAGTGCGTAAAAGGCACACCGGAAAATATAGTTTTATTTAATTTCCTCCTAATGATAGACTGCCTTGGGGGGAAGCCTAGCAAGAAGCTCATTGCTTGAAATAGTCCATTTAGAGAAAATGTGGGATATACTTGAATCAGATTAGGAGGGGGACATTTTTCATCCCTCTCTCATAATATTAGAATTTGGGGGTCATCTAACGAAGGTGACTAGGTGTAGCTGCAGAAATGATGAGAAAAAGTTCTTTTTCACAAAAGCGTAATTCATTTGTAGACCTCACTGCTACAAAAACAAAACTGGTGGTGGTTACTAGCTTAGATGGCTTTTCAAATAGTCAAGTTTTCTAAAAACGAATAGTTCATAGAGAAAAGGCTACCAAGACTGGTTTCAGGGAGATGTGGCATATGGAGAAACAACAGCATGGAGAAGTGTTCAACAACCCAGTCGAGATTACCATAACAGAGCACAGAAAACAGAACTTCTTCTTGATTCTGAAGTT
The DNA here is from genome assembly GCF_964188315.1 of Podarcis muralis. Lineage (NCBI taxonomy): Eukaryota > Metazoa > Chordata > Lepidosauria > Squamata > Lacertidae > Podarcis > Podarcis muralis. The sequence goes on along the minus strand of NC_135668.1, from coordinate 20,864,618 downwards.
GTTCTGTGTGTTTTTTCCAGGAGGCTAAGTGGATTTTCCCCCCTACAGAGTTCATTCATCTTTGGATATAGGATTCTGGGAACAAGCAATAGAGGGAAGTACATCACTTTCATGTTCTGCTTGTGAGCACCTGGGGACAGCAGGCTGGCTGCTGTATGGCGCAGAATGTGATGGATGGTGGTCTTGATACAGAAAAATCAGTCTTATGTTCATCGCCAGTATTTCTACTGAGTCAAGACATCTGTAGGCTTTGCTTTGACCAACGAAAGCATGGCACCATCAGGCCAGAAGAAAAGTCCAGGGTCCCACTCAGAAGAACAAGCAGGAAGGGCCTCCAAAGGCATCAAGGTCACTTTCCCACATTTGGAAGGAAGAGAAGTCATCAAAATACAATTTAAAGAGGTGGCTCCCCATAATACAACTGAGTGAAAAACCTAAGGTTACCCAACTACTCAGTGGTGTAGCGTGGGTTACCAGTGCCCGAGGCTATGCAAAGGGACGGAGGGAGGGAGGGAAACAAACGGAATACAGTGGAACCTCGCGTTAAGTACTTAATTCGTTCTTCCGGAGGTCCGTTCTTAACCTGAAACTGTTCTTAACCTGAAGCACCACTTTAGCTAATGGGGCCGCCTGCTGCTGTTGCAGCATCCTGTTCTCATCCTGAAGCAAAGTTCTAAACCCGAGGTACTATTTCTGGGTTAGCGGAGTCTGTAACCTGAAGCATATGTAACCTGAAGCGTATGTAACCTGAGGTACCACTGTACAACCATGCAAATGCCCCCTTGCTTTTATTATCTCGCTTCAACATCATTGTCTGAACAGATCAGCTATGTCTCAGCGGAACAAAGTCTGTTATGCTCTGTTCATGACCTGAAATAACAGATTTTTAAAAATTCACTTCTCTTTTTCACTTAGTTTCTTCTGTGTTACCCCCCCCCAAAGGAATATTCTCTTGTCTGTGGTCAAGGTGTGTGGAAGAGATAGAAGAACTTCTAAACCTCTTTTGTGCTAGACTAGATGTACCTTAATCTCACCCAACAAAGCACTTCTTATGTTCTTTAGAATCTCATCAAGATTAACAGTGCAATCCTATGTATACTTACTCAGAAGATCTCTACACTGCATGGGGCCTATTCTCAGACAAGTGTGCAAGAGAATGCAGTCTGATTCAGGTCTCGTCTTGCACCGGGGGGCAACATGGGTGGATGAAGGGAAAGCAGATAGGAACAAAAGATGAAATTTCCCTATAATCTCTGCTGTTGGGTCTTCAGAAAAAGATGCAATTTGTTAAATGACACAAGCAATCGAGTTTACTAGCCAAGAAGCAACAGTGGCAGCAACAATAGGATTACAGCGTCCCAAGAAAGGAGTGAAGAATGTGTGGTTAAAAACACGGACATCAATGAACCACAAAGCCTTTTAGCAGCCATTTATCTGCAACTGCTGCTGAGCCAACAAATACTTCCATGTCGGTCCTGTCCCCCTGGAGAAATCCATTGGCCTCAGCCAATTATCTCTCCCTCCTCCTCGCACAACCTCCAGCTCATGCAGAAGCAAGGAGGAAGGGCAAATGCAAAAAAGAAAAGAAAAAGGAAAAAAAGAGTGAAGAGCATACCCAGTGTTGAGTTTCATCACCTGGAATAATATGAGTCAGACTAAAAGTGTCTTTCTCTTTACCCTGTCTTTCTGCATTTTCTGTTCCATGAAACGTTTATGATATGCACTGCAGTTAATGTCAAAAACGTGGGTGACTGTTGACACTCATATGTTAATGTTGACAGTCCCAGACAAATTTTGTCTTCACATTCAGGGATACTCAGTGAATGCTGGCAGCTTACTAACATGATTGTCAGCGCGTACTTGTATTCATTTGAAAAGCGAAGAACTATATATCTGTTTCAGGGCATTTGCAAAATTCATCTGGCATTAGCATTCACATATGGATGTCAGCATTAATAAAATCTACATGCAACACCAATTTAGGGGGGAAAGGGTTACAAATCCAACTCGGTTTTTATTCACATGCTTAAACTATAGTTCTGAACATGATTTCAAGATCACCAGGCATAACTCGCAAGTGCAGTGATTCAAAAAGTGGCATTTACAATGAAAAGTTGCAGAGTTCAGGGCATTTTCACATATTGTGACTTGGATTCTGAAGGCAAAATTTGCCCTGGAAATGTTGGAACTCATCTCAGAGACTGTCCAATATTGACTATTGCTGCACTCCGGCTGCCCAATATGGTCAAACATGGGCTACCACTGAAAAGTCATCGGATGTCTAACACTGGCAGGGAGCTGGAAATCTTCTGATAAATATAATTGCACACCAAGACAAATATTCACATTCAGTACTAGAAAAGGAGAGGCGAATTCAGAGGCGAATTTTTTCCTACAGTAGATAAGTGGATTCTATTTAGTCAACTGTACAGAATTCACTACCACAATATTACTCTAAGAAAAAATTAGACAGTTTCATGGAGGATAGCTAAATGGAATCTCGAAAGCAGCACACCTTTGAATGTCAGATGGATCCAGCAGAGTAATAGCTATCCGAATTCTTCAAGTGTCCATACACATATAGCCAAAGCAGCACTCTCTCCATACAAGAGTGAGGCATCAGCAGGCTTATGGAAACCCCGAGGTTTGCAGAAATGCAACAAATTTTTAGAAAACAAACATGAAGCGGGTGGAACCTGGGGGGGGGGGAGATGGATCCCAATGAGTGGTCACAGAATACTGATTGACCGTAGGGGCATGGACAGAAAACATGGCCAGAGGGGAATAGAATGAAGCAGCCTAAAGGAAGGCATGGCTGACTTGGGAAAGTTCTTGGAGAGCCCTCCATACCAGGGATAGGAGAAAATTAAATAAGTTCATTCGAATGTTTTTAAATACCTGTTTATATTGAGAATTTTAATATTTTATATTTTTGTAATTCACATAGAAATTTTCTTACAGTCAAGCAATACAGCGGTACCTCAGTTTTCGAACACCTCCATTGATGAACATTTCAGTTTTTGAACGCCGTAAAACCTGAGGTAAATGCTTCAGTTTTCAAACACTTTTTGGAAGTCAAGCATTCCACGTGGCTTCCGTATCGAGTTTTCCGGAAGCAAATGCTTCCGGAAGTAAATGCTTCAGTTTCCGAACGTTTCAGAACTCGGATGGTCTTCCGGAACAGATTACATTTGAAAGCCAAATGTAAAAATTTGTGCTTGTCTTATACACGGATAGTGTATAGGTGGGATGTGTGGTTGGCTGCTGTTGTGAGCCGGAGATTGTCAGTGGATATAGGGCATGCTATTGGATGGCTGCAGCAAGGGCTGTTCTTGATTGGCTGCTGCAGTGTGAACTGGGCGGGGAATTGGCAGCTTGTGTCGGCGAGGGGACAGACGGTAAGCGGGTATTGCAACGTGTGCAAGTGGCCGCGCAGGTCATACAGGTGAGCGATTTCCTGCAATTCCCCCTTTAAAAAGCTCAACAACTCTGGGCAATCTCCCCCCATTTTATCAGTTTGTAGTCCCCAAAAATAGGGGGCATCTTATACATGGGGGCGTGTTATACATGAAAAAATATGATACATTTTGTTAAATAAAATTAATGAAATGAATTCAGTTCAGTCCATGTGCCTATGGGAAGCCATTAAGCAGGACATGAATGTGGTATGTTCTCCCCACCTGTGATTCCCAGCCACTGGTATTGTGAATGGGGCTCTAGTCTAGCATCTTGGTTGGCCACCATGGGGGAGGGGCAGTGCGCCTTTTTTTCAAAAAAAAGTTTAGGGATACAGTGGACGCTCGGGTTGGGAACATGATCCATGCAGGAAGCACGTTTGCAACCCGCAGCATTCACAACCCGCAGCACCACATGTGCACACATGCGGGTTGCAATTTGGTGCTTCTGCGCATGCGCAAGCGCCAAAACCTGGAAGTAACCAGTTCCGGTACTTCTGGGTTTGGCACGGTGCGCAACCCGAAATCACGCAACCCGAAGCGTCTGTAAACTGAAGTATGACTGTACTCTCATTTTCCTACTCATATTGAAATACTGCCCCTCAATGAGGCCAAACTTAGATTCACAAAATGTTTAGGGGTATGTGTACCCCTGCGTCCCCCCAGGAAAAAGCACTGGGGGGTGGGGATAATGGTGAGCGAGATGGACCCTTGGTCTGAACTAAAAGTTTTGAGGCTCGTCTCCATGCACATGCTTGATGTGGCAACTCTGCAAAATTGGTGCCAGGCAAAGGAGTCTGCTTGCTTGTGAATGGTTGACTCAGTATTCCCAGACCTGCCATTGCCTGCCAGGGTGGCTTCATGCTGGCCTGTTTATTTCCAGCTTTAACAATGTGCTTTTAAAAATATATTTTTATGAGTTGCGTTGCATTTCTTGGTAAAGCACTTTAATCCATTTTAATGCCTCCATCCTTCTCCTCGGTGGCAACGCCGTGGTTAGTCTAATGCATCCCACTCACCTCAGGGTTACTAATGAGGTCACACAGAACACAATCTCCAAACTGAATAATTCACTAATCAGATGCTGCAGACTCCAGTGGTAAAATTTATTTCTGACACCTAAACAGCAAATGGGTTTGTGGAAACATACACAAACACTCTCAGGCACTCTCTCCATCTCTCACAGAGATGATTTGTGCTGGATTGATGGAACTCCATTTGGCTAAACAAAGGTGTTCGCTCATTTCTCCATGAACAAATTTCTAGGCCAGGACTAGGTTAGAAGACTTAGAGAACAAGCTTGAACCCCAAACAACGGTGGCCCATTCACTATTTTCAGCTGCCTACCATGATCCTGCCTACGGTATGCATGAGGTGGTCTCCTATGGCCAGGCTTTTGAAGAACTTCAAGGCCTCAGATAGGCCTAGAGTTCATAACATGATGATGATGATGATGATGATTATTATTATTATACCCCGCCCATCTAGCTGGGTTTCCCCAGCCACTCTGGGTGGCTCCCAACAGAATATTAAAAGCACAATAAAATGTCAAACAGAAGAGGAGGAGGAGGAGGAGGAGGAGGAGGAGGTGGTGGTGGAGGAGTTTAGACTTGATATCCCACCTTTCATTCCCCTAAGGCGTCTCAAAGCGGCTGACAATCTCCTTTTCCTTCCTTCCCCACAACAAACTGTGAAGTGGGTGAGGCTGAGAGACTTCAAAGAACTGTGACTAGCCCAAGGTCACCCAGCAGCTGCATGTGGAGGAGCAGAGACGCAAACCCGGTTCACCAGATCACAAGTCCACTGCTCTTAACCACTACACCACGCTGGCTCTCATTAAAAAATTCCCTAAACAGGGCTGCCTTCAGATGTCTTTTAAAATTCAGATAGTTGTTTATTTCCTTGACATCTGATGGGAGGGCTTTCCACAGGGAGGGTGTCACTACCGAAAACGCCCTCTGCCTTGTTTCCTGTAACCTCACTTCTTGCAGGGAGGGAGCCGCCAGAAGGCTCAAAGGGACAAGTTGTCTGGCAGCCATCATGGCCCCTGTTGTGTGTACACTCCTCCCACTATTGAAGTCCTAGTAGGTCACCCTTTCCGATATCCTTTTTGAGATGAGGTGACCAAAACAGTACACCATACCTTCCAACATTTCTCCACCGAAAATAGGAACATCCTAAGGAAAAGTGGGACATGTCCAAAGTCCATTTCAGAGGCCTAATGCAGCCTGTCGGTCGATTTAATCCAGCCCCTGTGGCAGTATATGTCCTGGGGTAAAATCCTAAAAAACGCTCAACAACTTTGGCTGTCCCCCTTTGAAAAAAGTATGGGCACCCCTGTCCTAAGGAAAAGTGGGACATTCCAGGATGAAATCAGAAACTGAGGTGGCTTCTCTACATCAAGGACATCCCTGGAAAATAGAGACACTTGGAGGGTCTGGGTACACAGTATTCCAAGTGCAGTTGCACCATAGATTTGTATAATGGCATTATGATATCAATGTTTTTATTTTCAATTCCTTTCCTAATGATGTCTAGTATAGAATTTGCCTTTTTCACAGCAGTTCTCTAGGGCCTTGAAACAGAAAAGGGTCTTTTCCCTTCACCTGTTATCTGTTATCCTGTTCACTGGAGAGTCTTTGGACAGAACCTTCAAGTAGCCCCAAGTCACCAACATTTCCTCATAATCCCAAACTCTCCTGAGACAATTTGCTTTCAGGAAGGCAGAGAGGGTGCCAAGCAGCATTTTGTTGTTGTTGTTTAGTCATTTAGTTGTGTCCGACTCTTCGTGACCCCATGGACCAGAGAACGCCAGGCACTCCTGTCTTCCGCTGCCTCCCGCAGTTTGGCCAAACTCATGTTCATAGCTTCAAGAACATGAGCAGCATTTTTAGAACTTTTTTATCCCACTCTTCAGGTGAAAAGGCTTCCTGAACAGCTTAGAGATCCCTAAAACACTGGTGAGCCCTTCCTCTCAGGCTTATAACCTAAAAGACACGACACAAAAGGAAAAAGGATGAAGAAAGAAGAGGAGAGAGCAAGGCCCATGATCCCCAGCAATTGCCACTAATTGTGGGACGTCTCCTAGCTTGCTTACCTGTTAGCCTGCCCTTCTACAGGGTAGGATGACTTCTTCCCTTGGGAAAGAGATCAGGATTGGCAGGGAGGGTGGAAGAACAGCAGGTGGAGATTGGTTTGGAAAGGAGAGAACTTAGATGCTCAAAATGTCCAAATGCAATGCTTCAAAACAAAACCCCCGAGGCTTTCTGAGTGCTCAGCTTAGATACCTGAGCAGCCAGGTGTGTCTGTGCCTACCCCTGAGTAATAATGCATACAGGTTTTTAACACAGGGAGAATTTTGAGCAGAATAATGGGAAGGGATGTATCTCAGCTAAAAGCAGTTAATCTAAAATGAATGTGCCATTGACTAACTAGGGAAGAGTACACTGAATTAAAGATGCCCCACCCTGTTGAGGTTTTGTTTTTCTAATCGCTGCATTTTGGAGAATAAAGCTCTCCCCCCCCCCCCTTTGGGCTGGCTCCTCTCATCATGCTCTTCCATTCATCGCCACCACTTTGTTTGGCTTTATTAGTATCCATTCATGCCTCTTGCTTGTTTCAAACCTTTCCCCAGCATTGTTGGGATACTCTAATGAGCACCCTGGAGAAGGGGAACAGTACACACATCTAATTAATTAGCAGCGTTACCATCACTCTAAAGCCCTTCAGTGACATTCCCAATAATAACAACAGCTATAACGACTTGTATTCTTGGTTTGGAGTGGGGAGAAGAGTGTGTTGTGAGGGGGGGAGCACAACTGTTGCTAGCGTTGGGAAAACCTTATGTCTCCAGCGCGTGCCGCTAATGCTGAAAGCAGGTGCTGGTGGCAGAAACCATGTCTGCTAAATCTTCCCTGTGCTGTTACATGATGTCGCTCATTTGGCTCGGATGTCAGGATTCCAAAAAGGTCTCGTCACATGATAACGCTCGAGGTGTACCATTTCAGAGTGCAGGTAGGGAAATTGCATGGTGGAATGCTCCCCTATTTAAGGATGGAGACTAACACAACCTGATCCATTATCAGGCCTCCTAATGTACGTCAAGAAGAAAGTACATCTCAGAGACATATCAGATGGCAGCTGACAGGTTTCAGAGACGGTCAAAATCTTCAGCATTTGTGGAATGGCTTAATAAAGTATGGGATTGTTTTTCTATGGCAAAATTGAATTAATGAACCTTTAGGCATGTGAAGGGGGGGAGACTTTTTGAGTTTTCAAGGTCTTTCGGTATGAATGGATTGTTAAATTCTGGAGTAGGGAACACGCCACCCTCCAGGTGCTGTTAAACTCCAATACCCATCAGCCCCAGCAAACTTGACCATTGGTCAGGGATTATGAGAGTTGTAGTCCAGCAACATCTGGGTGGTTACAAGTCCCCCTCCCCTCCATTACTCCTCATAGGAAAATAGACACCAGGGAGATGGGTGCTAGCTTGTCTTCTCCCTGGCATGCTATGTGGAGAACTAAAAAGCTTTTTTCCACATGTGAGGAAACAGAATATTCAAATCCTCAACCTGTAGTTTGCAGAGGTGGTTGAGAAATTTGGTTTGTCATCTGTACTTGGAGTAATGTGTGGACCAGGAAGTAATTATCCTTCAAATACCACACCTTTCTGATTTGTGTGCTTCGATTTCTGGCACAACAAAGGAACCCAAAAGCAGCTTGCAAATGTGTATTTTAGGAGAAAATATGTTTAGAAATGCGTCCATTTGAATATGCATTTTGTGATAAACAAATTTAAATGCCAATTTTGTGTAGCTTTTAAAAAAGAAGAGATTGATGCTCTAACATGAATGGACAAGTGCAAAAGTGATATTAGGAATGAGGGGGGGGGTGGGATTTGATTCAGTTCACATTGAAAGGCAAATTAAATCTAGCTTATTCACACTTTCCAAAGCAATATGCAAACTGAAGCACAGCCTTCCTTCAAAACTTGAATTCTTTGCATTTTGCAGTGCAGTTCTCAGCCAAGTAATACTCATCATGTACTAGTTTCTGGAAGCCCCTGCATGGTAGCAGCTGAGCGATACACCCACTTTCATGGTTTTCGATGTTCAGTTTGAAATCAGGTCATTTGCAGTGTCAAAAGCCCAGTATGTGAGATCGTGGGACTTTAAGTGCAGAAAGAGAGCACATTTCAGTGAATGATATAATCTCTGATGGAAGATGTTTATAATCCCTTAGAGATCCAGTCCGTTGTATGGGCCGAAACATGGCGAGGCAGAGCAAAATGTGACCGAGATGCAATATGAGCAGGGAACAAATCCCTTTGCTGCTGCATCAGTGCATTCCACAGCTGAGGCCATTTGCATTGTGGCTCTCTATAGTATATTACCCCAACCGCTGGTGGGAGGAAGCTGTAAATCCAGCATGAGACGAGGTTTAAAAGGGGTCTCGATGGCAGGCCCAAAGGAACCTCTGAGAAAATGACTTCCAAAAAGAAAAATGCATACAGAATAGGCAAGGCAAGGCAGTATAAGCAAAGTCTTCATTGTAGCCATAGCTATAATACCACTTTAAGCATTCACACCTTTTCTCTAAAAATCTTGGGAACCATATCTTGTTAAGGATGCTGAGAGTTGTTAGGAGATGCACAAACCCCACCACATTCCCCTTGCAGAGCTACAATTCCCAGAGTGGTTTAGCAGTCAATTCCTCTTCCCAGGGAACTCTGGGAATTGCATCTCTGTGAGGTGAATGGGAGGGTGGGTATCTCCTAACAACTCTCTTAGCAAATTGCAGTTCACAGGGTTCTTTGAGCAAGAAAGCACAGCTGTTTAAAGAGATATAGATTCACAGAGTTGGAAGGGACCCTGAGGATCATCTAGTCCAACCCCCTGCAATGCAGGGATACGCAGCTCTCCCTTACGGGAATCAAACCTGCAACCTTGGTATTATCAGCACCAGGCACTAGCCAACTGAGCTATCCAGCTTTGCATGTAGAGTGCAGATAGGGCCAATGTTTCCCAACAGTAATCTGCAATTAAAACAAAAACTAAAACTAAAATATGTACCACTCCCACAGAGATACTTTCCCACAGTAGATCTTAAATTTTTGTTGCATTATAGATGCTGAAAGGACAGGTTTGGTTTGCTCTTTTCCATATACCTTTATCATCCGCATTCCATTTTCCCACCCTCAGTAAATCTGTGCACACTGCTATCTAATTTGCCCTCCCATCTTTCTTTCTTTCTTTCTTTCTTTCTTTCTTTCTTTCTTTCTTTCTTTCTTTCTTTCTTTCTTTCTTTCTTTTCATTTTCATTTTCTTGGCCTTTTCTCTCAAGCTTCAATAGATCCCACAGTATGCAATCCCCATCCCCCGACCACTTTCTCTTTCTCTTTCACACTCTCTCTCTCTCTCTCTCTCTCTCTCTCTCTCTCTCTCCCCCACCCCGTCCTTTTCTGAAAGAAGTATTTGCATTTGAAAGCCTGGGGTGTTTTTATGTCCCAGGACATCAATGGTGCGATCATTCCTAATCTGTTTGGCCAGTTGAGATTAGAATGAGATGCATGTCCTTATCTCTAGCCAAGAGTCTTGTGTGTATGCAGAGACAAAAACAGCATAAATATTTACATTTGCAGTGACCGAAAACCCACATGTTCATACACTTAAACAGATGGAATCTGGAGGAATGGCCACGTCTCAGTAGCAAAGCATTTGTTTTACATGCAGAAAACCCCGGGTTCAATCCCTGACATCTCCAGATAGAACCGGGGGTGTCCTTTGCCTGAAACCCTGACAAGCTGCTGCCAGACAGTGTAGACAGCAGTTAGCTGGATGGACCTGTGGTCCAACTTGATAGAAGGTAGCTCTTGTGTTCCTATAATCTGTTGTCCGAGACAAGCCACCCCACTCGGTCTGATGGTAGGGCCGACCCTGGATAAGTGTTGGTGGTCTGAATTGTAGATAGGAAGAGGGTAGGTCGGCTAACCCTGCAAAACCAACTTGGCCTATGAAGGATCAAGTTACTTAAACTGTGGACCCTAGACGCACTCGTTAATTATATAGGCCAGTATTGAACTGCAGTTCCCCTACCTGGGCAAAGCTAATACTGAGGTGCTCCTCAAAGAAGGACAGCTGACAAGCTACCATGATGATAGAGCAGGGATGGAGAAACTGTGTCCTCCTCACCCCCAGATGTTGAATTACTGTTTCCACCGTCTTTGATCATTGGCCACACTGGCTGTGGTTTATGGGAGTTGGAGTCCAACAATCTAGAAGACTACAGGCATTCAACTGTAGCCTAGGGAAAAGGGTAGATGAGGTCCAGTGGTAGAATGCCCCTTTCAAGACCCTGGCCCCTTGCATGCAGGAACAACCACCCCCATCATAAGCAAGCTAAGCCATTATAGAAGAACACTTCAGACAGAGTGAGTGAGCTCAAAGGGGGGAAAAGCCTGTGTACGTGAGGTCCATTGGTTACCTCTGGATTAATGCTTGTGCATGCCAACATCCTTACCCAACCGCCAGGTGAGATTATGTGATAAATGATTGCATTAGCTGAGACAGCTTCTCATTTCCCTCCAATCTGGCCTGTCTGCCCTTTTAGCATGGAACTCCTGATAGCATTTCTTCCTTCACCAACTTCATTTTTCCTGCTCACTTGTCAAGCTGTCAGCGTGAAGAAAAAGAGGAGCCATCGACAAGGCACTTACTGTTTCAACTGTTTCAAGTTATGTTTCAAGTGCCTCATGTGCACACACAGATGTATGCACGTGCACCCCAGGCATCTCTGAACAAGACTTCCTGCTTCCATAGGCTCCCATTGTCAAGAGGGGCTTCTGTGGGCAACCCCACCTTCAGTGATGTGGAAACTGTGGCCCTCCAGATGTTGATAGATTCCAACCCCTATCACCCTTGACCATTGGTCATCCTGGCTGGGGCTGTAGCCCAACAACCACTAGAGCAGAGTTGAGGAACCTGTGACCCTTCAGAAGTTGCTGGATTCCAACCAACCCCCATCACCCCAGACCATTTGCCATGCTGGATGGGGCTGATGGGAGTAGGAACTCCACAACTTTTAGAGGGCTGCAAGTTCCCTATCCCTGCCCCACTGTCTATCATTTCCTTTGCCCAGATGCTGCCTTGTGCTTTGATGGATTCTGGTTCCAGTCTAAAAGCTTGCTCCTGTTCCAGAAGATGAAGCTCTCTCCATCAACAGGTCAAATTTGGATACTGCAATCTTAAGGATCCAAACCTATGAATTAAGAACGTTAGAGACTGTCTTGCTGGATTAGATCATGGTTCAGTAGCTTAGCATTTTAAATAAATTAATAATAATAATAATAATAATAATAATAATAATAATAATAATAATACAGTGGTATCTCGGGTTACAGATGCTTCAGGTTACAGACGCTTCTGCTAACCCAGAAATAGTACTTCAGGTTAAGAACTTTGCTTCAGGATGAGAACAGAAATCGCGCGGTGGTGGCAGCGGTGGCAGTGGAGAACTCTTAAGTTTCCAGAAAAAGAATAAAAAACATTTAGGAAAAGAATAAAGGCAATATTCCCTTTAGGGAGAGGGCAACCTGGGAAACCAATGATGAAGGGGAATTCACACTTGAAACACCTTATCCAATTGCAAGAAATTCTTCCAGGCTGCACTTCCCTTCTCCATACTTATTGCACTCCTCCCATCTTCAGTGCAGTTGTGATTGACAAGCCCATATGTTTATCTCCCAAATGCATACACAAGGATAGAAAGTTCAGCCTTCACTTGACTGATAATTTGCTCAAAGGAGCCACACAAGAACCAGCAGCTTTATAGGACCAGGTGGGACCCTATTGTTGCTTTGCATAATTTGATCCCTGCTTAGTTAGGCAGCTGCAGTACTATCTTCTGATCTTCTGCAGTAGTGGCACCACGGGGCACCAGGCCAGTTACATCATGAGCTAACTTGGTGGCACAGAAAACAAGATACTTGCATCCAGCGACCAGCGACCGCAATCTCTCCCAGCACTCTGCACTCCTTAGGAAACCACATATTGTTACAATGACCTTAACCCTTTTCCTTAAATGTTCATACTAGCTTCCCACCACAAACCTCTTTCCACCACACTTCAACTCTTTTAAAGCTGTTACATTGCTCAGGAGGTGAGGTGTGCCATTCCCACCACCAAGGCTATGCAGTGTAGATTCCCACTTACCCAGCAAGACCAAGGAGCTGTCCAGTAGGTAAGGGCAGTGTCCGAGGCAGAAGCGGAGCTGTCCAGCTAAGAAGCCACTGAAAATTAAGCAAGATAAAGTGTTGTGGCAGCAAACCATTAGGCTTCCTGAAGTATAAACAGGACTCTAAACAGGAACATGTGTTGAGCCTGGCTTCTATTTCATGAGTAGAGCACATGGGTGGCAGGCTTCCTGATGACAGATGGGCATTGGACCTTTGGTTCTGTTCTTTGGAACAGGGACGCAGGTGGCACTGAGGTCTAAACCACTGATCCTCTTGGGCTTGCTGATCGGAAGGTCAGCTGTTCAAATCCCCACGATGGAGTGAGCTCCTATTGCTCTGTCCCATCTCCTGCCAACCTAGCAGTTCGAAAGCACACCAGTGCAAGTAGATAAATATGTACCGCTGTGGTGGGAAGGTAAATGGCATTTCCGTGTGCTCTGGTTTCCGTCACAGTGTTCCATTGTGCCAGAAGTGGTTCAGTCATGCTGGCCACATGACCCGGGAAGCTGTCTGTGGACGAACACCGGCTCCTTTAGCCTGAAAGTGAGATGAGCGCCACAACCCCATAGTTGCTTTTGACGGGACTTAACCGTCCAAGAGTCCTTTACCTTTTTTTTACTCTGTTCTTTGAATAATCATATGGGCTTAATGGCAGCTCGGCCTCCTCCTCCAGTTCTGACCAAGGGCCCTCGAGATCTTGCAAAGGAGGCTGGGATACCATATCCCCTGCAGACTCTGGATCTCCTTACTCCATTTCATGGTCCCTTGACACACACTGCTCCCCCACAATATTTGGTTTGGGGAGCACCAGATCCTCTTTTGAAGAGGATTCCTCCAGCAAACATGTGAGAAAGATTAGAACAATGTTCACCCAGCATCACAATAAAGGGTCACAGCTTCTAAGAGCCTCTCAAGCATTATAGCCTTTCCTTTCTCCAGTCATTATTCCATTCCCTCCACCTCCCATCCCTGATGTGGGAAGCGAAGGGGGGAGGATAATTGTTTGGGCTAGAACAGGCACCCTTTGTTGAGATGACACCTGGCAGAGGAGGGGCATCCATTCAGCCTGCTTCCCTAAATATCAATTCCTTCATGTGGTTAGGAGGGTTAACAACCATTTGTAATCACATTAGAGAAAAACGGTTTAATTCTAAAGAGGGCTGTTTTCTGGACTTGCTTCCCCTGACTGCATTACAATGAGAAGATCAAACAGAATCAGCTTCAATGGCGAGATTATAACCAAGGAAGAGAGAAATCGTTAGCTGGGAGAGCAAGGGGAAGACAGCTCTGTCCTCCTGCAACAACGGAAATCTTTGCAAATATAATTAACAGATGTCTGAATTAGAAAGCCAGATAGTCAAGCTCTGGGAAGGCAGGAGATAAAAGAAGAGACTGGAAGAAATAACTAAGTGTTGTCCAGAGTAGCCTTAAATATCACACAAGTCAGGTATGCCCAGATGCTCAAAAGGACATAAAAAGAGCCCTGCTGGATCAGGTTGATTACTCAACTAGTACAACATCCTGTTCACACAGTGGTCAGCCTGTAAGCAGGACCTGAGGACAAGAGCACTTGCTTCTCCTGCAGTTTCCAACAAATGCTATTCAGAAGCCTACTGCCTCCAACCACTGATAGCATTTACATGCATGAATTTATCTAATCCTGTTTTAAAGCCATCTCCACATTACTTTGTTACTCAATGCTCTGTGATTACAGTTGAATCTGTGAACAGATCCCATTGGAAAGTATTGTGCCTTGAGTCAATGATATAAACCAGGGTAGCCAACATTGTGCCCTCCAGATGTTGTTTGATGCCAACTCCCGTCAGCCCTAGCCATCATGGCCAGTGTGGAGTTGTAGTTCAACAGCAACTGGAGGAGATAAGAATATAGGAAGAGCCCAGTTGGACCAGGCCATCGAATCCAGCATCTTACAGTGGTCAACCACATGCCTCTGGGAAACCCACATGGAGGGCAGAGGCACAACAGCCCTCTTCCCCACTCATGTTTCCTAGCAACTTGTGTTGAGAGGCAATCCTGAGCCAGATGGACAGATGGTCTAGTTTAACATTTCCTATGTCCTAAGACATCCTCCCCCTGAGAGTTGTTATAGTCCATGTGTAAGAGGTGCCCTGTTGGATCAGACCCTGCTGGATCAGTCTAGCATTCTGTTCTTACAGGATGGCTAATCAGATGCCAGTGGAAAGTCCACAGGCACAACACAAGCACTCTCTTTCCTGCCAACCCCAGAAACTGGTATTCAGAGGCATATTGCTTCTGCTACTACAAATACCAAGTATATACAGTGGTACCTCAGGTTACAAACGCTTCGGGTTACAAACTCCACTAACCCAGAAGTAGATGCTCTGGGTTGTGAACTTTGCCCCAGGATGAGAACAGAAATCGCGTGCTCCCAGTGCGGCGGCAGCGTGAGGTCCCACTAGTGAAAGCACGCCTCAGGTTAAGAATGGTTTTGGGTTAAGAACAGACCTACAGAACAAATTAAGTTCGTAACCTGAGGTACCACTGTATAGTAAATCTGCTTGCAATTGGTAGCTTTAGGTAAAGGTAAAGGTACCCCTGTCCGTACGGGCCAGTCTTGCCAGACTCTAGGGTTGTGCGCCCATCTCACTTAAGAGGCCGGGGGCCAGCGCTGTCTGGAGACACTTCCGGGTCATGTGGCCAGCGTGACAAGCTGCATCTGGCGAGCCAGCGGAGCACATGGAAACGCCGTTTACCTTCCCGCTAGTAAGCGGTCCCTATTTATCTACTTGCACCCAGGGGTGCTTTCGAACTGCTAGGTTGGCAGGCGCTGGGACCGAGCAACGGGAGCACCGCGGGGATTCGAACCGCGACCTTTCGATCGGCAAGTCCTAGGCACTGAGGCTTTTACCCACAGCGCCACCTGCGTAGCTTTATCCTCCATTAATCCCCCTTTAAAGCTGGCCAAGCTGGTGGTCATTCTTGTGAAACCAAATTCCATAGTTTTAACAGTGTTCTGTGTCAATAAGTACTTCCTTTTGTCTGAGTCTCCCAATGTGCAGCTTTCCCAAAACCGTTTGATTTTCCTGCCACACTCAAAGAACAGATCTGCTCCACCAATGGCAGTCAGAGACCTTCCTGCCTGTTCTCATCTCTGTGACATCAGCACATTTCAGCCAATCACTCCCAGAGACTTCATCACCACCACCGTATGAGCCACAAGGACTTCCAAGCCTTCCTCACACTGGCACTCCTTAGCCAATAATGGAGTGGTTTTCTTACAAGCAAAGACACCCCCGTGACTGTTATAGGAAGAGAGGCAAAGGAATGAAGGGAAGAAAGGGACTCAAGTCTCCTTGGGAACATGTTCTGGTAAGAAACCTCATAATTCCCAGTGCCCCATTTATTTTGGTTAATTAAACTGTCAAAAGGGGAAGGTATTTACCTGTCATTCACCGCAGGCGCTGATGAGGTGTCAGCCTGCTGGTAGGTAGCTGTTCAATTACAGTAATTGCCTTTGTTTCTGTCCCAGGCTTCTGTTCATCGCCCACAGCTTTCCGCACTGCCTCTCCTCTAACTCTTTCCTTGCTTGGTTGGGTTGACATCAGGCACATCAGGAAATGTGGCAATACTCTCATGTCCTCATGCCATGACCTCAACCATATTGAGGTCATGAATGCACACCACTGCCTCCTATTTGCATAGGTCAGATTCAGTCCCTGGGCATCTGAAGAGCCTGCTGGATCAGGCCAATGGCCCACCTAGTCCAGCATCCTGCTCTCACAGTGGCCAACCAGATGCCTTGATTCCAAACACTCATCCCACACCCCACCTTCAGTGGTCCCTTCTTCACCATCCCAGCCTGTCTCTCCAAACATCCCCAGACTCTGCTCTACAGTCATGGAGGAGTATGCATCTGCAGAAATGGCTATGGGCTCTTTAAATACTGCATTCAAGATTCCAGATGTTATGGGGCTGTGGGCAGCAGCTGTTGGCCACTGGGTGGGGCAGCCAAGGGGATCTCTGGAGATGGAGCTAAGGAGACCGCAAGAGGCCATCGGACTACAACTTCCACCATACCTGCCCATTGGCCATGCTGTCTAGGGTTGAAGGAATTGGAGTCCAACAACATCTGGAAGGTCACAAGTTAGACACTCCTGACCTAAATGATGCCAGGAAGAGATTCAGCCTACGCACCGTTGTTCAACTCTGGCCAAGACTACTGGGAGAGCTACAAGGAAGTTGCTCAGGATCTAAGTCTGAGTATGTTAAGTGATGCTGATTGACTTCTACACAAGCTTAGCAATCAAAGTGGTCAGGATACTCCCCAGGCTGCTGCAGGTTGACTCTGCCACCATCTTCCCTGCAAGAGCTGCAGAATTGACACCTGAATAAAGCTGGTGCAGGAACACTTTCACGGCACACAGAGTTCTTCCTCTGCTTATTTTTGTTCTTCTCACCCTAGTTGTGGAGCAAATGGGGATGATGTGAATTTTTAAAGGGTCCCCCACCCCCCGCTGCTGCCAAACTGTTGGAGCATCTCAGTCTTTTCCTTCAACAAAATTTCCTCCTCGGTTTTGCCATCTGTGAATGTTAGGTGCAGCCATGGACCCAGTTTTATTATTGTTTAATACTATTTTAATACTGTTTGAAGGAAACAAAGACACCCCCAGCTCTCCTATATTAGCACATGACTTCCTTCATCTACCAGTAGGAACTAATGACAGAGTTTTTAATTGAACATCAAGTGAGCCAAAATGTCTCTTTAAAATAATTTTCTGGCCATGGAGGGGGGATGGTGTTAGTTCCTCCTGATTAATTACCGGAAAATCTCAATTGTCCCCTGGAGAAGGGTTGGCAAAATCCACCCCCTTTCCCACCTTCCCGCCCACAAATAACATGGAGAGTTTTAGAGGCCATTTTCTAACAGTCGCAGAACCAAGAGTTTGCATGGGCTCAAGTTAAATGGAAGCCATTTCTGGCTGTTTAAAAAAGAATAATGAAGAATTTTTTCACTGCTTTGTTTTAAGTTTCTTTCTCTGGAATGATGCTTGTGGCCATTCCAGTGGGGATGTGTGATCTGCATTTAGACTGCATCGCCAGGATACAGAATGCAGTGGACCATGTAAGTATCAATTTTCCATAGTGGGCAGATCGTGTGTAATTATAGACCATTCCAAGGTTTACGGCCATGAAGAATCTTTGCGACCGGCACTAAAATGCTTATGGAGTTGTTTTGAAATGTTTCCAGCAAGGTGCTTTTGCAGGAAAGGGGAGAGCTCCTGCCTCAAGGCTCCCCAAATTCCACTTCTGTGGGAGCGTGACTTGCTACAGGAATTGCCTGTAGACTGGGCCTCTCGCATGCTCGTATGCCACCCGCAGAACTGCTACTTCAAGAAGGGGCAAGCAAATTTGATGAGTTATAAATCCTGAAGGTGTGAAGCTGGGGGTGGGGTAGGGAATGCCTTCCCAAATCTATAAGGCTGCATATTGTTCCTGTGGTTCTCTGCTGGTGCACAAAAAAAAGATTTTATTTTTCTATTTTAGTGCTAAAATATCTATTATTTATCACTGTGCATTCTGCAAGGCTATATATAGGTTGAAGTCAGATGGAGCCATCGTTACAGCAGTCAGAACATTCTTAACAACCAACAGAGCAGATTCTTCACTCGTGACTTGAACTTAGTTTTGCCCCTTGCCTTATCTGAGTACGTATATGAGTTCAAATGAATGGATTACATCTCCAATAACCAGTGCTGGATTTACATATAAGCTAAACAAGCTATAGTTTAGGGCCCCACTCTCTTGGGGCCCCCTAAAAAAATTAAAGAAAAAGAACCTGGATGTACATTTCCAAAATATAAGATAAAAAACAAATAAAATAAAACCTACATACAGCAACAGTGGTTTGTGCTGTGTAGGCTCCTGTGATGTAAGTAATGGGCCCCGCCTGCTAGCCTGCTCCCTAAAATATGCTCATCTCTATATGGCTTTAGATACCTATTAGGTCCATAAATTGCCATATAGCATATATTCAACACAAAAAACAGTGACAATTTGTTGTCGACAAAGGATAGTTGGACATATAAAGGGCCCCATTACCTTTAGTAGCTTAGGGCCTCATCAAACCTAAATCCAGCCCTGCCAATAACCAAGGCTGGTTATAGGGAGCATACATCTCCCTTGTTACAGCAGTTCCAATAGCTACTGGTCTGCTTCTGAGCACAAATCAAAGTGCTGGTTATGACCTATAAAGCCCTACACCAGGCGCAGGCAAACTCGGCCCTCCAGATGTTTTGGGACTACAACTCCCATCATCCGTGACCACTAGTTCTGTTGGCTATGCTATTTGGGGATTACAGTCCAGTAACATTGGGAAGGGACGTAGGTGGTGCTGTGATCTAAACCACAGAGCCTAGGCTTGCTGATCGGAAGGTCGGCAGTTCGAATCCCCATGACGGGGTGAACTCCCGTTGCTCTGTCCCAGCTCCTGCCAACCTAGCAGTTCAAAAGCATGTCAAAGTGCAAGTAGATAAATAGGTACTATTCCAGCGGGAAGGTAAACGGTGTTTCCGTGTGCTGCTCTGGTTCACCAGAAGTGGCTTAGTCATGCTGGCCACATGACCCAGAAGCTGTCTGCAGACAAATGCCAGCTCCCTCAGCCAGTAAAGCAAGATGAGCGCTGCAACCCCAGAGTTGTCCGCAACTGGACTTAATGGTCAGGGCTCCCTTTACCTTTACCTTTAACATTGGGAAGACCACAGATTAGCCCCTTGTTTTTACTGTCTTCTTTTTCTAAGGCAGCTTCTGGAGCATCCCATAATACTGTTAAGTCAGAGGTTTTACAGCCTGAGCGCCACACGCCAGTGTTGTCTGGAGTCAGAGGTAAAAGTGAGAAGAGCAATTAATGTGAATGTTATCTTTGTGCATTAGGGTAGCTTCTACACAATCTCACACGACCATCTCTAACCTCCACCCACACAAGCAAGAGGCATCATCAGAGTCCAAGGAGATGTTCCCACCAGACAAAAGGTCTTAAGGTCAGCCTGGATAGCTCATTTGGTTAGACCGTGGTGCTGATAGCACCAAGGTTGCCGGTTCAATCCCTGTATGGGACAGCTGCATAGTGCGGCATTGCAAGGGGTTGGACTCAGTGCATCCCAGATGTGGGTCTCTGGCTGTTTTTGGACTGCAACTCCCATCATCCCTAGCCAGCTGGACCAGTGTTCAGGGATGAAGGGAATTGTAGTCCGGGGTGGAGACCCAAGTGTGGGAAACACTGGACTAATCTGCAGGGTCCCTTCCAACTCTACAATTCTATTCTATGAAGATGCAAAGCAGTGAAAGGTGTGGCCTGTGGGGCATTCCAGGGGCCAGCTAGGGAGACTTGGAGGGTCATATGTGACCTATAGGCCTGAGGATTCCCACACTTGCCTTAAATTTTCAAAGAGCCCCCTACAATATAAGTTTACCCCACCTACTTCAAATTTATCAGTTCCAGTATTGTCAGGAATGGAGGTCAGATGAAGATATGGGAGGGATACTTGGACAACCCCATATCTGCACCTTGGAATATGGAGCCAAACAAATGGTATATTATTTATTTTTTAAAAAGAGAGAGTGAGAAGCATAATTAATAAAATGGTGGCATTCTTCATGGCTGCCTCACGAAAAACCTCCTCAGTGAACTTGCTTCACGAAAAGAACTTACGGATGAATTACACAGAAATCAAGTGAGGCTCTGTTCCATGGCGCTGCTCTCTAGAGAAACATTTTGTCTTGCTCTGCACTCTCCTGTGTGTCAGTAATAAAGTCAGTGGCAAAAAAGAGAGAGATACTTTTGCAAAAAAGGAAGATGTTCGGGGAGAAAGAAGCCCTTAAAGCAGACATTTAATAATATGGCAATAAAACAAGGGGATAAAACAAGATGTGAAATAATAGGCCCACAATGAATCTTCTTTGGGATTCCCCCCAGACCCGGCTCTCTGATCCTGCTGCAAAAACCATTTCAAATTGGCTTTGGGGGACTTCCAAGACTAGGACAGGGAACTCAAGAAAATATGGCAATGGCACCATCCTGGCGAGTTTGTGAAATGTGGCTGTGCAGACGCATTGGGAAGGAGTCAGCTCAGCGGTAGCAGAGCTGCGCAGATCTCATGATTCATATCATGTCCCAGGTTCAATCTCTGACAACTCAGGTTAGCAAAGTTCTCCCTGATAGCAAGGGAAGGGAAAGTTGTGTCTGAGGATCATGGAGAACCAGTCATTTGGCCCAGTATTAGACAGCTTAGTATATTCCACAATAGGCAGGTCTTTGGCCCATTAGAATTTGTCTGATGCCCAACTTGCTAATAAGGTATTGGAATTCTATGGGAACCTCCAAAGTTTAAGTACCTAGAAAGCAGCCTTATAACAAACTGGCCTCTTGGTCCATCTAGTACAGTAATATCAAGGCCAGAAGTGGGGAATCTTTTATAGCCCAAGAGTCACATTCCCTTCTGGGCAGCTATTCAAGGCCACAAAAACAATTAAACATTAATAGAAGTGTGTGTGTGTGTGTAAAGGTAAAGGGACGCCTGACCATTAGGTCCAGTCGTGACCGACTCTGGGGTTATGACGCTCATCTCGCTTTATTGGCCAAGGGAGCCAGCGTACAGCTTCCAGGTCATGTAGCCAGCATGACTAAGCCGCTTCTGGCGAACCAGAGCAGTGCACGGAAACGCCGTTTACCTTCCCGCCGGAGCAGTACCTATTTATCTTCTTGCCCTTTGACGTGCTTTCGAACTGCTAGGTTGGCAGGAGCAGGGACCGAGCAACGGGAGCTCACCCCGTCGCGGGGATTCAAACCGCTGACCTTCTGATCGGCAAGTCCTAGGCTCTGTGGTTTAACCCACAGCGCCACCCGCATCCCGTGTGTGTGTGTAGGCATGCACATACAGATCATTAAAATAAAAACATCACAGTACCAGCCCTTTCCTTAAAAACAGTCAGTTTCCGAGAGTCTGTTAGAACAAAAAAGTGTCTTCACCTTGGCAGAAGGACAAGGATATAAAGCAAGAGTCAGTTCCAGGCCACTGATTCTCAGGAGTTCAGTGCCCCACCTGATCCTAAAGCTTTCTCCACAGTGAACTCTCCATGGTCCTGATTTTCAACTGCCTGACCTGCACCAGGCCACGCTTCGTCAGAGTATCTCAGTGACAACTTAATGGTAAATCAGAAACTTGGAATTTGGGTAAGCCCTGAAACACATTGATTACTCAAGCTGTCTGATTCCTAACAAACTATGGAGCATGATGCTGTCTTCATAACAGAGGCCATCATTCTTAGTTCAGAGCAAGTTAAGTTACATGTGGGGCTGAACATTTAGGCTTTGAGGAAGGGCTGCAGCTCTGTGTTAGAGCATCTGCTTTGCATGCAGAAAATCCCAGGTTCAATCCCTGAAATCTCTAAGAAGGGCTGGGAGAGACCCTGTATCAAATCCCCAAAAGCTGCTACCAGTCAGAGTAGAAAGCATTAGACCAGATAGAGCAATGGTCTGACTCAGTTCAAGACAGCTTTCTATGTTCCTGTGTTTCATTGCTTCTTCATGTTAGGGATGCTTCTGAAATCATTTCTGTCATTCCATCCCACTCATCACACCTCTCATCCCCACTTCTCATGCTTGGATCAGACTTTGATATTAGTGAGGAACTACTTCCAGTAGAGGCCATAAACATATTGCTGGAAGTGCAAGAGTAGGGGTCATTCAGTTTGTAATGTAAAGGTTAATTCTGATAGTGTTAAAATCAACCAGCCTAGAGAGGGGTGACGGGTAGAGGTGTTGCTTGGCAACCAGACAAAATGGCATGATCTTCAATGAAGTAGTATATGCTCTGATTGGTTGTGTAGTTCTGAGGAAGTTTTCCCTCTGTATGTTTGGCTGAATGCCTCCCTATTATGTATATGCCTGACCTGATGTAAGAAAAACAAAACCTCCTGGTTCCTTTCTCCTCCAATTATATACTGTTTTGTTCCATTTCCTTAGTAAATCATTATCAGGATATATTTTCTTTCTGGGCCCCATCTGCAGTGCTTAAGCGATTTTGCCAACATTTGTATCTATTCTTGAAGAACTGGAGCATAATTTATTAGTAAAGAGCAATCAAGACCTTGCATGCATCCTATATGCACAACATAACCCATAAACTGTTGTGTTTTTACCGTCCTCTATTTCTCAACACAGCAAAGGAGCATCCAGGTCAAATGAAAAGAAAAAGTATCCCAACCAGAGTGTCAGAACACAAACCTGTGATTCACAGACACTAAAAGACTGTATGTGCTATTTATGAGTGGGGTAGAATGTGTACAGGGACGCGGGTGGTGCTGTGGGTAAAAGCCTCAGCGCCTAGGGCTTGCCGATCGAAAGGTCGGCGGTTCGAATCCCCGCGGCGGGGTGCGCTCCCGTTGCTCGGTCCCAGTGCCTGCCAACCTAGCAGTTCGAAAGCACCCCTAAGTGCAAGTAGATAAACAGGGACCGCTTACCAGCGGGAAGGTAAACGGCGTTTCCGTGTGCGGCTCTGGCTCGCCAGATGCAGCTTTGTCACGCTGGCCACGTGACCCGGAAGTGTCTCCGGACAGCGCTGGCCCCCGGCCTCTTAAGTGAGATGGGCGCACAACCCTAGAGTCTGTCAAGACTGGCCCGTACGGGCAGGGGTACCTTTAGCTTTACCTTTAGAATGTGTACAGGCAGCAACTCCTACCAGTCTCACCATGAAATGTGCTGGTGTGACCAAAGGAAAGAAGAATCCACTTTACTGCTGGTCAAAAAATGCCTGAACTAACTGAGGTTCCATTTGTACCAATCTTCTCGGTACTGATCTTCTCAGCATCTGTGTCTCAATTTATGCCGGCTATCTTATTTAAAAATAAATCTTTGTGAAGAAAGGGACAGGGGGAGAGACAAGAAGAAGAATAAAACCCACACATTGCAATATGCTCACCCAAGTCAAACTGCTATCCTGGCCCTGATTTCATCTGAAAGGAACATGTTGTCCCTGCAGGACAATTTTTAACCCTTGTGAAAATTATTTCCAGCTGGCGAAAACAGCAAGAAGACGGAGAAAAACTCTCGGGTCACCATGTGATGGTGTTTTGTGTGTTTGCGTGTGTTAATGCTGTGTCTCATTTTAACACATCTCAGCATGGTGATGCTTCCAGGGGGCGGGGGAAGCAATCTTGGCGTGTCAAATCGTCATCATTGTAGGGGAACATGATCCTAGGAAAAGACGAGTAAATCAGGAATGTGCTCAGAAAAATCCGCATTATTTCTGATTGACGTACAGATGCTCTAGCTGGCTTTGAGAAGCACAAACTCTCTGTTGCATTTGATGGTGTGGGTGTATATTTGCAATAAACCTGCTTGTTACAGAAGACTCATGGGCTTGATGTTGGTGGTGATCCCTGTACGAATGTAGTCATTGGAGACGAAGGGTATATCGGGGATGAGGAATCGCCATCCCAGGGGCCAAATGTAGCCCTCTGGTCCTCTCTCTCAGGCCTGCTGTTCCAATGCCAGAACCAAGAAGGAAACACTGATTAAAACAACTTGGCTCCCAGATCCAGTTCAGGTCAGCCACAGATTGTCCTAGATTGGATGAAGCACTGAATCAGGCCCCAGACTGGACTGGGGGAAACAGCTCAGGTTACAACTGCCTGGAACTGACATTCATTCCCTCCTGTCCTCAGCAACTCTTCTGACACTGACTGGGAACTTTTGAATGGGAGTCAAGCTTTGATGGCAGCTGCTCACCATGTTTAATTACCCCCAAATGCACTGACTCAGCTTATAGTACTGCAAAAGATATAATCTCGGTCCTACTAGAGCAGTGTTTCCCAAACTTGGGTCTCCAGTTGTTTGGGGACTACAGTTCCCATCATCCCTGACCATTGGTCCTGCTAGCTAGGGATGATGGGAGCTGTAGTCAAAATACAGTCGGAGACCCGAGTGTGGGAAACCCGTACTTGAGCTACAATTTTCATAGCTCTATAGGCCAGGCCAATGTACTCGCGGTAATTAAACATGGAGGGCGGTCACTGGCAATGGGAGCTATCTTGGCTCCCAATCAAAAGCTACATTGCCACCCATTCAGCGCTGCAATGCCTCTGGAGGTATGCCAGGGAGGGGGTGAGTGGTAGCATCAGAGGAGGGCTGCTAAAGGCCCTTCTCGGCTTCCGGAACCCTTGGCCAGTGCTTAACCTGGCCTGCTGGTGGCACTGGGTCAATTAATTTTCTAGCTGTCCCAGACCAAAGCCCATTTTGCACCCCTAGCACACCTGGGCTGTAACTACCATCAAAATGAATATGGAAGTTCACGCAGGCTCAGGAGTTCCGTCAGCATCTCAAAGATCCTGAACTGCAAAAACAAAATTACAAGATTGGGGTGTTTGTATCTAAATGATCTGTCCTCCTCAGTTTAATTACAGTTTTATCGGTGCATCTGCTGTGATCCCTCCATTCTCTGTCAAAGGTGTGAGCAGCCTGTGATTAGATGTGAGCAAGATACTGATTACTAGTTAATTAGCTAGGCTAATAAACTGCCATTTAGAAGGGAGGGAGGGTGGATGGGGAGGAAATGCTGGATTCTTCCCAAGGAAAGTTGTTTTAAAACATGGAGACGTGGGACTTGGGTTTATCTTCAAAACGGCACAAAAATCTGCATGGGAAAGCATTTCTCCTCATCTCTTAAACACACAAATACACACACACACACACACACACACACACATACTTGGGGGCTCGCATAGCAGACTTTGGTAGCTGGAGGGGGGTGTCAAATGTTCATTTTAGCTTCAGCTGAGCTGATGCAGTCTTGCAAACTTTGGATATCCAATGAACACATTTAATTATTATTCATAGGAGTACAATGAAGAGTAGGGATGAAGGAGAAATCTTATTCAGTTCACATTTAAATGTAAACCTAATTGATGCCTTTCAAAACAGCATCCTTCAAAATTTTGCAGAGCTGGACACTAGCTGAATAATATGTACAAAAAATGCATATACTGATATAAAGTGTACATGAAAATACAATGCACTGCTGAAAATAACATACAAAAATGTACTAAAATAGGGAAAGTGTCTGCAGAAATGTGTATATTAGAGGAAATGTCATTCACTGATGTCCCCGCTGATCTACAGTTCCCAGAGTGGTTAAGAATCAATCCTTCTTCACAAGAAACTCTGGGAATTGTAGCTGTGGATGTGGAACGGGGTCTCCTAACAACTCTCAGCACATTTAACAAACTCCAACTCCCAGTGTTCTTTCAGGAAAGCCTTGGCTGTTACAGTGGTATCATAGTACTTTAAATAGATGGTGTTGCAAGCCTTTTGGGTCCTTTCTTCTCTCATCTGAGCTGATTTCCTCTCACCCTGCTGCTTTTTTTCATGCTTCCTTCTTCTCCATTGTGTTTTGGTCTCCTGTCAAACACCATTATCTTTAACCTCAGGGCAGGGAAACAAAATCAAGGCACTGGGTAATGCACGACAAAATCTAACTTGCATTGTATCAGACTGAAAGCGTGCAACAATGAACACATTCGCTGTCAGCAGCGTTATTGAAGGGGTGTCAAGCAAAGCCCATTTTCGCTCTTGTATCCGTTGGAATGAGTCAAGTAGACGTGTGAGGCTCTAGTATAAAAATACACCTTCCCCTTCTGCCACACTTCTGCCTTGTACCTTAATACTGTAGTGACATTTAAAATCTCCCACCACCACCTAATAGTCCCCAATATGCACAGATATGGAAATCTGCAACTTGCTGAACACTGGGCAGGCTTTTTTCCGTCACAGTATGCTCTGCCCATCTGCTATCAAGTTCAGCAAACCCTGCTGTGGGGTTCAGGGAGATCCCACCAAATCAAAACAAATGCATTAAAAATAAGGCAACTGCAGTGTAATCCTAAAGCTCACCAGAGGCTGGATCACTAGAAATGCTGCTTCTGGACTCTGCCTGATTGGTGCTGACCCATCAGAGTATGTAGCCAATATCTGCACTGTACATTTAAAGCACAATTATACTACTTTATTCTTTGCAATATTTTTTTTATTAACGTTTTCAGTATTGCAATACAATATAAAAAAGGAAAGCAGATGCAAGAGAAACAAATACTGTATTTTTTGCTCTATAAGACTCACTTTTTCCCTCCTAAAAAGTAAGGGGAAATGTGTGTGTGTCTTATGGAGCGAATGCAGGCTGCGCAGCTATCCCAGAAGCCAGAACAGCAAGAGGGATTGCTGCTTTCACTGCATAGCGATCCCTCTTGTTGTTCTGGCTTCTGAGATTCAGAATATTTTTTTTTCTTGTTTTCCTCCTCCAAAAACTAGGTGCGTCTTGTGGTCTGGTGCGTCTTATAGAGCGAAAAATACGGTAAATAGTGAGCAGAGGATCAAGCATATATATATCTGAGGCAATTGACTCATCTGGAAGAAATAGATCTATCTATCATTGAACAGGAATGAGAAGATAGAAAAGGCAAAGAAGGGCGTCAGAAAGTCCATCTTCAGTCTTTCGCCTCTTTGCTGTGTGAGATGGTGCTCAGATCGAAGTGGGAGGCCCTCTGGAGGGATTGTTTTCCATTTTCCATGAATGGGAAAGCAGGGACATGACCGCAACTGTAGAAAAGGGAGGTGAGAGCCCCACATTCAATGCTGCGATCCAGCTGGCTGCAATGTTCAGAAGGAGAGCATCGTTGCTTCCAACAGCAGCCTTTATATTTTCAAAGAAAACATTTAATTCCATCTCTTGCAAAATTATTTTTTAAAAAAATGGTAGGGGAAGATTGTGGGATAGAGAAACATATGATTTACCCCAACCCCTTACAAATCCTTATAATAGGGCACTTATCGGCAATGGTCCTCCCCCCACATTCATTCTCAAAGCTATTACTGAGCACAACACATACAGTTAAAGGATTGCTAGCACTTTAGATTATTATATGGAGTTTGCTTGTTTGTGTTAAAGAAAAGAATCTATTTCCCCCCTTTTATTTGTCACTAAATCCATTTGGTTTTTTCATAAAATTATATCCAGCCCCAAAAAGAATATGAGTTTCCCCTGAAGATGATGCATCGCCAACAAAGTGCCCTTTGAATGCCCTTGATCCCCTGTTCAGTTAGAGTGAAGAGGACATTAAATGGAACACAATTCTACAATGGCTGTTAATTTTTCTCTTGCACACTGAAAAAAATGGAACAAACTGGCGTGGCTACCTAGAACAACACCTTATGGAATAGATGGGATATTGGCCTAGTTTTTTTCCAACTTGATAGAGGTTTGGCAGATCAGTATTCTTCAACATAATCATAAGGAAATAATTTGTGGGTTGTGCAGGGCCATTCCGTCCTATTAGGCAGGGTTAGACGGCTGCCGCAGAAAGCAGATCGTGGGACATAGGAGGAGTAACATTGGTAGGATTGCCTGCCATTCCTCCTGAGCCATCTGGTGGTTCCCCTCTGTTAAGAGGATAGATCTGTGTCTGTCATGCAGCATGCTCTGACTAGCCTAAACTAGCCTGACACCCTCAGTTGCGGGGGAGAGGAATCGCTGCAGTTCAGTGACAGTGTCTGCTTTGCATGCAGAATTCCGTGCATCTCCAGATAGGGTTGGGGAAGCCCTGTTGGGGATCACTGGAGACCCTTCACCAGCTGGTGCTGAGCCAGGGGTCAGCAAACTTTTTCAGCAGTGGGCCGGTCCACTGTCCCTCAGACCTTGTGGGGGGCCGGACTATATTTGGAGGGGGGGAATGAACAAATTCCTATACCCCACAAATAACCCAGAGATCCATTTTAAATAAAAGGACACATTCTACTCAGGTAAAAACACGCTCATTCCTGAATCGTCCATGGGCTGGATTTAGAAGGTGATTGGGCCGGATCCAGCCCCCGGGCCTTAGTTTGCCTACCCATGAGCTAGATGGACATTGGTCTGACTTTGTATGGCAGTTTCCTAGGTTCCTATGAGGCCGTTGTCTTATCAAAATGAAGGTTCAACTTCCAGTCTAGTATGTGGAAAGATAGGGCACGCCATCTTTGTAGGGAGACAGTCAACCATAATGTCTTGGGATGACCTCAAGATTCCAACAAAGGCTTGCAAATATTAACAACATTGCCTCATTCACTGTGCCTCTTTCATCTGCCACAGAGAACTAGAACTGCCAGGGACCTCATTGACACTGTGGCTTGCTTAACCAACAAGCTCTTCCTGAGGTTTAGCTGTCCATATATCCTTGGTTTCTTCTCAGCTCTATAAATATGTAAGAATGTAAGAGAAATATAATGGAACCAATGAAGGCTCTGATGATCAGCAGCAGACACCAGAATTGGCATTCATTGAGCGACTTATATTTTTCAGGTTCTTCAATAGCATTTGGTGTGAATTCTATTGCACATCGATCTGTCCAGGCAGAGTGGTCCGACTTCATTCCCAGTTGCAAAAGTCTATATAGCTTTTCCTTTATAAATAAAAACATAAGGCTGTCGTCATGCAGCAGTTCACCTGGCTGCCAATACATGGCGAGTGAGGGGGCTCTCTGAGTATACTTTCTTCCTCCTCCCTTTCCAAATATTTGGTACCTTTGCTGATTGTGGGGGATTCCAAACAAAGGTTGAGCACACATGCGACAATAACACTGACCCCTCCTCTCCTCCGGAGATCTGCTACTGCCTGAAACCTTCATTAAAAGGGTCACATTTACACAAGCTAAAGGCCAGCCATTGCTTGAAAAGCAAGCTGCTACTAGTGGACCCACAAGGATCTCTGTCCGGTTGAGAATTTCAGCCGTAAAGCTGCAAGCAATAATCTCTCACTTGGGGCCCATAAAGCGACATGGGATACAGACTGCTGTGATAAATGGGAATATAACTCACACTTTCCCACCCATTGTCTGTCAAGTGGAAGGGGTGGGGAGTTGTCCCCCAGGAACCTTCAGAAGCTGGGGTTGGATCATTCACACCAGTTCCTGCCTGAGTAGCCAGTCAATTAGAACTTCATCAGAAATCAATTTGCAAGGCTCAGCTGAGATGTACACATAGATCAGCCTATGCCAACTGATTATCACACTAATGGAATATTCCATTGATTAATTGAATATCTAAGTCCTGAAATGTAAGCCTGGTGGAATTATCACCAGTTAGCTACTAGACTGAGGAATAGCCACGTGCCAGGGCTTCCTGAAGCCATTGTTGGTGTCGCTGTAGCAAAGTTACAAGGCAAGTATGAGGCCATCAAAGAGACCAGTACTTGCAAGAGATTCTCACATATTTACACCCTTCTCACTTCCCTATTCTAGGGTTGCTACATGAGGTTGGGAGGGGGAGCAAATTACTCTTTTGAGCTTTTCTGGCAAAATCCAAGAGTTATTGTGTTATGGGAGAGGGAGAAAATTGGGGGAGGGGTGGATATGATAAAGAAACCAAGACTTCTATTATACCAGCATCTTTTAGTTCAACAATAGGCAGGCTGTCAAGCTGCAGGGAAATCTTTCCAAGTATAATGAGAAAGTGGCTCATTTTCAACTATTAGAATGCCCCCTTCACTTTTTTAAAAAAATTTGTATTTTTGAATTTCATTATCCAGCAGGAGAAAGTGAGTGATGGATCATTGGTAGCTGGAATTGTGTTTTTGTGCGTGTTTGCATTTTCACTGCTCAGAGGAAGAGTCTAGTAATGTTTCTCAGTTTTCTAAAGTTGCTTGAGGCAACTCGGTGTGAGAGAGTTTGGATTTGGATTTGATATCCCGCCTTTCACTCCCTTTAAGGAGTCTCAAAGCGGCTAACATTCTCCTTTCCCTTCCTCCCCCACAACAAACACTCTGTGAGGTGAGTGGGGCTGAGAGACTTCAAAGAAGTGTGACTGGCCCAAGGTCACCCAGCAGCTGCATGTGGAGGAGCGGAGACACAAACCAGGTTCCCCTGATTACGAGACTACTGCTCTTAACCACTACACCACACTGAGGCAGAATCAGTACAGAGTAAGGCCCTATCTTGATGGGAGGTGGGGAAGTGGGGGTGTAAGGTAGCAAGCTGCATTTTGTGCATTGCTCTAGATCAGGGTAGTCAACGTAGTAGCACCTTCCAGGTGGTCCTAGCCCTAACTTACATCAGCCCCAACCAGCATAGTCAATCACTAGGGATGATGAGAGCTGTGGTCCAACAGCATCTAGAGGGCACCTTGTCAGCTATCCTAGAATGAGGTGGGTAAATGAACTCGTTCATTGCGCTTCATGCTATCTGAAACTTTTTACTGGCATGTAGGGATGTAGGCAAAATATACATTTCATTTATTTTGCTCAGTCATTAACAATGTTTACACACAGAATTTTCATCTTATTTTTCATATTGGATTTTTATTTGTCATGTTTTCTAAATGTTTAAAATCGTATTTTGTTTCCCGGCCAATTATGCCATTTTAAATATGGATATTTACTGTGTCTGATTCTCATTTGTAATGCTTTATTTTGATCATCTCTAATGTTCTATTTGGTTATTTAAAACAGGTTCCTTTGGAAATGTGAAGCTGTAGAGAAATGATTTGGATAAATGAATAAAATAATATTTTATTGTGGGAGTTTTTGATGGCATTTCAATGTGATTTACTGGAAATTACTAAAATAACTATCTTATTGAAATATACGTAGAATAAGAATTGGTGAATCTGTCGATTTTGGTTTCTCATTGTTTCTGTGTTGTACTTTCCATTCTCTACATCTGTTCATGAAAATTCACCAGCATTTTATGTGAATTTCTCCTAATATACACAATTTTTGAAAAGCAATTTCCCTAATATAAATGCTGCTTTTCCCCTTTCCTTTTCTTTTCCTGTAATGTTCATTTAACAGGTTTTTATGAATGCTATACCTAGTCTGGGACGTGGGTGGCTCTGTGGGTTAAACCACAGAGCCTAGGACGGGGTGAGCTCCCATTGCTCGGTCCCTGCTCCTGCCAACCTAGCAGTTTGAAAGCATAGAATCATAGAATAGAATCATAGAATCATAGAGTTGGAATAGACCACAAGGGCCATCGAGTCCAACTCCCTGCCAAACAGGAAACACCATCAGAGCACTCCTGACATATGGTTGTCAAGCCTCTGCTTAAAGACCTCCAAAGAAGGAGATTCCACTTTGCATGTCAAAGTGCAAGTAAATACCATATTTTTCGCTCTATAACACGCAGTTTTTTCCTCCTGGAAAGTAAGGGGAAATGTCTGTGCGTGTTATGGAGCGAATGCCTACAGATGGCAGGGGAATCCGCTGCAGTTGTGAGCAGTCCGTGGCTCTCTTTGAAACTGCAAAGCGGGTGTAAGCGGCTCCTGACAGCGAGCCGAGCCGGGCAGGAGGGAGAGAAGCAGAGCGGGGTTGGTTGCTTTAAAACAACCCCGTGCTCTATGTCCCTCTCTCTTCTCCACTGAGCTGCTAAGTAGCAGCAAAGCTTTTCAGCCAGCCTAGCCGGGAGGAGGGAGAGAAGCAGATCGGGGCTGGTTGCTTTAAAACAGCCCCGTGCTCTATGTCCCTGCCTGCAGTTTTTTTGCTGTCCGATTTTGGATCAGCCACTGTAGGGGCTGTGTGTGTGTGTGTGTGTGTGTGTGCTTGAGCTATCGTTCTCCTCCTCCTCCTTCCTGTTCACTCTCACAGCGCCCCAGCGCTCTCCTGCGACTTTAGGAGTGATACTCTGTGTGTCTCTCTGTGTGTGAGGCATCGTTCTCCTTCTCTTGCTTCCCCTTCGCTCTCCCAGCGCCCCTGCTACTTCCAGCGCCCCTGTGACTTTAGGATTGATACTCTGTGTGTGTGTGTGTCTGTGTGTGTGTGAGGCATCGTTCTCCTCTTGCTTCCCCTTCACTCTCCCAGCGCCCCTGCACTCTCCTGCGACTTTAGGATTGATACTGTGTGTGTGTGAGAGAGAGAGAGGGGGGGGATCGTTCTCCTTCTCTTGCTTCCCACTCCCAGCGCCCCTGCCTCTCCTGCGACTTTAGGATTGATACTCTGTGTGTGTGTGTGTGTGTGTCTGTGTGTGTGTGAGGCATCATTCTCCTCTTGCTTCCCCTTCACTCTCCCAGCGCCCCTGCACTCTCCTGCGACTTTAGGATTGATACTGTGTGTGTGTGAGAGAGAGAGGGGGGGGGATCGTTCTCCTTCTTTTGCTTCCCACTCCCAGCGCCCCTGCCTCTCCTGCGACTTTAGGATTGATACTGCGTGTGTGTGTGTGTCTGTGTGTGTGTGTGTGTGTGTGTGAGGCATCGTTCTCCTCTTGCTTCCCCTTCACTCTCCCAGCGCCCCTGCGCTCTCCTGCGACTTTAGGATTGATACTGTGTGTGTGTGTGAGAGAGAGAGGGGGGGGATCGTTCTCCTTCTCTTGCTTCCCACTCCCAGCGCCCCTGCCTCTCCTGCGACTTTAGGATTGATACTGTGTGTGTGTGTGTGTGTGTGTGTCTGTGTGTGTGTGTGGCATCGTTCTCCTCTTGCTTCCCCTTCACTCCCCCAGCGCCCCTGCGACTTTAGGGCGACTTTAGCATGGATCCACATGGATCCTCAGGATTTTTGCATTGGGCTACCCCAAACTCACCGTCAGATCACATGTCTGTGGCCACAGCATGAACCACAAAAATCATACATCCACTGTTTTGTTTAGAATATTTTTTTCTTGTTTTCCTCCTCTAAAAACTATGTGTGTGTTATGGTCTGGTGCGTGTTATAGAGCGAAAAATACGGTAAATAGGTACCGCTCCGCCAGGAAGGTCAACAGTGTTTCCATGCGCTGCTCTGGTTCGCCAGAAGCGGCTTAGTCATGCTGGCCACATGACCCGGAAACTATACACTGGCTCCCTCAGCCAAAAAAGCAAGCGCAACCCCAGAGTCGGCCACAACTGGACCTAATGGTCAGGGGTCCCTTTACCTTTACCTTTTTATACCTAGTCTATGCATGTGTGAAGACATTACTAGGCTGGAGAGCTGTATTGCAAAATGGAAATAAATGCAAATTTTGAAAGATGGCTGTGTTTCGGTTTATGTGTTGTTCCAGAAACAGTGGGTTTCATAGATTCACCATTAAATGTGAACTGAATTGAATGTATTTTCCCTTACTTAGTGCGGAAGGGAGAGAGAAACATACTAGTGTGTTAAAAACGATGTATGAATTCACCAGAGAGGGAGAGAGGGAGATTATATAAGTATATGAATCATTTTTAAAATGAGATGCATGTCTCCCAACACTAATACATTTTATTACTCTTTCAGACCTATTAAACCCTACGTCCAAATCAGTCCATGGGAATTCCTCAGCGAGCGAATACCATGGTTCTGCTGTGGCCCAAAGTAAATAAAATAATTAACAGCTGGAAGAGAGGGGAAGTAGCAAACCTGTTTTGAATTGTTCATTATAACCTGCCTCTTCATTACTAAAGCTTTCAAAATGAGCAACAGGTAGCCGTAGCTCCTGGCAGACCACTTGTGCTTAACATGATTTATTATTGCCGTCTTCTTTCTTCTCTCTTCCCTCCCTCCCCCCCACCCACTTTTTATCTAGTTTAAAGAGCTACAGGCTGAACCCGTGAAAGCTCATTGTCTGGTTAAACAGGAAAATGAAAAAGAAACAGAGAAGAAGATCCTAGCTTCAATACCCAGTCATTTCCGGGGAGGGCTGGGAATCACACCTGTCTGGAACCTTAGAAAGCCTCTCCCAGTCAACGGAGACACTAGGGGTTTCCTAACAATGCTCAGTATCCCTAACCAAATACACTTCTCAGATTTTTTTGGGGGGTGAGGAGTCATGACTCCCAAAGAGATGTAATATTTTAACTAGGATTTATATACTGAAAATGTTTGAAATATGAATTTGGTATTATTGATTATGGAAAGTATTTTTTCTCTTCTTTCTTTTTCTTGTTTCTTTTCCTCTATCTTTCATCACTTTTCTTTTCAAATCTACATTTTGAAAAATGCGTAGATAAATCTTTTTACGTTTTTATGTATTGTTCAGTATTGTTTCTATTTTTTTTTCTTGTAACATTCAATAAAATTTAATAAAGACGTATTTTTAAAAAAGAGATGTAAATGTGCTTTAAATGTATGGTGTGCATGTGGTTTGGAAGGAGGGGAAGGCGGAACAGAGGGAGAGAGGGAGTGGGTAGAGAAAGATGGTCCACTTTCTTGCGTGGCTGCTGCATCGAGTCCACCCTATTGACCTCTTGGCATAGAAGGTCACATCCAGTAAATGGAAGGGGAGGAGAAAGGCTACTTTCTCCAAATAAAAGGTCATGGCCTTGACCCCTCAGTCCTTTTTGGCCTCCACATTTGAAGTCTCCACTTAGAAATGTCTACAAATGGTCTGAAGGTCACACACACACACACACACACACACACACACACACACACATCCAAACCAAGGCAAGCCACTTAACTCTTCTCTAGGTTACTTGGTTTATTATTTTGTTTATTTAATAAAGTATTTATCTGAAGGCAGCCCTATACAGTGGTGCCCCGCAAGACGAATGCCTCGCAAGATGAAAAACTCGCTAGACGAAAGGGTTTTCCGTTTTTTGAGTCGTTCCGCAAGACGAATTTCCCTATGGGCTTGCTTCGCAAGACGAAACGTCTTGCGAGTTCTTGCGAGTTTGTTTCCTTTTTCTTAAAGCCGCTAAGCCGTTAATAGCTGCTAAGCCGCTAAGCCGCTAAGCCGTTAAAAGCCGCTAAGCCGCTAATAGCCGCTAAGCCGCTAAGCCGCTAATAGCCGTGCTTCGCAAGACGAAAAAACCGCAAGACGAAGAGACTCGCGGAACGGATTAATTTCGTCTTGCGAGGCACCACTGTATAGGGCTGCTTTTTAAGGTTTAATGTTTTATTATGCTTTTTTTAAATGCTGGAAGCCACCCAGAGTGGCTGGGGTAACCCAGTCAGATGGGTGGGATACAAATATGTTGTTGTTGTTGTAGTAGTAGTTTTGATGCCACCCTTCAGCCACATTCCCAGGGCAGTTTCCATAAGAAAAAGGAAGCAATTAAACTGCAAGTAAGTAAATAAATGAATAAAACAGCTAAAAAGAAAAAAAGAAATCATTAAAACAGCATCAAACAGAATGTGAAGAGTGCATCTAAAAAATAATAATGGTCAGGAAAATAGGACATTTTTCACCTGGCACTGCAAAGGGACCATTGGTCCTTTTCTCTCTCTCTCCTCTGGTTCTCCTTGCTTTTGATGCCTCCATTTCACACACCAAACATTCTTTCTTCTTAGACAAATTTCTTTCAGGTAAGGTTCATTTGAAAAAGGACATGATGGGAAAGCCACCTGTTGTCTCCTGCAAGGATGGGAGACCTGTGGTCCTCCAGATGTTGTTGGACTCCAAAGTCCCATCAGCCTCAGCCACCTTGGCAAGTGGTCAGGGATTATGGGAGCTGTAGTCCAGCATCATCTGGGAGGGACACAGGTTTCTCATCCCCAGTCTGCTGGGTTTTGAAAACCATGACAAGTGTACACAGGTCCAGTCATAACATACCAGAGAGTGGGAAATTGGCCCTGACTAACATTAAATATGAAGACAGATGTAGCATTGTTTCAGCTGTCACAGCGGCTAGCGATGGGTAAACACCCCCTTCCTTGGTCTGACACTTAATGGGCACAATTAAAACAAATTAATTTGCCAAGCGTCCAATGTGCTCATAATTAAATTGTCTTAAATTTAGGCCAATTATGAATCAAGGCCCTTGTCATGCTCCAGATTATTTTGTCAGAAGCCCGGCAGGGACAAGATGTTAATATAGAAGGGTTGTGCATGCAGAGAGGGGGGGGGGAGGACAAAAAAGGGTTAAGTTGGGTGTTCTGCTTAATTTGGGTGTGTTTTGTCCTGCACCTGTAGCTAGTTCAGCATGTGAGAATGACTTTGGCACAATCTACAGGATAAATGCTGTTGGGTTTCAGGCAAGTTTGCTCTTTGCCCCTGCCTTTGAGCAGAGCATAGTCTGTATGTTATAAGGAGATGGTTATCTACAACTGTATGTAACCGAAACGACATTATATTGTCAGTCAAGCAAATGACTCTTGCTAGGACTGTTTGGTATTTCTCTGTTCTTTGGACACACTCTGCTGGGGTGAGAATGGGCACTCTGCACATGCCCAGGGTCGGATTTAGGTTTGATGAGGCCCTAAGCTACTGAAGGTAATGGGGCCCTTAATATGTCCAGCTGTCCTTTGTCAACAACAAATGGTCACTGTTTTTTGGTGTTGAATACATGCTATATGGTCATTTATGGACCTAATGGGTATCTAAAGCCATTTGCACATGTTGCCATGTAACCAGTCCATACAGAGTGATATTTTAGAGAGCTGGCTAGCAAGCGGGGGCCATTACTTACATCATAGGAGCCTTTGTTGTTGTTTAGTCGTGTCCGACTCTTCATGACCCCATGGACCAGAGCACACCAGGCACTCCTGTCTTCCACTGCCTCCCGCAGTTTGGTCAAACTCATGCTGGTAGCTTCAAGAACACTATCCAACCATCTTGTCCTCTGTCGTCCCCTTCTCCTTGTGCCCTCCATCTTTCCCAACATCAGGGTCTTTTCCAGGGAGTCTTCTCTTCTCATGAGGTGGCCAACGTACTGGAGCCTCAGCTTCAGGATCTGTCCTTCCAGTGAGCACTCAGGGCTGATTTCCTTAAGAATGGAGAGGTTTGCTCTTCTTGCAGTCCATGGGACTCTCAAGAGTCTCCTCTAACACCATAATTCTTTGGCGATCAGCCTTCTTTATGGTCCAGCTCTCACTTCCATACATCACTACTGGGAAAACCATAGCTTTAACCTTTGTTGGCAAGGTGATGTCTCTGCTTTTTAAGAGACATAGGACATAGGAGCCTACACAACACAAAACACTGTTGCTGTAGGTGGGTTTTATTTTACTTGTTTTTTATCTTATATTTTGGAAATGTACATCCAGTTTTTTAAAAAAAATTAAATAAAATTGGGGGGCTCCCAAGAGAGAGGGGCGGCCCTAAGCTATAGCTTGTTTAGCTTATATGGAAATCCGGCATTGCACATGTACCAACAAAGAGGCTTCCAAGATGCTTCTTTGATGGTCAAAAAAGAGGAATAGCATCATTCCCCGCACCCCCAAAAAAGGACCAAAAAGGATACAGATTTGCATTGTATTTGAATATGCTAATTAAGGTGTGAAGATGCAGATATAGAAATGCCAATACCTATACAATATGTATCCCCATTGTGAGGAAGACAGAGACCAGGTGACCTATGTGTCTGCTCAATCCATTATCCAGGTGCTGCTTCAATGCCCATCCTGCTCTTCCTTCAAATGATTCTTGATCTTGATCAGGTTTAGACTGGGCAGACTGGGCAGAGGACTAGCCTCTGGAAAGTAGGGAGCGCAGCTACCCACTTTGCAGCAAAGCCTATCTGATAGTAAACAACAACAAACAACAAATCTAAATAAAAACAATAAATCTAAATCGAACAAGTGTTGGAAATGTAAAGAGAAAGAAGGTTCTTTTCATCATATGTTGTGGTCTTGTAGTAAGGTTAAAGCTCACTGGGTAATTATATACAGTAAAATAATAATAATAATAATAATAATAATAATAATAATAATAATAATAATAATAATAATTTATTTATACCCTGCCCATCTGGCTGGGTTTCCCCAGCCATTCTAGGCGGCTCCCAACAGAATATTAAAATACAATGATTCATCAAATATTAAAAGCTTCCCTAAACAGGGCTGCCTTCAGAGGTCTTCTAAAAGTCCAATAGTTGTTTATTTCTTTGACATCTGATGGGAGGGCATTCCACAGGGTGGGCGCCACCACTGAGAAGGCCCTCTGCCTGGTTCCCTGTAACTTTGCTTTTTGCAGTGAGGGAACTGCCAGAAGGCCCTCGGCGCTAGACCTCACTGTTTGGGCAGAACGATGGGGATGGAGACACTGCTTCAGGATGTTCAAAATTACTTTTATTTTAAAAAAAGGAACTTTCCTTCTGAGAATTATAGAGATGGAATTACCTAAATTGTATAGAAATTTATTCATGTGTGCTACTACAGCAGCAAGAATGCTACTTGCCCAAAAGTGGAAAGAAGCAGAAGTCCCAGTAAAGGAAGAATGGATAAAAAAACTCATGGAATATGCAGAAATGGCGAAACTCACCGGAAGAATAAGAAATCAAGATAACAAACTTTTCATAAAGGAATGGAAATGGTTTATTGAATATTTACAGATAAATTGTAAACAGATAAAAACATTTGCAGGATTATTGTAATAACCTGTGGTTCCACAAGAGTATATATTTACAGTAGATAAGTAAATAAGCAAGTTACCAGTAAATGAATTTGGATATGCAGAAGATATTAAATAATAATAATTAAGGAATGGCAGAAAGAGGGGGAAGGAAGTCGAATTTTGAAATGTTTTTTTTAAAAAAATATTTATTAAAGTTTAACAATTACAGAAAAAAGAAAAGCAAACAATAAAAAGTTACAATACTTCAAAAATAAGAAAATACAATAAAAAACAACAATACAACAAAACAATAAGAAAGAAAAAACAAAAACATTTAAAAACAAAAACATTTAAAAAAGAAAAAAAAACCCATCCAGTATTTT
This sequence comes from Podarcis muralis, assembly GCF_964188315.1. Taxonomy (NCBI): domain Eukaryota; kingdom Metazoa; phylum Chordata; class Lepidosauria; order Squamata; family Lacertidae; genus Podarcis; species Podarcis muralis. Next base: position 20,825,325 of record NC_135668.1, on the reverse strand, counting down.
CATGTCTTTATCTTTCATTTACTTATTTCCTTGACTTCCTCACACCTCCATTTTGTATTCTAATTCAATTAGTTGTTTCAGCAAGTCCTTTCCCTCTTTCTCAGATTTTGTTCCATAATTTATCTTAACGCAATTTAACCTTAGATTTTACACCTTGACCCGTTAACAATCTATTTTGAAATGTTCAATGTATTTTGAAATTTTGAAATGTTAAGTTGATTGTAGAATTAATGAAATCTATAAACTTGAAAAGTATATATAACTTATCCAATAGTAGCAGAGGCTATGGAACCAATTGTAATGGTACCTTCACTGGATCTCAGTGTTGGAGCCTATGTGAGAGTAGTCTGAACTTTCTCTTATTTTCTCCTTCCCTAGCCTCTTCCTTTCCTCCTCTCTTTACAGACTGATTAAAAAAAGAAACAGGAGGAAAAAGAAGTGCAGATGAAACAGCTGGAAGGAGTAGCAAGTAAAGAACAGACGTCTCCCTCCTGCTGAGAGGTCTGACCTTTTAGCAGCAACTCCAGAAACAACAGCCCTTTGGTGGAATCACCAGCTGAAGCAGTACAGAGAGTTTCTGCTCTCCTCTCTGCCATGCTCTCAGCAGAAGTCCTTTAAGTCCTCAGCTCCCCCTGTCCTGAAAGCCTGAACGTTCCTCATATTACCTTCATCATGGCTGCTGAGCAAGAAAAATAGCTGCCAATATAAGCCAGTGGCCCCAAATGTCAGGCTGAGAATTAGGGTGATCCTATGGCCAGGGTGACATCGCTGCTGGCCACGTGACCCGGAAGTGTCTCCAGACAGCGCTGGCCCCCGGCCTCTTGAGTGAGATGGGCGCACAACCCTAGAGTCTGGCAAGACTGGCCCGTACGGGCAGGGGTACCTTTACCTTTACCTTATGGCCAGGGTGGGGACACGGGTGGTGCTGTGGGTCAAACCACAGAGCCTAGGACTTGACGATCAGAAGGTCAGTGGTTCGAATCCCCACGACGGGGTGAGCTCCTGTTGCTCAGTCCCTGCTCCTGCCAACCTAGCAGTTCGAAAGCACATCAAAGTGCAAGTAGATAAATAGGTACCGCTCCAGCGGGAAGGTAAACGGCGTTTCTGTGCGCTGCTGTGGTTTGCCAGAAGTGGTTTAGTCATGCTGGCCACATGACCCGGAAAGCTGTCTGTGGACAAATGCCAGCTCCCTTGGCCTGAAAGCGAGATAAGCGCCACAACCCCAGAGTCGCCTTTGACTGGACTTAACTGTCCAGGGGTCCTTTACCTTTACTTTTTTACTATGCCCATGGAGCATTTTTCTATGATGTGCTATATGGAATTGGGTGCTAACCAACTCTGGAAAGCAGCTTATCAAGGTGTTTTAGACTACAGTGGTACCTCTGGTTGCGAACGGGATCCATTCCGGAGGCCCGTTCGCAACATGAGCAGAATGCAACCCACGTCTGCGCATGCGCAGGTCACGATTTGCCACTTGTGCGCATGCATGTGACATCATTTTGAGCGTCTGAGCATGCGCAAGCGGCGAAACCCAAAAGTAACCCTTTCCAGTACTTCCAGGTCACCGCAGGATGCAACCTGAAAATGCTCAACCTGAAGCAGACGTAACATGAGGTATGACTGTGTTAAGGAAAAATCTAGGTGTGAGGCTGCTCAGTCACCCAGCTCATCGGGCAGAGCCCACGGGTCCCTGCGGAATAAAGGAAGGAGTCCAGCCAACCGGAGCAAACAGCTGTAGACCAAAGTTTATTGCGCAATAGGTTCAAAGAGCAAATTTGAACCCCGGGGATGGGGTGACAAAGACTTTTAAAACTTTCCCACCATCTCCCAGAATACAGTTCGTACAGCATCATTGACATGTCACAAAAGGGGAGGGGTAGACAGGGGTTACACTAGTTCAACCTTAGAAAACATGTCCAGACAAGTCCTTGGTACAAGATTAGCATAAGCAGACATGGCAGGGCAAGACTCAGGTATAAGATTAGCATAGACAAATATGTCTTAAGAACCCACCACCCAAAAGTACAGTAGAAGTTCCTTTGCATGTCTGGAGCCTGAAGCGAGTCAGGTGATGAGATTTGGCTTCCTTTGGCTAACAATGAGCCCAGCAATTGTCACCTCTGAGAACTTCCTGGAGTCCTTTTGCAAGGGGAAAATAGCTTTGGAATGGAGGAAACTGGGAAAGGAGATGATTTTATATTATTTTTAAAGCTAGGTGACCTCCCTGAGCTGTCAAGTTGAAAGGATATATTCAGGCATAATATTTGTAATAGTTAACTTTAAAGATGTGCCCCCCCCCCCGTAATTTCCGTAACAACTGTATTATTATTTTCCAGAACTGAGCTCTGCTTTGAGCTTGAATATGTGTAAAACTAGGGACGCGGGTGGCGCTGTGGGTTAAAGCCTCAGCACCTAGGACTTGCCGATCGAAAGGTCGGCAGTTCGAATCCCAGCGGCGGGGTGCGCTCCCGTTGTTCGGTCCCAGCGCCTGCCAACCTAGCAGTTCGAAAGCACCTTCGGGTGCAAGTAGATAAATAGGGACCGCTTACCAGCGGGAAGGTAAACGGCGTTCCGTGTGCTGCACTGGCTCGCCAGATGCAGCTTGTCACGCTGGCCACATGACCCGGAAGTGTCTGCGGACAGCACTGGCTCCCGGCCTATAGAGTGAGATGAGCGCACAACCCTAGAGTCTGGCAAGACTGGCCCATACGGGCAGGGGTACCTTTACCTTTACCTTTTTATGTGTCAAACTAAGGGATTGGCTCTTCTGAATCCAGAAGGGCCCTACAGCTAATTAGATGCACCAGTCCCCCCCCCCTTCGTAGCCACTCTTGAGAACATATCATTTTAGAGCTAGTTATCTGGCCAAACTCTCACCAGTTTCCTTAGGAAATGCCTTTTTTGAGCTGTGTTTCCAAGTGGCGCCCACTGCAGTCTGGGATGGCAGCTACAATAAGGTCCTGTACGCAGACAAACTTTGTATTTGTGGTCAACCTCAATTGAATGGCATCACTAATTATCTGTTAGCCTACACCTTATATAGAGACCTTCTGAAACCTTTGTTCATACAAGTGAAAATAATAGCTTCATAACACAGAGAGTGGCCCTCTATGCACTGGCTGCAAAAAGAAAAGAGGAAAAGGAAAAAAGGAAGCAGATAAAATTGTGGTATTTCAGAGGTTTAATCTGAAATCAAGCTGGATTTGAATTTGCTGGTGTCTCTAGTAACTTATCTCTCTTCCTTCATGGATGTTGGCAAATTGGATTTTTAAAAGGCAAAATAACATTAGAATCGGAGCTGTCAGAGATGAATAAGGGAATCGGTGTTTTAATGCTCAGGAACTTGGCAAAGTCCTTTTTATATTATGGATTTTTATATTATGGATGTACGTTCTGTATTGTTTTATTAATACTATTGCCTAATACAAGTTTGTCATGGCCTTTGGCTGGAACAATAAACTTATGAACTTGAGCTTGACAAAAGGTGCGTAAACGATGGTGTCATGATCCTGGTGGCAGATTTCCCATCTTGAGGTGAAGAGGCTGTGGACTGAGAGAGGAAACTGCCCTCAGAGGCAACTCCAGATATTACGACTAATCCAGAAGTTAAGCCAATACAGTGGTACCTCGGGTTAAGAATTTAATTTGTTCCGGAGGTCTGTTCTTAACCTGAAACTGTTCTTAACCTGAAGCACCACTTTAGCTAATAGGGCCTCCCGCTGCCACCGCACCGCTTGAGCACGATTTCTGTTGTCATCCTGAAGCAAAGTTCTTAACCCGAGGTACTATTTCTGGGTTAGTGGAGTCTGTAACCTGAAGCGTATGTAACCTGAGGTACCACTGTACCTCTCTGCTGAGGAGGTTACCATGGCCTCTTAGAAGCTCCCATAGAATCACAGCCCTGAGCTCTGTAAGAGCCAATGGCCATTAAAGGCCTCCTTTAAATGAGGAGGTTCCCCTCACTGAAGGCAGAGGAAGAATTCAGATAGAACTACATCTCCTTTGCAAATGCTGAGCCTGTGGTTGACTGGTACTGAAACAGGATCCTAATAATAATAATAATAATAATAATAATAATAATAATAATAATAATAAATTTTATTTATATCCCGCCCTCCCCAGCTGAAGCTGGGCTCAGGGCGGCTAACAACAATCGAAATAGTCCAACATTCTAAAAACATTCATTATAAAATTAATTAAATCAAATTAAAATCAAATTAATGGCAACCATCAAGCAAAATTCTGTGCAGATTGCCAGAGGAGGGGTTCAGGTTGCGCCCTGACCAAAGGCCTGGTGGAACAGCTCTGTCTTGCAGGCCCTGCGGAAGGATGTCAGGTCCTGCAGGGCCCTAGTCTCTTGTGACAGAGCGTTCCACCAGATTGGAGCCGCGGCCGAGAAAGCCCTGGCTCTAGTTGAGGCCAGCCTAACCTCTCTGTGGCCTGGGATCTTTAGGATGTTTTTATTTGCAGACCGTAAATTTCTCTGTGGGACATACCAGGAGAGGTGGTCCCGTTATTCTGAAATCTCCAGCCTGAGCCTCACACAGAGCTGTCAGAAACTCTCACCTTGTCAGAAGCTGGACCTCATCCTACTTCGCTTCACCTTGCTCTGCTTGCCTGAACCTTGCCAGAACCCGTGTTACCGAGTGTGTTGCTTGGAATATAGTGGAAGATGCTAATTAACCTTGCGGGGGGTTTCTGCTAATAGGATCTATTGGTGAGGAAACGTCAGGAAAAGATCTTGGCCATCAAAAAAAAAAAAGGCATCACTAGATGATATGGTGCTGCGTTAAATTTAAATGTCACGCGGAGCCATCGTTTTACATTCTGGGTTTAGCTGACAGCAGAAAAAGGATTGCCTCCGTTAAGAGCTCTAGTGTAGAAACAACTGTAGAGTTAATTCCCTGCGTGCAGAACATCTCAGATTCCATTTCTAGGTTACAATGGGAGTCCAGGTCGGAGAATTGGGAAGACCTCTGTAAAATAGCAGACCTACACAATACATTTAAAGAGCATTCAGTGCACATTTACGGCACATGACTTCCGCCACCGAAATCTGGGTCAAATGGACCACATAGCCTTATGGACAATCTTCTGGGGCAATATGCCAGTGGTGGGTGGAGACCAGAGGCAATAGTGGGTGGAAGAATGGGTGAAACTCTTGGCTTTGTACAGTAGACAATACAGTGGTACCTTGGGTTACAGACGCTTTAGGTTATAGACGCTTCAAGTTACAGACTCCGCTAACCCAGAAATAGTACCTCGGGTTAAGAACTTTGCTTCAGGATGAGAACAGAAATTGTGTGGTGGTTGTGCGGCAGCAGTGGGAGGCCCCATTAGCTAAAGTGGTACCTCAGGTTAAGAACAGTTTCAAGTTAAGAACAGACCTCCGAAACGAATTAAGTTCCTAACCCGAGGTACCACTGTACTCTGTACTACAACTCATGGGCATCCAATGTTGGAAGATTCAGGACAGATCAAAGGAAATTATTATTCACACAGCACATAATTAACCCATGGAACTCACTCCCACAGGACACTGGGGCCAATTCCTGGGGGCCCGGGCACCCACAATTTTTTGTGACCTCCGAGGTCAGTCCGAAGTCTCTCAGGGCCTCCAACACGCCGTCCGGGGCTCCCAGGCTCTGCTGGGGTGTGTGCAAAGTGAAACGACATCATTCCTGCCAGGCAAAAGCATAATAGGGTCACGGGGGGGGGGGGCTGGGGGGGTGGACCTCCAAGAGACAGGCAGGGAGGCTTGCAGAGCAGCCGCTGCCCCTCCAGCCCTGTTGCCCCCTATCACTGAAAGCTTCATATGTTCTGAAACTGGCACCTAGCAACTGAGACTCAAAGTAGTAGTAGAAGAAGAGTTTGGATTTGATATCCCGCTTTATCACTACTCAAAGGAGTCTCAAAGTGGCTAACATTCTCCTTTCCCTTCCTGCCCCACAACAAACACTCTGTGAGGTGAGTGGGGCTGAGAGACTTCAGAGAAGTGTGACTAGTCCAAGGTCACCCAGCAGCTGCATGTGGAGGAGCGGAGACGCGAACCCAGTTCCACAGATTACCGCTCTTAACCACTACACCACACTGATTTCTCAAAGGGGAAATCACGTTTGTTTGAAATGGCAGCAGAATGTTGGGAGAAGGGAGATCAATGGCGGCTTTGCTCCCCACCCCCCAATCTGCATTTGGGCTATGAAGGGAGAGTAGGGCTGCCCTACATCCGGATTTTCCTGGAAATTACCAGGATTTCAAAGGCCGAATTGACGTCCATGGGGAATTTCCAAAAGGTGTCCTGGTTTTTACTTTTTGAAATTTGGCAACCCTAAGGGAGAGGTCAGGCTTTTCTCCCTCAACCCTTCCCATTCATTTCCTACCTCGTCACCACAGCGATGTCCTAGGATTCTCCCTACGGACTCTCCAGTTCCCTTTTCATCCTGTGATTGCCAATAAACATAGCTTCGTGCTCGTTTTATTTTACCAAAAAAAAAAAAAAAAAAAAGCACAACATCATTGATTTTAAAATAAAAATCACTAGGCCTTTCGAAGGAGCATTTTTCAGAAAGGTTAAAACTGATGATGTGGCATTATTTTCCCATTATCCTCTTTGTAACCTTGTATAGAAACAGTGGAGTGGCCATCTCTCTCTCTCTCGCTCTCTCTTCTCTCTCCTTCTCTCATTTTCCTCTACTGAAGTTTTTTCTTTGCTCATTGCTGTATGAAGACTCACATTTACTGCCATGGGAGAGAGGATCCCACCCCCCCCACCCCAAAAAAACCCTAGGCCTTGAAATAGAGAATTTGGACAAATCTGCAAAGTTTTGTTGTTGTTTTTAAATCTCTAGGGTGGGCCATTTGCCCCAAAGAGAGGAAACTGCTTGATGCATAGTAACTAGGGTTGTCTGTATAGTATGATTCCACCCAAGTGCATGTCGATTCATGGAATATATTGCCTGCAAAAGAAAAGAGAAGAAAAATAATTAGTTCCCATCAAATCCCAGCTTTCAGTCTAAACAAGTTTCTAGTCCATGTGGAGGTAAAGATATGTTTCTGTCAATATCCCTGCTTGTGCTTGGATTTTGAAACCAACAAGATCGTCTACACCTCTACCCTACTCCCTGCTCTGGCTTCTGGTGTCTAGGGATGGGCCAAGCAGTCTATTTCTGACCTGTGTTGATTCCTCATGCCTGCTCCGTCCCATTTCCACATTGATCTGCAACTGAAATATTAAAAGTGCGCTAAAATTGCCATGCATCTTTTTGTTTTCCCAAAACACACATTGCTGGCATGCATTTCATCCTAAAATACACTTTTTAAATAGGCATCTTAATACTTTGGGGGGGGGGGGATTTTGAAAATTGCACGAACTGAAGGAAAGGTGTGTTCCAGGCTGCAGAGTAGCCCTGGAAGCATGTGTTTGCTTCAAAACACAGCCTCAGGCATCTCCGCCTGATCAGGGCTGGCTGAAAAAGATGGATTGCAAGGATGTGTACCTGAATTGAAATTCCCACAGTCCAGGGGGTGGGCTTGACTGCCCTGCAGTGGCGTAGCGTGGGGGGTGCAGGGGGGGCCAGCCGCACCGGCCGCAACATCTGGGGTTAGGGCAAATCCACAGGTTAGGGGGCGCAAATCCACGGGTTAGTGGGCGCAAATTACTTGCCTTGCCCCGGGTGCTGACAACCCACGCTACGCCACTGCTGCCCTGTGCCAGGGCTCACTCCTGCTAGCTGTTTTCAATGCCAGGGGTGAACCCTGGAACATATTTATTTCTTCATTTTATTAGCTCTCTATACCACCCTTCATCCGAAGATCAAAGGGCGGCTTACAATATAAAAACTCAAAGTTATATAGCATCATAACAAACGAAAAGAATAACACTCTCTCACACACACAGACACACACAGACACACACACTCAATTTAAAATTAGCCAATGGCTTGAGAGAAGAGGAATATCTTTGCCTGACACAAAACAAACAACTACAGGAGAAAACCCCCACACAAATTAAAATCAGCTAAAACAGCGAAAGCAATTAAAGCCATTGTAGCTTTTTTCTGTGCACAGTAAAATGAAGCAGTCAGATCACTCCCTGGGGAGGGCATTCTCTGGGGTATCTCCTAGGTTGTTGAATTTCTTTCCCACAGGGGTGTGTTTGCCACATCCCCTGTACAATTTTTGTCATATGCTGGAGAGGCACCTCTTTACGCTAGCCCTTGACACTTGGGATGTGTATTTTCAGGATCCTGCGAAACATTTGTTTCAAGTCTGTTTATTTTTTGGTTTTTAAAATTGTTGTCACCTGTCCTGGGACATTCCACTGAAGGGTGGGCAATAATTCTTTAGAGAATACAGTGGTACCTCAGGTTAAGTACCGTACTTAATTCGTTCCGGAGGTCCGTTCTTAACCTGAAACTGTTCTTAACCTGAAGCACCACTTTAGCTAATGGGGCCTCCTGCTGCTGCCGCACCACCGGAGCACGAGTTCTGTTCTCATCCTGAAGCAAAGTTCTTAACTCAAGGTAATATTTCTGGGTTAATGGAGTCTGTAACCTGAAGCGTATGTAACCTGAAGCGTATATAACCCGAGATACCACTGTATTTTCAAGGACACGTTCCAGCCAGGAAAAAGCACTTGAGGAGAGCACAAAGCTGGTGAGTGAGGCATAAGGAATGGAGTCAGATGGAGTGTGGCTTGGTAAGTGTCCCTGCAGACAGGTAGACAGTTCTTCTGGAAGGCCACATTCAGCCCCTGAGCCTGAGATTCCCCACCTGTGAATCAAAGGACTCAACCTCCTCCTCCTTCTTCTCGAAATAAATAGCGGGGAAGCAGATGGGTGAGTGAAAACTCACGCAAAGGGAGGGGGAAAAGATGCTTACTAAACTTTGCAAAATGTTGTGCTAATGTGCTATATTTGCATAACTGATATAGGTCACCCAGTTTAGCTTTCCCTGGCTCAGGATCTCAGTTGTGTTTGTTTACTTTGGGAACTTTAAAGCTTGCGATAAAATATTCTCAGACGTTCTCTGTTTTGGAGTGCAGACGACATATGGCCCAGATATTAACAGACCTTGTTTTTCACATCACACTTCCCTTTTTTTTGCAGCACCCTGAAAAAAGCCACCCCGCTTCCAACTTGTGGTGGTGTTGCAAACAGAAGCTAATATAATTCAGGTGAAAAATCAGCTGGTGCCCCAAGGTGGAAGATGCGATCGCTGGCCTACTTCTCACTAAAGTGGCAAACTTTGTGACTGGGCTGCACCGCTTGTGAACACAGGGAACTGCCATATGCTGAGTCAGATCACTGGTCTATCTAGTTCAGTATTGTCTACCCTGACTGGCAGCAGTTCTCCAGGATTTCAGGCAGGGCACTCTCTCTGCTCTTCCTGAAAGACGCTGAGGATTGAATCCACAACCTTCTGCATGCAAATCATGCTTCTATCCTGGCCACTGCTGGACTCTGGGTGTCATGACATAGCAACAAATGGTATGTGTCGTGGGCCCCTTGGTCCTGTCAGGATCAGTCATGGCATGGCAGCCCCAGAGAGAAGAGGAGGAAGATGAAGATGGAGCAGATGGGGATGAGGAAGGCAGGAGCCTGGAGATGGAGATGGAGATTGCTGGTCCTCCCCGTGTAACTCTAGATCAAGGTTTCCCAAACTTGGGTCTCCAGCTGTTTTGGGACTACAGTTCCCATCATCCATGACCACTGGTCCTGCTAGCTAGGAATGATGGGAGTTGTAGTCCAAAAACAGCTAGAGACCCAAGTTTGGGAAACCCCGTTCTAGACATTAGAGGGGGGGAAACAGAGGACCAGCGCTCACCATTGCCCTTCTTGCAAAGTGCAGAGACTCATTAGGGAAGACTCCGACCGGCCAAGAGGAGTTAGATACCAGAAGCCCAGCACCGTCTTCGTAAGTGGGGTCAGCTGCACCCACACCAGACTCATAGGGCAAAAGGAGTCTCATGAGTGAGCGCACCCCGCCTCATCTTTAAAAGCTTGGCAGGAAGGCTGTTTCATAGCTTCTGTTCCGTTTCGAATCTCCTGCCTTGCTTGTGTCCCCTGAACTCTTGACTCCCAGAGCTTGTGCTTGCTATTGAACCTGTACTGCTATTAGCCTGGATAAGAGAGCCGGTGTATTGGACTGGTTAGAGTGTCAGGATAGCACTTGGGAGACCAGGGTTCAAATCCCCACTTGGTGTCATGAAGCTCACTGAGTGACCTTGGGCCAGACGTTGCCTCTTAGCCTAACTTACCTATCAGGAAATGAATGGAAGTGATTCCATCAATGCATAAACCTGACCCATCTCAATGGTACAAGTATATGTCTAATTATGAGAAGTCACAGGATTGTTGTGAGGGGGGAGGGTGGAATGTCAGTTTCCATTTCTTAGTGCAGAAAGTGTTGATTTGATGTGTAGATATCTTTCCTATCGTAGTTCAAGAGGGTTCTGGAAGCTTCTCTGTGTGAAAGAAACAAGCAGAAGGTTCGTGATGTTTGGGTTATTCCTTCAGAGAAGCTGAGTACAGATGGTTTAAACTGGTTCTCTTATCTCTTTCTGTCAAGGTCATGCTGACTGTAATAGCAACAGAAGGAGACTGGGTTTCACTTACTCTTTCTATCTCTTGGTGTGGTGTTCTGTACATACTGTAGTATTAATATAAGTTACTGTAAGTTAAACCAGCTGCAACTGGATTTTTTATGGACAGTGCCAATCCTGAATGTATTGGATTTGTGACATTATGCTCATTTCCCTTCAGTAGCAGTAAAGCTCTGCTGGATAAAATATTAATTTTTGGGGAATCCTGCAACGTGTTTAAAGTTTTTACTCTGCTAACTATACATTGGAGTTCTGCTCTGGATCAATATTGAGTAGAATTTCATGACAAGGAGAACCCTGTATGAAATCTCAAGCTCTTTGGAATAGAAAAATGGCATATAAATATCAATAAATAACTAGAACACTTCCTTATTCTGAAATAAGTGTCACTGTCGTCATGTTCTGGGACAGAAGCCTGACAGAATGGCTCAGTGACAAGAAGCTTTCCTCATTGGTTTGTACACGCAACACAAATTTTAAAACCTGGTGTGTGGGTGTGTTTTTACAAAGTAATCGAATGGGAGAATTATTGGTCTAAGTGAGGCAGAGGATGCACGGACTGTGATGGTCCTTTATCTCAGCAAACTGGATGATGATGCCCTTTTCGGTGCAATCATCGCCCACTAGGCACTCTTGAAGCGCACTTCATTCATGAATTAACTCCCTGACAGCCCATATCTGTATGATCAATATGTTTGTTTATTAGCACCAGCTGCTGTGTTTTAGCAATTCTGGTGGGCTCTGGCAAAAAGCGCCGGGTATTAACCACAGAACAGCACTCAGGACTGGAGGAGGAGAGAAAGTCCTGCCGGCAAATGGGAATTGGGATGGATAAGGTTTCACGCTAATGACGCTTTAATTGAAATTGGGAATGGATCGCTCATCTCAGGGAAATCTGCTTTGATGGCTCCCGGCTTGGCCCCTCCTCGGAGGAGTCCATTAACTTGGTGGTTATGTGTGATGGGCAAACAGAGGCCAGCAAGAATAATGGAAAGACAGAGGTGCCTAAGGTCAGTAGGGGAGGGAAGGCAGAGCAGCAGCAGAGAGCATTCTCTGCATGCAATTAGTCTCAAGTTTAATCCTCAGCATCTCCAGGTAAATGTTAATGCAATGAATTATGGGAATGGGAAAGGCCTCCTCTAGAAATGTTGCAGAATGTCCTACTTATTATCTCTATGGAGCCACTAGAAGCAGTTGTTAGGAATCATAGAATTATGGGTTGGAAGAGACACCAATGGTTATTTAGTCCAACCACCAGGTTGCCATATGTCCTCTTTTTCCAGGACATGTCCTCTTTTTCATGGGTGGAGTCGTCATTGCGATCCATAGTTAAAAGCAGAAGTCGGCAAATGTGTCCTCTTTTTTTGTGCTTCAAAATATGGTGCCCACTTGCACAGAACTGTTTCACCTGACACCCCTAAGTTGTTGTATTTGTGTGTAAAATAAAATTAGACCAAATGACAAAGATGTGATCCTGAGCTGTTTGACCTCTGGACACTTTTAGCTTATGCAAAAAATAATAATAATCAAAAAGGGGGATTTAACAAATCTTAGCATACCAATAATCCAGGTTATTATGATCAAAAATCCATTGGCATCTAGGCAGGCACCTGCACAGTATGTTTTTCAGTGCCTGCTTAAAACATTTTTTTCAATAAGTTTATTTATAATTTCCATTTTAACAAATAAACATTTGCAAAAAAAACCCAATTCCCAAAATCAGGGATTCCCCAGTCTGATTATTATTCATTATCGCACAGCGCCGGCCAATCGGCTGGCGCTAGGGGCGGGCTTACAATAGGGCACTTAAGGTTGGAGAAGCCCTGGCTCGCTCCTTTTCTTTCCTTACAGCAGCTGCGGTTTTTCCCACCCACCCGCCCTCTAGGTTTGCATTCGGACTTTGCTATGGGCTTCGGCTGGTCGCCGCAAGGGGCCTGGTAGGAGTTTTTCCATTTGGCTAATTGGCTGTATTTTGAAGCCACTTGGTTTTTTCGCCTACCTCGTAGCAAAACGTCACAACTCCTCGGTTTTGGCGGTAGGCATTGGCAGGGGTATTGTTATGCAAATGAAGTTGGGGGGGAGGAGCGCCATCACCTCCCCCAAATCTTGAAGGGTAGTTCGTTAAAGGACTCCGGGGGGCGTCGCCTCGTCCGAAACCTACGGAGGCTAGGGCCTAAAGCGTGCCCCCGAGCGGTAACCCCTTGGGGAGCGCCTAGGGATGTGCATCTCGGGGGCTCCCCCTGTTGGTGCTTAACCCTTCCCGGTTAGACCGGATAGTCTGTTAGGGCCAATGCCTAAAGCCAATACCACTCTTACCTGTAATCAATAAAGTTGTGGCCATTTTCGCCCATTAACCTAAGTTCTGGTGTCCGGTGTCTTTATTTATTCCATCCGTGGGAGGGGGCGGGAATCGCCACGCAATACTGTAGTACCCATGGAGGGAATGGGGGAAAGTCTTGAGATTCAGAGAAATCTCTTTATACGGATATGTATTTGGTATTTTTATAAACTTATATTTGTAAAATCAAATAATAATGATTTCATAATAATAATAATAATAATAATAATAATAATAATAATAATAATAATAATTTTTTGATTACCAAGCAAGTTAAGCTAGTAAAATCCATTCATAAGAAAGCATTCATCATCACAAACATACAAAATCCAAATATTTGCTATTAGTGTAGTGGCAAATTCAGAAGTGTAGGGTCGCCTCTTGAAAGTCGCAGCCATGCACACCTGGTTGTGTTTAACGCCACTTACTGTGTACACCAGTTATGGGGAACCAATGGCCCTCCAGATGTTGCCGAAATACAACTACTATCGGCCCCGGCCAGCATGTCCAGGGCTGAGGGAAGCTGTGGCTCAAGGATATCGGATATCTAGAGGGCCAAAGCTTCCTCACACCTGGTCCACACCCATTCACATAAAATATGTGCCACAGCCGCTCATGCATCCCTCTGAAGCAAAGAGCCATAAGCCATGCTGGTTACACTGTAAGTAGTATAATCAGTGGTGCAACTGTGGTCTAGACCAGTGTTTCCCAACCTTGTGCCTCCAGCTGTTTTTGAACTACAACTCCCATCATCCCTGACTAGCAAGACCAGTGGCAAGGGATGATGGGAATTGTAGTCCAAAAACAGCTGGAGGCACAAGGTTGGGAAACACTGGTCTAGACCACTGAACCTCTTGAGCTTGCTGATCAGAAGGTCGGTGGTTCAAATCCCCACAACAGGGTGAGCTCCCTTTCCTCTGTCCCAGCTCCTGCCAACCTAGCAGTTCAAAAGCACACCAGTGCAAGTAGAAAAATAGGCACCACGGCAGCGGGAAGGTAAACGGCGTTTCCTTGCACTCTGGTGTCCCGTTGCACCAGAAGCGGTTTAGTCATGCTGGCCACATGACTCGGAAAGCTGTCTGTGGACAACCACCAGCTCCCTCGGCCTGAAAGGGAGATGAGCGCCACAACCCCACAGTCACCTTTGACTGGATTTAACCATCCAGGGGTCCTTTACCTTTACGTATTTACCTAGTATAACCAGCTTTAGACATGCCTCCAGGAGATTCAACCAACACATGCAGGAGCCTGGAGGAATAACCTACAGTTAATATATCCTCTCCTAACTATCACTGATGCAACAGCTTTGCAGCCCCATCTTTACAAAAGGACAATGCACCTTCGTCTTCCAGATCCAGGCCTTTTTTCTCGCAAGCGTCAGGAGCCTTCCATCCCTGGAGACTTGGGGGGGGGCAGGGGAAACAGTGATGCTTTATTATGGACCAGAGAAGCACTAACAAAACACAAGCATATCAGACACAGGCAGCCCATCCTGCGACCCCTTTTTATTGTATTTGAGTGGAAATGTTGACATCCGTATCTTGCTCTGCACAGGGAAGCTGGACGGCCAGGAAAGACGCACGCGATCGAACCGCTTTGAATGAATTTATTATTCACATTAATTACAATGTCGGCTAAAGAGGACAGCTGTTCAAGGAGGCTGCAATACCAATTTATCAGACAGAGGAAGGCTCTGAGAAAAGTCCTGCATTTCCAACCCCCCTCTCAGTGCTCTGAACTTGGGAGGGTGGAAGACAGGGGATTTTTTTAAATTAGAACTTGTTATTAACAGGAACCTAGTGAATTAAAAATAGCCTCCCCCACCACCACCACCACCTCAATACATTAAGTTCTGGTCTCAATTAGAGAGATCAGGGACAAGTCAATGAATGGGAATTAATGAGATGAAAAAAGGGATGCAAGAAAAAGAATGAATGCGCCAGCGATATTGGAGCAGGAGATTTTTGGGGAGGGCACTGTTGACCGCCTTTGGGGAAAGAAGCGCTAATGGGAAATTGCTGAGGTTGATCGCAACTGCTGAGCCCACACTACAGACAGAAACATGCCAGAGACACTATCCCAATGGGAGAGATTGACACCAAGGAACAATTTCATCCTTACTAATTTACCAGTATTAGAGCGCAATAAGCACCTATTGGATCAAGGCAGTGGCCCATCAAGACCAGGAACCTGGTCTTAAAGCAATGAACACAAAATCTGTGAGAAAACTGGAAGAAGAAGAAGAAGAAGAAGAAGAAGAAGAAGAAGAAGAAGAAGAAGAAGAAGAAGAAGAAGAGGAAGAAGAAGAGTGGTAGTAGTAGTAGTAGTAGTAGTAGTAGTAGTAGTAGTAGTAGTTTGGAGTTGATAACCCACCTTTCACTCCCCTTAAGGAGTCTCAAAGCGGCTAACAATCTCCTTTCCCTTCCTCCCCCACAACAAACACTCTGTGAGGTGAGTGAGGCTGAGAGACTTCAGAGAAGTATGACTAGCCCAAGGTCACCCAGCAGCTGCATGTGGAGGAGCGGGGAAGCGAACCCAGTTCACCAGATTATGAATCCACCGCTCTTAACCACTACACCATGCTGGCTCACTCATTGATGCCTGAGAGGGATCTCCAACATATCCTCTGATATCAGAGAGTGATATCTGTTATATCCTAAGGACTGAGATGCTCTCCTAGAGGCCACTATTACCAAACACATGTATGTCCTCTGGGAAGACTCAGGCCATGGTTTTCTGGTCTTAGGAACCTAAGAACTCCCCTCTCCTACAGGCAGCAATGGCTGCAGCCAACTCCACAGGATATTTTTATTTATTATTTTATTTATTATTGACAACATTTGTACCCCACTCTTCAGCCAAAGCAGCTCCCAGACTGGCTTAAAAAGGTAAAGGTAAAGGGATCCCTGACCATTAGTTCCAGCCGTGGCCAACTCTCATCTCGCTTTATTGGCCGAGGGAGCCAGCGTACAGCTTCCGGGTCATGTGGCCAGCATGACTAAGCCACTTCTGGCAAACCAGAGCAGCGCACGGAAATGCCATTTACCTTCCTGCTGGAGCGGTACCTATTTATCTACTTGCACTTTGATGTGCTTTCAAACTGCTAGGTTGGCAGGAGCAGGGACCGAGCAATGGGAGCTCGCCCTGTCGCAGGGATTCGAACCACCGACCTTCTGATCGGCAAGTCCTAGGCTCTGTGGTTTAACCCAGAGCGCCACCCACGTCCCTCCCCAGAGCGGCTTACATACATGCAAATCAAGACAGTCCCTACCCACAGGCTTACAATCTAAAACAAAAAAACCACCACAACACTCAAGGGGGAAGAACCAGGGAGGGAAGAGGAATAATCAGAGTCAGGTAGGTAGAGAGACCATATGCCACCCTACAAACCTATCTGTCCCTCAGGACTTCCTCCAGGCTACTCCCAGAACATACCCTTTTCCCAGCCTAGCTTCGCACCCTCTTTGAGTGTTTTTGCCTGGCTGGAATGTTCCCTTGAACTCTAGCAATGCCTCTTTCTTCTCTGGGTGTCACGCATAGTAAAAAACCTGATGAACCAAGGTAGCATCTGCATTTGTTGCTCCACCCATTTTGCCTCTGGTCCCACCCGCCACTGGCCTGCGGCCCCCAGAAGGTTGCCCAGGAAGGAATGGGGCCCTCTGGATGAACAAGATTCCTCATTCCTAATCTAAACGAGATTTAGCCATTTGGAAAATTATGTCCTCCATCAAGGAGACCACGTGTTGTGGTGAGGTCACCAAGGCTGCCCTGCTTTTGCTGGGGCAGGTATGTTTGGATGGCCTCAACTCCCAATTGGTTGCCCCTTGGTTGCTGGGATGGAATTTGGCTCAGGGAGTGTGTGATTGACAACCGAGGGGCTATATATGTCCCTGAACGTGACATTGAGCTTTCTCTTTTCGTTGCATGCACAGGATCACCCGCCCTCCCTCCCTATATTTAGGGAGGTTCTTTTGACCTTGCTACGCCTGTCTAGGGGTCATCTGCTTTGGAGCAGGGGCCTGGTAGAAATTTTGCCATTTGGCTGATTGTCTGGTGCCTCTTGGTTTTTGCCTACTGCGTAGCAAATCATCACAACTTTGTAAGGTTTGCAGTTAGGCATTGGTTCAATTGGTTGGTGGAGGGGATGTGGTTGGCTGTGCCTGCCCCCCAAGTTGCTGCTACAAGGGTATTCCATTAAAGGAATCCATGGGCTCACCTTGCTTTTGTCCAAACCCCCTGTCAAGAGGCTAGGGCCATGCCAGAGCCCCTGGGAGCACTTGGGGTGAGGTTAGAGACTGGTGTCCAGCTCAATGCTCCCCCAGAATGTTTTCCCTTACTGACTTCTGCAGGGCTGCAGATGTCAGTTCTGGTCCTGCCTGAGTGCAGGATCAGATAGTCAAAACCAATGCCTAAGCAACCACTCACATGCTTTAATCAATAAAGTTGTGGCCAAAATTATGCCAAAAAACTTAAACTAAAATTCCGTGTATATTGTGAAGTATTTCTGGGGTGGCTTTGGGGGACCTTAACAGGCAACTCATTTTATTTTTACACAGAAAGAGGTAAAGGTGACATTTTTCAGATAAGGCAAAAGGAACAGCATTTGATTCATGCCAATGCATTGCAACAGCCAATTGGCCAGAAAATACTTTGCCCGTTTGAAAACGGTCCCTAAAAACTACGATGTAAGCACCCTATCAACCTTGTTTGAATCATATGTACTTCTAAGTGATCACGATTTTCCAAGCGCTGAGATAATACCACTTTCCTAACCCCATCAGAATTTCCCTTACCCCATCAGATTAATGATAAATGTTTTCAGATGATCTATGAACATGATTCTTATGTGTCCTGGTTTTTGCCCCTGCTAGCAGGGCAAACCTTTCCGATGCAGTGTATCAAATTTCGTTTGTAAGAATTCATTAGGTTGGGAACACCTAAGCAGTTCTGATGGGGCAGTGCTCCCTGATAGCTATCAAATCCCTGCATCTATCAAAATACAATTCTCTCCTTCCAGAGTGAGATGTTATAGCCTGTGCAAACCTCTACAGTTCTGATAGAAGAGCATTTCCTGAAGGCCAGGCAATCATGTTTCATGTTTCTGTTTAATTCAGTGTTGGATGTGCTGAGATGTGTTTGTTTGGACCTCTTTCAGTATCTAAAACTATCCTGCATAGATTTTGCTTCACATTTGAAACTCATTCAATATCCGTAGACACAACTCAGATTAAGAATTATCAAATTACTGACTCCGCTAAAAATAAAGTCAGGCCACAAACAAACTATTTGGCAGACTTTACACACTACAGTGGTGCCTCAGGTTACAGACGCTTCAGGTTACAGACTCCGCTAACCCAGAAATAGTACCTCGGGTTAAGAACTTTGCTTCAGGATGAGAACAGAAATCGTGTGGCGGTGGCACTGCAGCAGTGGAAGGTCCCATTAGCTAAAGAGGTACCTTGGGTTAAGAACAGTTTCAAGTTAAGAACTGACCTCCAGAATGAATTAAGTTCTTAACCCGAGGTACCACTGTATTTTAAAGATTCTATTCAAGCAGGTGATAGCAAAGTCACTGAAACATTGTAGATCAGAGTCCAGAGAGAAAGAAGTCCTGATAACATTTTACTGAAGAAACTGAACAAAACGCAGCATATAATTTTAAGAGAGATAGCATGTGATCTGATTGGCTGTGTAGTTCTGAGGAAACTTCACACACACTCACACTCACACACTACATATGCTACGCTTCTGTTATAAATTCATAGAAAATCAACCATACATCGGATTTGCACTGTTCCACTTTTATTTTACTCCATGAAGGAAGGACTACAAAATGCGGAAGGTTTGATACAGGGCAGCCATAATCCTTGAGCATACCAGTACATACACAGGAGCCCTGCCCAGTTGCTATGCCAACCCTGATGGTCCTCTTCAGAAGACCATCAAGATCACAAAGAACTTGCATATGGGAGTGGATTCAGCATGGACTGGAACAAAGGACAATAATCAGCTCTTCCCTCTGGGGGCAGGAAACTGCAAACTCCCCTCTGTCACCTGGAAAGCACTCATGGGGAGGGGGAAAGGGGGAACCAGCCAGGTGACGGGACACTCAGGTTACCACCACAACTCCTCCCCCAAACCCCTCCTTTCTGTGATGTATGTTTCTGGGGGTGGTCTTGATCTACAGGGTGGCAATTTCAAAAGTCTTTATAAGGCCTTGCACACCATTTTTCTGGGTCCTTCCTCTCTCCTGCAAGTGAGGGGACCACCCTGTTGCAACAGTTCAATAAAGGCCAAGCCTACAGGCTGCTGTTTTGCTCCAAGTTATCCTGGTTGGTGTCTTTGTTTTTGTCCAAGGGAGCCTTCGGATTTTTCCATTAACACCGAGAACAGAATTATCCCTTAACTGAATAATCCCTGCTGTTGCACTTCCAGAAAAAGGTTGCCCAGATGGGAATGTGGCCATTAGTCTGAAAAGGGTTTTCCATCCCTGCATTATAGTCAATGCTTGGAATGAACATCCTCATTGAAATAGCTCAGAAATCTCTGAACTATGTCTGAAAGTCATTCCCATAATTGCCAGGTGAGCTGAAAGGGAATTAAGTTTCTTTTAGAGTATAACTTTGAAGGATTTCCAGGCCCCAGTTGCGCTATACATTTAAAGCACTATTATGCCATTTTAAATGACCATTGCTTCCCCCAAAGAATTCTGGGGACTGTAGTTTGTTAAGCATGCTGCGAGTTGTTAAAACACTCCTATTTGCCCTCACAGAGCTACTGTTCTCAGAGTTCCCTGAGAAGAGGGGTTGATTATTAAATCACTATGGGAATTTCTTAACATGCACAGGCTCATGGTGGGAGATCAGTCTCATTTTCAGTTTTGTTGCCAGTTCTCTTTTTAGTCTTCTCTCTGAGACTTTGCCTGGCTGCCACCTCAGTTGCTCACTCGTATTCTTGGTGGTGCCTGGCTTCTAACACCCACTTTTAAGATGATGCTAGCAGAAACCTGTTGCTGCCAGAGGGCCAGTAAAAATGTGAGCAGACAGACAGAAGCATTGAGAGAGATGGCTGCAAGGGGAGCTCTCTGTACTTGCCTGTAGCAGCTGTCAGAACAGATAGCTACCATAGTCACCCAGAGGCTTCTTATCTTGTGGGGCATCTATTTAGGGCTCCTGGGTTGACAGCTGCAATACTAAATACATTTACCAGGAAGTCTCATTGAAACAACAATAGCAACAACAACTCTCCTTGAGCTTCTTCAATGTTTTTTCTCCATTCTTCTGCCTCAATTTTCAGGGTGCTTGAGAATTTCTTAAGAATTTGTTGTTGTTTGCTTACTTTTGCATTATGAAATGGCTAAGTATTGTGTGTGTTTTCTTTTCCAGTAAAGAAAGGAAAGGTCTATAAGTCAAGCCTTATGAGGAACGGTTGAAGGAGCTGGGTATGTTTAGCTTGCAAAAGAGGATACGTGAGAGGAGATTTGATAGCCATCTTCAAATATCTGAAGGGCTGTCACACGGAGGATGGATCAAGCTTGTTATCCCCTTCTCTGGAAGGTAGGACTTGAACCACAATGGCTTCAAGTTGCAAGAAAGGAGATTCCAACTAAACATCAGGAAAAGCTTTCTGACAGTAAACATTTCCTAAGCCTCCATGCAACTTCCCCAGCTGCCTACGCTTCCTGATCTGAAAAAGCCCCGGGGAGGAGTTGCATCATGATATTTTCCCCTGGGTTTTAATTGAAGTGTGGATGATAATGATAATAGAATCGCCAATACAGTGGTACCTCAGTTTACGAACTTAATCTGTTCCGGAAGTCTGTTCTTAAAATGAAACCGTTCTTAAACCGAGGTGTGCTTTCCCTAATGAGGCCTCCTGTCGCCGGTGCCCTTCCACCATTTGTATTCCGTTCTTAGATTGAGGTAAAGTTCCCAAACCGGGACACTATTTCCGGTTTTGCAGAGTTTGTAAAGCCAATCGTTCTTAAACCGGACTGTTCTTAAACCAAGGTACCACTGCAGGTGTTTGTTGCATTTGCTCAACCACATTCCACATGACAGCAGCCATGAATGTGCTATCAGGTGGAAGAATTGCATTGAAATAGTACGAGGCTTTTAATCTCAGGGTTGTGGGTGTGAGCCCTATACTGGGTAAAAAATTCCTGCATTGCAGGGGTTTGGACTAGGTGATCCTCCTTGCCCCTTCCAACTCTACAATCTATTAATTTGTCTATTCAATGTGTGGCATAGCCAGCACACTTCCAGATGATCTGTTTATTGAACAGCCATGCTGATTTGTTTTCAGGGAAATTAGACACCACCAACTATTTAATGAGCATTCATTCTGACTTTTCTATGGCAAGCTCAGGTGATATTGTATCAAAGCAAGCCTTATCCCAGTTTCTAGTGCATTGCCCCATTACTTTTAGAACATAAAGAGGTTGGATTGGACCAGGCCAATGACCCACCTCTCAATGCTCAAGCAGATGCCTATGGGAAGCCCAAGGGCAAGATCCAAAATCTCTAGGGTATTTCATTTGGCACCATCACAGCTATCTTTCCGTTGCCACATGGAAACACCTTAATCTACCAGGTCTTCTAGAGATGCTCAGTGTATTTGATGGGTTTTATCTCATCTTCTAAATGCTCTTCTGATGTGATTTTCTTTTGTTGTACTGCAGCGGTTCTCAGCCTTTGGGGGCGCCCTTGGCCAAAATCTGTAATTGTGGGGGGAAAGTGTCAGGGATGCCAGCACAAAATGTCTGTACAGCACAAATGTGTACAGGGTGTGATCAAACACATAATGGCTGCCATGGGGGCATGGCCAGTCATAAAATTTTTGAACCAAAGGTTAGCCCCTCCTTGGTAGATTGAAATGCATATGTCTAATTTTTTTAAGATGAATTAATGGTGTTGACATTAGTAAGGATAATAAAATAAGCTATGGTGGCTTTTCTTGCTTAGGAAAATGTGTCCTTTAAGAATTGCTCCCGGACAAAAAGATGATCAAATTAGACTTACTTTTCTCTTACGTATCGATTTTAGTTACAGTTAAGCAGATTATGAATATTTAGGATAAGATTATGTATTATTTTTAAGAAAGTGATTCAAGGTCGCTCTCTGTTCTCAGATAAAAATAGACTTACTTTTCTCTTATGTGTCTGCTTCAGCTATAGATATGCAAATTATAAATATTTAGGGTAATACTATGTAATCTATTTTTTAAAAAAGTGCTTTGAGATATTTTTGATGAAGCGCTAAATAAATTTTGCTAAGTAAAATAGAAGTCTCTCTGTTCTCAGTTGTAAAACTAGCGTAATCAATAAGAGTATTTTCTTACACACATGCACACACACACTTGAAATACACAATAAAAACCATCACTGCAAGCTGATATACTGCACCATCAGAAATATTTTAATGCTTTTCTCTGTCACTCACTATCTACTAAAGCATGTTATAGTCACAAGGCAGGTGCTCGTATTTCAGCCTCTCCGTGGTCAAGTAAATCTAGTTTGGCAATACACCTTTAAAATGTTCATGATGTGAAATGCAGGAAAGGGAGGGCCAGTTGCTCCATGGTAGAGCATCTGCTTTTCATATCTCTCACTGGTGGTGGAACAACAACAACAAATCTCTCCTCTCCTTCAAAGAGTTTGAAGTGGCATACATGGTTCTCCCCATCTCTATTTAATCCTCCATTTTTAACACTGTAAGGCAGGTTAGAAAGTGACTAACCTCAAGTCTACCCAGTGAGCTTCAGGGTCGAGTGGGATTCGAACCCTGATCTTCCAGGTCCTGGTCCAATACTTCAACCACTACACCACACTGGTTTTCTGGAAAGGATTGATGTGATTCCACCATCTTGCCCTCGCCCCTTCCCAAATCTCCACAGCAAAGTACTTCTTTGAATTGATATGATGAAAAGTGTGTGTTTTAATACTGGTCACTTTCCGCCAGGAGCCTCGATGAGTTACTCTGGCCAAGAATCTGTGCCATATTGCAGGGCAGGCAGGGACCTGAGACAGAAATTACAGACTTGCTTGCTAATTGCTGCATGTTCTCTCTGTAGGTATATCATTGCCGGCAATTAGCACAAAGATCCTTTCCCACTCTTGTTAAGTTCCTGTGCTGCAGTTAAATACTCCCAGATCCCATTTAAATGATTTCAAATGCAATTCATTCTGGCTCGTTAAATAATTCCACAGCAGCGTCTGTCTTCCCTTCTCTCTCTCTCTCTCTTTTCCAGCAGCCGCTTTCACCTGGAAAGAATGTGGCGAGCGGAGAGGTTAGATGACCGGGCATAGTTGAAACATTGGGTTGCAGGCAGGCATCAGCGTGCAGATGATGAAACCAGATTTGGGGGGGTAGAGAAAAGATTCGGTGTTTGTTCCTTTTTTGCCCTTCTCGTCTTTCTTTCCTCCCCCCCTCCCCCCGCTCAACTGTCCTCCGCTTCACCTCTTCTCCCTGATCTTTCTTTGGCAGCGATTCCACCTGCCAGCAAACCAAGTCAGGAGATTTTACACCAATTATACACGCCCAACAAGAAAATTAGTTCACAGTGCTCCGGTCGCGCTGTTTTCTCGTGCACACGGCCAAATGGAGAGAGGACCAAGGTCAGTTGCGTCTTGATTGGCTGCCATCTCGTCGGCCCTCTGGGGATGCTGATTGGATGTACACCGTTTTGCATTTGGCTGAGGCGCAAATCTGTGCATGTGTGTGAGGCCAGAAAAACAGCTACAGTTCACCAGCAGGTCTATGGAGGAGGGCGGTTCTCCAGAAACAAACCCTAAACAACTTGGAGCCAGGGATATCTGAGGGATGGGGATATCTGAGGGATTTGCTGATGGTGGGCAGGGCAAGCAAGAAATGGAAATGGGTAGGAACAAAGGTTCTTCACTGCCCTCTTTTCTCTGATGAGTAACAACACTTCTTCTTCTTCTTCTTCTTCTTCTTCTTCTTCTTCTTCTTCTTCTTCTTCATACCCTGCCCATCTAGCTGGGTTTCCCCAGTCACTCTGGGCAGCTCCCAACATCATCATCACCAAGCAATAAAACATCAAACATTAAAAACTTCACTAAACAGGGCTGCCTTCAGATGTCTTCTAAAAGTCCGATAGTTCTTTATTTCCTTGACATCTGATGGGAGGGCATTCCACAGGGCGGGCGCCTCTACCAAGATGGCCCTCTGCCTGGTTCCCTGTAACCTCACTTCTCTCAGGGAGGGAACCACCAGAAGGCCCTAGGAGCCAGACCTCAGTGTCCAGGCTGAATGATAGAGGTGGAGACACACCTTCTGGTATGCTGAGCTGAGGCCTAGGTATACTTCCTCCACTGTATTCTATGTTTGACTGGTCACCTCAGTTCTCAGTGGGCTGTTGGGAGAGGGTTCTGTTAACAATGTCACTGAAACAACTTAGATGGAACCCTGAGAGTACTATACAGACAAAACGGTGGGGGGTAGGAACAGTGTATAATATATGGAGAAATAAACAATGAGGCTGTGACCTTCTCAATTCAGGCCTTGTGCATAGCAAGGAGACATTGAACCAAACATATGGAGGAAAACTCCCTCAGAATTACACAGTCAGTCAGGTCATGTACTACCTCAGAAAACATCATGCCACCCTCCCTGGTTGGCTAGTTAACATACAAATGGAATTAACCTTTAAATTACAAAGTGAATGATCCCTACTGTTGCACTTCCAACAGGTTCCAAACTTTATATGTGCATTTGTGTTTTGCTTTTACTTCTGCAAACCTCAGAACTGTTACCTTCTGTTATTTTTGTGGGATAACCAGCCTCATATAACCAACATGCTTAAGTCTAATTGATGCATGAGGGAGTTAATACCATTGAAGAAGCTGTCCTACCAGGCTTAGCTCACTTTGTGAGGAACTAGGTAATCAAACCTTTGTTTCCCTCAGTCTACTTGAGAAGCTCAGCGTGTGAGGAGGTCTGAACTGGTTGCTCCAGTTCAGACTCCATAGCTCTCATAAGCCATTCTTGAGTTCCTATACCAATAATTTAGGAACTTTCGCCACTTTAGAACTAAACAAAATTTTACTGCCTGTGCAACCTTCCTAACTGTTGTAAGGAATAGCACATGAACCTCACCTTTTAAGAGTTTGTAAGTAAACCCATTTTTAAATTACCAAATGCATGGTCTTTTTCTAAGCTGCCCGTTTTGTGCTTTTAAATCTCTGCTGGTGTTCTTTCACCAAAGAGTACTTTCCCCCAAACCTGGGTCTTGGTATCCATGGATTCTCATTTTTATACCTATTTATTTCCTCACCACCAACAATTTTCTCAGTGGCCTTCTTTTGGGTACAATCAGCACATACCACCTGAGTTAGCTGTTAGAAGGCGTCATGCTGTGGCTTTGCACACTTCAAGGGCTTAATTTTCTCCCATTGAAATGGAACCTGAGAGTCTTGAGTTTGGTTGCATACTTCTTTTTACACTTGGTAACGATGGCAGGAGGAAACTTCTAAAATCCTTATTGCTCGAAATCTCTACTTAGAATATGCTCTTGAAGATTTGAGTGTAGGGAGATTTTTCATGACACACAAATACTTGTGGCCAAGGACCATACTTATGGTCCCGAAAGAAAGAAACAAATCGCAAAGATGTACCGTATTTTTTGCTCTATAGGACGCACCCGACCATAGGATGCACCTTGTTTTAGAGGGGGAGAACAAGAAAAAAAAATTCTCCCCCTCTCTGCTCAGCACCCCTTCAAAGAAGTGGCAGGAGAAACAGAGCCCCTTCCATTTCTCCTCCCACTTGGCTGAAGGGGCGCTGCGCAGCTCTCCCTTTCTGCTGAAGCCAGGAGAGTCTTGCTCTCCTGGCTTCAGCAAAAGGAACCTGAAGCCTGCAGAGCGCAGCGGGAACTCGCGCTGCGCTCCACAGGCTTCAGGCAGCTGTCCCTGAAGCCTGGAGAGCGAGAGGGGTCGGTGCGCACCGACCCCTCTTGCTCTCCAGGCTTTAGCGAAAGCAGCGCGAAGCCTCCGGAGCGCGGAGGGAGCGCTCCCTCTGCGCTTCAGAGGCTTCGCATTGATATCGCTGAAGCCAAGGAGCCTGCATTCGCTCCATAGGACGCACACACATTTCCCCTTAATTTTTGGAGGGGGCAAAGTGCGTCCTATAGAGCGAAAAATACGGTAGGTTGCTCTCCAGCCACAGCCAATGTGCTAAGGTCCCATTCATCTCAGATGGGACTCACTAGCTTGACTGTGTGCTGGATGAAGGGCCAAAAACAAACAGAAAAAAACCTCAGGAAAAAACAATTCACAGCATATTTTGAAATAATTTCACTGCAGCCTGTTTGGGAGGCTGTGTACAAGACAGATTGTCCTCACAGCCTGGATCATTATTGCATATTTATAATGAATAATTAATTTCTTGTCTTTCTATAATGCCCTTCAGCCTGAGGCTTACATTTTGTCAACTAATTGGTTGCCAGGAATATGACAACTTTGGAATAAATTTCCCTTAAAACTATTTCCAATTTTTATAGGGGTTTTAAAAAAAAAGTGATTCTGTTCTCTTGACCAAAGTACATTCAACTCCAAGTTTCATTAATAACAATAATTTTCCCAAACAAAAAAAGAAAAAGAAAACCACTATAGATGCTTCTGTAAGATTGTTGTTTGGTCAGCTCTTTGATATAGTATTGTGCCAATGGAAACCAATTGGCAGGTGCCTGACAATAGTCAACAGCTGTCAATAGGCTTGCCACAACATCCTAGCAGGGCAAGAGGCCTGTGAAATTTAGCAGAGTGTTGACACCCCCACTAGATTATTGCTAGAGCCTTTCTTTTTAAAATGGATCATTACCTACAAATGTTCAAAGATATTAGGAGGCATTGGGCATTTGCATGAAGACAAAAATAAATAAATCAGTAAGCTGATGTGGAAATGGGGAGATCTCAGCTGAACAAGTGAATGTATCCAGAATCCGCTGTGTTTCTTGCTATTGCTTAACTTGTGCAACAAAGTTGTACCAGTCTGCAGTGAAAGTACCTGTGTGCTGAAGGCATTTATAGCTCTTTAACAGTCACGGCTTCCCCCAAAGAATTCTGTGAGCTATAGTTTACTCTATAGTTCCCAGCACCCTTAACAGGTCCCAGAATACTCTGGAGAAAGTCATATGCTCTAAATGGATGGGTGGGTGTGGCCAGAGAGAGAGAGAGAAGAGCCAGTATGGTGTAGTGGTTAAGAGCGGTAGTCTCGTTATCTGGGGAACCGGGTTCGCGTCTCCGCTCCTCCACATGCAGCTGCTGGGTGACCTTGGGCTAGTCACACTTCTCTGAAGTCTCTCAGCCCCACTCACCTCACAGAGTGTTTGTTGTGGGGGAGGAAGGGAAAGGAGAATGTTAGCCGCTTTGAGACTCCTTAAAGGGAGTGAAAGGCGGGATATCAAATCCAAACTCCTCTTCTTCTTCTTCTTCTTCTTCTTCTTCTTCTTCTTCTTCTTCTTCTTCTTCTTCTTCTTCTTCTAGCTGTGACTGTTGTTCAACATTTGGGAATCCGAAATCCTTGTCAACCCACTGCTAATCACCTTGAGATCTACCAGGAGATCTTGATCTACTCTCTTCTTACCACTGCTGTAGAGGAAGAATTGTGTTGGTGTATTATTTTTATCAGAAAGCAAAGTAGCCAAGAGAAGCCAAGAGAATCATTTGCAAATGTTAGAAAAGTCCTGGCATGTTCTTTGGTCATGCTCATTAATTTCAATGGGTCTACTCTGAGTAAAACTGGTAAACGTCATTGAATACTACCCTTGTTCTTTAAAGCAAGTCCTTGCCTTGCACCCAGACCCACTCAGTGGCCAGCACACACCCAAACAGGCACACACCATCTTCAATTAAGTTGTTCTAAATGCGGTGAGCCGTTTTTGGAACCTCCCCAAAGTGCCTATCTTAACTTAAAATGCATCAACCGCAAAAGACAGGAGAAGAAGAAAGTCCCTTTGCTTGAAGAGGAGAAATGCATATCCCCATCTGCTAAAGAGATTCCAGGTGCAGCTTTGGTTTCTCTTCCACCAAGATTTATGCAACAATGATTTCCAGAGGCGGATTGTCAAAGGAGCAGAACAGATGGAGAGAGCCATTCTTCTGTCCAGGGTTTTGCACCCAATCTGCAGGCAGAGAGTTTGCTAACCTGGCTTTCTTTTGGAGTATGTGTGGAGGGGGTTGTGAGCTTGATAACCAAAGCTAAGAGATGTGCTGGCAGATCTGGGCCACTAGGAGCCCAGAGGACCCTTAGCAAATCTTATTTCACCTTCCAGATGGCAGAGGCAGAGCTAGCTGCTCCGGCACCCGGAGTGGCACACATGCTGTGCACCCGGGGGTGGGGCTAGCCACCCACAGTGAGCAGCGAGTGGCCCAGGGGGTCAGCGTGGCAATGCCACCACCATCCCCCGAGGGATGACACCCGGGGCAGGCCACACCCACCACACACCCCTTTCTCCACCAGTGCCAGATGGCAGACAGCAGGGTCCTATGCTAGTTGTAGTGTTTCCTCTCGAAGGAATTCCATTGGTTGTTTTCTTGCTCTTTATCTTACTTCATCCATTAAGGTCCCTCTGGTTGGAGCAAGGCTAGAACCTTGTGTCATGCTGCAGTAGTTCAGGTGGTAAAGCACTGAATCATAGAACTGTAATAATAACAATAATAATACATTTTATTTATACCCCACCCTTCCCAGCCAAGGCCGGGCTCAGGGCGGTTAACAACCAATAATAAAAACAAGTTGAATTAATACAACTTAAAAACAAGATTAAAAGACAACATTAAAACATTAAAATGCAGCCTCATCACAGGAGGAGAAAGGAAAAAAGAAACACGGGGAGGGAATCAAATTGACTCCAAGCCAAAGGCCAGGCGGTACAACACTGTCTTACAGGCCCTGTGGAAAGAAATCATATCCTGCAGGGCCCTGGTCTCATGAGACAGAGCATTCCACCAGACTGGAGCCAGTGTTGAAAAGGTCCTGGCTCTGGTTGAAGCTAATCTAACTTCCTTAGGGCCCGGGACCACTAGGGTGTTGCTATTTATGGACCTTAAGGTCCTCCGTGGGGCATACCAGGACATAGAACTGTGGAGTTGGAAGGGACCCTAAGGATCATCTAGTCCAAGCCCCTGCAATGCAGGAATATGCAGCTGCCCCATACGGGGATCAAACCAGCAACCTTGGTGTTCTCAACACCACACTCGAACCAACTGACCATGAGACACTTAATCTTAAGGTCATGGGTTCGAGTCTCGCATTGCACAAAAGATTCCTGCATTGCTCAGTTTCATACTTGGGGAAACTTAAGTGTGCATAAATGAAAGAACTGCCTATGCTGTCCCTATTGAGCTCTGCTTTTCATTAGTCCCACTTCCCTCTGTTCTGACTGTTTTAAAATGGTAAGCCCCTTGGAACAGAGCCCTGCACACTTTTTTCCTTTGTAAAATGCCATGTACGTAGATGGTGCTATATAAATAAATAGAACTAAACTTTGTAATGCTTTTATTTAACAAAAAAAAAACCAACAACCCATAAGGGAAGAAAGAGTATGTTTAAAGTCAACAAATCCCCAGTTGCATCAACAGCTCCTGATCTTTCTCTCTGCCTTCTGAATCTTGAGGGACTATTCAAAGATGAGAGGGGTGGAAAAGGATGCGACGTGATTGTGAATGACAAACTGTTTTTCAGTTCGCCGGAAAAAGCATTCTGGCAATGGAGTCAGCGGACGGCACACTTTAAAGGGCGGAAAAGTTCTATTGTAATTAAAGCTGATGCAATAATTGTAACAGATGGAAGGCAGAAATGTTACCTTGTTTGTCTTCCCCTCTTCTCTCCCTGCCTTGCCCATTGGGTTTTGTTTTTGGAGCGGCACAAAACACTAAGAAGGCTTTCAAAGGGGAATGGCTTTCATCGAACTGAATTTTAATGAGGAAAGGCTGCTTTGATTTCTTACTGATCTGCTGTCAAATTGCAACGGAGTTCTAGAGAGCACGGCTCTTCTCTCAACACAACCTGCAGAAACTTGGTCAGTCTCCAGCAGCACACCTGAGAACCAGCATCCTGGGGGAATGGAGACGGGGCTTTCAGGTTA
This sequence comes from Podarcis muralis, assembly GCF_964188315.1. Taxonomy (NCBI): domain Eukaryota; kingdom Metazoa; phylum Chordata; class Lepidosauria; order Squamata; family Lacertidae; genus Podarcis; species Podarcis muralis. Next base: position 20,795,278 of record NC_135668.1, on the reverse strand, counting down.
GGAGGAACATCAAAACTATTCCCCACATAGAGACCGACCCTGCTGTTTGGTTCCATGCCAGGGCATTGTTTTCTTTTATGTCCACATTTGTCAAGTGGCCTACATGCCTAGGTAAGGCCCTCTCCACCCTTTGGATGCCTAGCCAAACAGCATGACTGCACCAATTGTGTGTTTATGTATAAAACAGCCAATCAGAACTGAAACTGAATGGCCAACCCCATCAGAATCGTGCAAATTTTGGTTGGGGCAGTTGTGCGGATGCCATGTGATCTTCAGATAAAGGGCAAAATATAAATTTAATAGATAATAATAATATAATGGGATGTCACAGCAGGAGTCACCAAGAAGGCAAATCAAGACCGACAGGAGCGTCTCCACCTCCATCATTCAGCCCAGACACTGAGGTCCAGCTCTGAGAGCCTTCTGGAGAGCCCTGCGAGAAGTGAGCTTACAGGGAACCAGGCAGAGGGCCTTGTCGGTGGTGGCACCCGCCCTGTGGAATGCCCTCCTATCAGATGTCAAGGAAATAAACGAACTACCTGACTTTTAGAAGACATCTGAAGGCAGCCCTGTTTAGGGAAGTTTTTCATGTTTGATGTCTTATCATGTTTTTAATATTCTGTTGGGAGCCACCTAGAATGGCTGGGGAAACCCAGCCAGGTGTGTGGGGTATAAATAATAAATTAGTAGTAGTAGTAGTTGTTGTTGTTGTTTAGTCGTGTCCGACTCTTTGTGACCCCATGGACCAGAGCACGCCAGGCACTCCTGTCTTCCACTGCCTCCCGCAGTTTGGTCAAACTCATGCTGGTAGCTTCGAGAACACTGTCCAGCCATCTCATCCTCTGTCATGCCCTTCTCCTTGTGCCCTCCCAACATCAGGGTCTTTTCCAGAAAGTCTTCTCTTCTCATAAGGTGGCCAGAGTACTAGAGCCTCAGCTTCACCATCTGTCCTTCCAGTGAGCACTCAGGGCTGATTTCCTTAAGAATGGAGAGGTTTGATCTTCTTGCAGTCTATGGGACTCTCAAGAGTCTCCTCCAGCACCTTAATTCAAAAGCATCAATTCTTTGGTGATCAGCCTTCTTTATGGTCCAGCTCTCACTTCCATACATCACTACTGGGAAAACCATAGCTTTAACTATACGGTCCTTTGTTGGCAAGGTGATGTCTCTGCTTTTTAAGATGCTGTCTAGGTAGTAGTAGTAGTAGTAGTATGGGTGTATACTGCTTGGAGACAGAGTGAGAGATTTGAAAAACATGTGCTGAGATATAGCAAGGAAGAAGGGATGCTTCAAGCAAGGGATAGGTCAGTAGACTCCTCACCTTCCCAGGGGCTTTAAAAGGGAAGAGCAGCAGCAACTTCCATGCAGGAGAAGTCTCAGGCTGTGGGCAAGCCACCTGTCAGAGGAGGGTATATAAGCCAGATGAGGGGAGAGGAGAGCCCCCACTGTTGCTGTGACTGCTCCATAGGGCCCAGACATGTGGACAGCTGTCTAGATGCTAGAAGAGTCTGATTGCGTGTATCTGGAGCACCGTGGAAGCTGCTGCAAGTGTTTCTCTTGCCAATAAAGAGTTACTTATCAGATGTGTCCCTTCCTTATCTGGGATGGGCTTTGGCATCCATCCAGCGGGAGGTTTGTCACAGGTACGTGCCTTGCTTAATATAATCTTTAGCCTTCACCCCGTTTCTGTGTCCATTGTGCTCAAAATCTTCCTTTTCTTTTCTTTTTACCCTCTGCTCCTTGACAGAACAACAATATGAACAAAAATGCAAACGTTAAAGGAAATAACATACAAAAATGTGTTATATTAAGGAAATGGCTGCCAAAAATGTGCATACAAAAATTAGGAGAATTCACACTAAAATGCAGGCAAATTTTCATGAGGATTTTAAAAAACACACCTGCAAGTTGCTGTAGAAATATGTAGAACTGAATTTAAGACTGGAAAGATGAGAAACTCAGAGAAGCAAAATTGAAAGATTCTTCCAGCCCTATGATCCATACAAGCCTCATGATAAATTTAGGAGGTTTTGTCTTTTTTTTTGGGGGGGGGGGGAATCCAGCAACTATAAATTTCACTCACTCCAACGGTTCTTTAAACCCTTTTTGTCCCTTCATTTTGGTGAGTGAGATGGCATATGATGACATATGAACATCAAAAACTGCCTTATACCGAGTCAGATCATTGGTCCATCTAGCTCAATATTGACTGCACTGGCTGGCAGCAGCTCTTTAGGGCTTCAGGCAGGGTCCCCCCCCCCCCCAGTTCAACCTGGACCTTCTACTTGCAAGGCAATTGCTCTGCCTCTGAGCTGCAGCTCTTCCCTAAAGAGTGCCAGTATATTGTGACTGATGTCCTGGAGACATTCACCTGGTAGACCTCCTGCCTGCCCCTTACAGCTGGTCTCTCCCCAACTGGTTAGATGCCTACTTTAGAGAGCCATCTTATGCCATCTCACTTCAGAGAGAGAGAAACCTTTCCATTTTTGCCTCGTTTCTTCCTTTCGCCTCATCCCACCATCCTTTTCCTGACTGCTTTCTCCTCCCTAGCAACTGTTCCCTAGCACCTGTTGCCGCGGCTCTCCCCCTTTCCGACATTTATTTGTTGAGTTACTTACAGCTTTTGTACCCCACCCTTTAGCCCAAAAGGCTCTCAGAGCAGCTGACAATTGAGTTCTAAGACAGTCCCTGACCACAGGCTCACCATCTAGAACAGACCTGGCACACAAGGAAGAGAGAACAGGAGGGAGGAGGGGAAAGCAAGCACAAGCACGCAAGTTATTTAAATTACAGTTCACACCCACGGCCAATGTCAGTGGTGGTTTTGGCTGTTTTGCACTTGATAAAGAGGAGTCTCTCATGGAGGAACTCACTGCTCCTACCCCAGGTCAGATCCAGGAACAGAGTCGGTGTCAGCAACTCCTGCCACACAGTTCTTCCCTCGATTGCATTCTCCTGGCCGCTGCTACTTAGTACTTTTTACTCTTTGCCACACTAGGTTCTTCCCCCCAATCCTACCAGGAGATGCTGAGGATGGAACTAGGACCATTTGCTTCCAGTTATGTCCCCCAACACTGAATTGGAGCAGCTAAGCAAGGGCATTTCTGCAAATGTCATCCCATTCACTTATACAGCATTGGGGGGCCATATTCTTACACCAAAATGGAAGCATTTGTTGATCTGCTGATTGATTGCATGTGTATCCCACTTTTCCTCCAAGATGCTCAAAGTGACATAGTTGTCCTCCTCCCCATTTCATCCTCACAACATGCCCATGAGGTAGGTGAGGTTGAGACTTAGTGACTGGTCCAAGGTCACCAAGTGAGCTTCATAGCCGAGTGGCCGCTGGCCACTCAAGTTGTGCAGTCACTGTGTTGGGCTCTGCTTCCGTCTCCTCCCAATGTCCTGACATCACATTTGCGACGTTGGGAAGTCGCACGCATGTGACATCACACGTGGCGTCATGCACACGACGTTGCCTTCCCCCCGAGTCGCCTTTGTAAGCTGGGCACCTCTGGCTCGCAGCCATTCTTGAAGAATTATTCCCAATGTTGAGGCAGATGGAAGGGAAGGAGCAGAAACAGCCCGAGACTTTTGACCACCTACGGCGAAGGACAAAATGGCACCCAGCTTCGATGTCCAAAAGCCAACTGAGCTAGCAGTTGAATTGTTCTTTGATGCTGGTGACATGTGAGAGTTTTCGGGGTACAAACAGGTCATGTGACCCACACAGTTCTGTCTTCTGGAACCACCATCACCTGGTGATTCGTTGACTGAAGTAGCTGCCTCATCCCGCCTAATGATAGCGCCGGACATAGGGAGGAAAGGCTGCAAGTGACAATACTCTGTGGTAGGCCCACCAGTGAGTATTTTGCCAAGTCGCCCCCCTAAAAAAATGGTTTTTGTTCATGGGCAAAGGCAACAAACATGGCCGCCTCTGTTTATGTTTACTCCGGCCCTGAGCCAAAGTAACATCTGACCTTGCCGCAAGTGATGACTTGGATGTACAAGTCAAGGGTGATAAAGTTCAAGGAATGAAGATGATCATTTGATAGTTAGCAAGTAATAAGAGCTTTTTCGACTGATGCTGGATTTATAAGAAGGTGCATTCATTTCCTCACCAACGCCACAGCCATTTGTCACTAGGCACCAATTACTTCACAGTACTTTAAAAAGCACAGGGAGGGGGACAACTCTGCAACAAGTATGCCATGCTAACAGGTTTCAAGAGTTTGATTCTTCTCCTTCCTCCTCCTCCTCCTCTTCCTCCTCTCACAAATTTCCTCCTACTCAGAAAGAGTGACTAATCGCATTGTATATCTCCATGGCGCACAAACATGGATAAACGGTGATTTGAGAGTGGGCTGGGCTGGGGGTGTTTGCCTGAGCTTCAGGTCTGCGAGAGCACTTGTGAAGGATGTAAGAACATGTAGGAGAGAGATTGTCACACGGTGAAATTAAAGGAGGTGATTGTCTGTCTGTGTGCCTGGAACAGACTTTGAGTCAGTTCTGACAACATAAGGAGAAACAGAAGATTGAGAATGGGGGGGGGGTATTATATAGAGGATCATAAAATTATGAATGGTGTAGAGACAGAGAATTCGCTCCTCTTTTTAACAATAAAAACTTTGGGTCACTCGCAGCACAATCCTAGTCATGCCTGCTCGGAAGGAAGTCCCACTTAGTTCAATGAGACTTACCCCCAGGTAAGCGAGTGGAGAACTTCAACCTCAGTAGAGCTGATTTGCACTCGTCTCAGAATGCAAGGACTCCTGGACATCCCATAAAGCTGAATGTTGGAAGATTCAGGACAGATGAAAGAAAGTGCATCTTCGTAGTTAAACTATGGAACTCACTGCCACAGGAGGCAGTGATGGATGGTTTTACAAGAGGATCGGACAAATTCATGGCAGACAAGGCTATCAACAGTTACCAGCCACAATGGCTGTATTCTACCTCCCCTGCAATAGAGGCATTATGCCTCTGAATCCTAGTTGCTGGGAATCGCAGCCGGACAGAGTGCTGTTGAGTTTGTGTCCAGCTCTTGCAGGCGTGCCACAGGTCAGCCATTGTGAGAACAGGATAGCTCAGTTGGTTAGAGCTTAGTGTTGATAATGCCAAGGTTGCAGGTTTGATCCCCATATGGAGCAGCTGTATATTCCTACGTTGCAGGAGATTGGACTAGATGATGAGACGTCTGGGTATAGGTTGTTGTTTAGTCATTTAGCCTTGTCCAACTCTTCATGACCCCATAGACTAGAACACGCCAGGCACTCCTGTTTTCCACTGCCTCCCGCAGTTTGGTCAAACTCATGCTGGTAGCTTCGAGAACACTGTCCAACCATCTCGTCCTCTGTCATCCCCTTATACTTCTGCCATCCATCTTTCCCAACATCAGGGTCTTTTCCAAGGAGTCTTCTCTTCTCATGAGGTGGCCAACGTACTGGAGCCTCAGCTTCAGGATCTGTCCTTCCAGTAAGCACTCAGGGCTGATTTCCTTAAGAATGGAGAGGTTTGATCTTCTTGCAGACCATGGGACTCTCAAGAGCCTCCTCTAGCACCAGAATTCAAAAGCATCAATTCTTCAGTGATCAGCCTTCTTTATGATCCAGCTCTCACTTCCATACATCACTACTGGGAAAACCATAGCTTTAACTATACGGACCTTTGTCGGCAAGGTGATGTCTCTCTGGGTATAGGGCGGTATATAAATTCAATAAATGAATAAAATAAATAAAATGATCCTCAGGGTCTCTTCCAGCTCTACAGTTCTATGTTTCTAGGAGCCTGGATAAGTTGGGCTAACTTTTCTCTGTCCACTTTCTGTCCACTGTGCCATGCTTTGTTTATTTTATAAACTTCCATCATGTCACCTCTTGCTCACCTTGTCACTAAACTAAAAAGACCCAAATGCTGCAACCTTTCATAATTTCAAAAAAGTTGCAAACTCTGCAAGTCCCAAATTCCCTCTTACCCATAATACTGCATACCCTCCTTGCATGTCTGGCTGGAATGTGTCCTTGAATTGGAATGATGTGTCTTGCTTCTTCGGGTGGAGAAATGTGTTTGTGTGCTGATAGGTCTATGCAGAAACCTCAGGCTTGTTCATGGCTGGAATGTAGCTGACAGTATGAAGAGTCACATTCGCTGCTCCTCCCACTTTTGCCTCTGGCCCCGCCCATCACTAGCAACCAGATTGCCAAAGGAATGCCCATAAGGGATTGCAGTCCTTGAACAAAAACAAAAAAAAGTTTCCCTGGTGTGTATGAAACAACTTGCACATCACTGCCGATTAAAAAAAACAAGCCTGTTTTCTGCGCCTGTTCTGATGGCTGTCCTAGAACATTTGTAACACAACTAAAATAAACAAACATTTGCCAGAAATTATCATTTTCCAGTGCACTCATTTTACTAGGAATGCATTTTCCAAAACTTCCTCCTAGCTTTGAACTTCATGGGATTCCAGCTACCAAATAGTACATTCTATTCATGTAGGATTTACACATGAAACCAGAGTGACAGTAAATTCAGCCTCAACTAAATCATAGAATAGCAGAGTTGGAAGGGAATCGAAGGGTAATCGAGTCCAACCCCCAACAATGCAGGAATCTTAGCTAACACATACATCCATGACAGATGGTCTTCCAAGCTCTGCTTAAAAACCTCCAAGGAAGGAGAATCCACAACCTTCAGAGGGAGACTGTTCCACAGTTGAACAGCTCTTACTGAAGTTTTTTCTGATGTTTAGTCGGAATCTCCTTTCTTGTAACTTGAGGCCATTGGTTCGAGTTCTGCCCTCAAGAGCAGGAGAAAACAAGCTTGCTCCCTCTTCCATGTGACAGCCCTTGAGATACTTGAAGATGGCTATCATATTTCCTCTGAGTCTCCTCTTTTCTGGGCTACATATACCCAGCTCCTTCAACCACTCCTCATAAGGCTTGGGTTCCAGACCCTTGATCATTTTGGTTGCCTTCCTCTGCTCACGTTGCAGGTTGTCAACATCCTTTTTAAATTGTGATGCTCAGAACTGGATACAGTATTCCAGGTGTGGTCTCACCAAGGCAGAATAGAGTGGGAATATTGCTTCCCTTGAACTGGACGCTGTACTTCTGTTGATGCAGCCTAGAATAGCATTAGCTGTTTTTTGCTGCTGCATCACAATGTTGACTCATGTTAAGCTTGTGGTCCACCAAGACCCCTAGATAATGGAAGGCAAAAGGTTCCGTCAGGAAGAGTAGATGAGTTGGGCAGTTGACTAGACATGAACCCTACGTAACTATAGAGCAGGGATGGGAAGTGTCAGGTACAAGGGCTGAATGCAGGCCCCTGTCCCCTCTGTCTGGTCCTTGGTCCTGTCCTCAGCCTATGCTCATCTCCACACATTACAGAGCTGAAGTCCCCTTGAAGTTGCTGCCTGATGTCATAACGTCACCAGGTGATTGACAGGTGTGCAGCCCCCACCCTTCTGTCAAAGTTGGCCAGTGGTGGCAAGGGAGGTAAGGATCTGGTTCTCCACACCTGGGATAAAGCCTGCTGAAATATATTCGGAGTCGAGAGTGGATTTCATGCTCTTTATTCAGCTCATAGTGGTGAGGAGGAATGGAAGTTCCCCCAGAATGTCTGCTTTATATACATTATTTACACAATGAGCCCCATGCGATTGGCTAATTCTGGGATTCACCTGTAGGCCAATCAGGTTGCGGATTCACTTTCACCTGGAGCTGGATTGGGTGGCTCCTGTGGACCATTCAGACTGCTGCATTCTGGACCCTATTGTTCTAGGACCAATCAGACTGCTGCATTCTGAATCCTATTGTTCTAGGACCAATAAGACTGCTGCCTTTTGGATCCTATTCAACTCAGTACATAACACCTGCACTGGGTCTTGAACCTAGGATCTGAAGGATAGCAAGGAGGGAGTCACTCTGTGTTCCATCCTCACGTTTGGCAAAAATGTAGCTTCAGCACCGATAGGAGTACAAGGTCACGTGGCAGGTCTCAGCATTAAGATGGGGTGTGTAACCTCAGGGCCGGGACTGAATGCAGCCATCCAGATCTGACTAATTGTCCTCAGTACACACCCTTTCCTCCAGGCCACACCCCTCTCTAACCCTGCTTTGCACCTTTCTTGAGTGTTTTTTCCTGGTCGGAATCTGCCCTTGCTGATAGCGCCTCTTGCTTGTTCGAATGGAGGATAAAGAGTCGTGGGAAGAAACTAACGTCCTGGACGAAAGTAGAACTTGCATTCACTGCTCAGCTCACTTTTGCTTCTGGCGTCCACCGCGCATTGGCATGTGGCCCCTGGAAGGCTTCCCTCTCCAGCTGAAAAAATGGTTCTCCACCCCTGAATTAAGAGGACTGTGGTGCTGTTTTCCTTGGTCTTTCCTTTGCATCATCTGCAGCTCCCCCACGCCCCAGCTTGACATGAACCAAGTCTGACACGCTGGCCCAAAACACGCTCCGTCCACCTCCCCAAAGAGACAGATTTGGGATTTGCATTTCTAGGTTCTGCTTCCACCTCCGCTCGTTGACTCACGCCATCCCCCATTTGGAGATTTGGTTTCTCCATCTGCCGAACAATACGCTGCCACCTTTGCAGGGGTGTTGTGAGTTGCAATTAATTCACGCTGCAGAAAGCTCTTTAGAGACCTTTAGAAAAATGTTCTCCAAAAAAGAAAGAAAGGTGGAGGGGGGATGCAGAAGCATAATATAGATGATTCACTAGGGACTGGCTGAGTAGGTGGCTGTGCAGCGATTTGGAGGGGGGGAGGGAGGGAAGTCAGCTGACTGACTGCGAGGAGCATGCATCACCAAGGAGCACCCGGTGCTTTATGTACAGGCTGCATTTATTTCCAAGTGGAAGTTGAGCACTGTCAGCCCCAAGAGATACACACTGACTGATGAATAATGAATATGTACCCCGCCATGAAGCTTAACATACTGTGCTGCAGTCACCCTGCTCCCTGGAAGGTCCACGTCCCTGGCACAACCGAAGCACCTTTGGAGAAGGTCTTGTTCCAATCTAGGAAAGCCTTCTGCGTAACTAGGGGCAACCCTCTCGCTATTCAAGGCTCTGCTGGAGGACTGCATGCTATTTTAATCCATGGCTGCCTCTTCCACCAGAGTGCCCTTTTTTCTGTTAAATGCATGCACTAGATCAGACCGTACACACACACACACACACATCTTTTCAGCTGTTTAGAATCTGTGACTGCATTACTTTAGATCGGGGTGGGAAACTTCCGGCCTGGGGGCCAAATGTGGCCCTCCAGGTCTTTCTAATTGGTCTTTGGAATGGTTCCGAGACCACAACCCTCACTGGCTCTGCTTTATCCCCTGGCTGTTTTTGCCTGGTAGGAACGCTTACCTGGATTTGGAGGAGGGCAGTGTGTGTGTGTGTAGAAACTAGCCTCCTATACAAAGGTTCGTTTCTCCTCTCACATTTCCTTCTGGCTCCATTCATCACTATAATATGGACCCCGGGAGGTTGCCCAGACAGGAATGTGGCCCTTGAGTTGGAAAATATTCCCCACCCTGCTCCAGGCATTATTTATGATGTACACTCTGCTCTTCTTTCGGAAAGCTCTGCATCTCATGTGGAGCTCCCTGTGGTCTCCCAACCAGGTACTACCAAGAAAGGTTCACGCCAGCTTAGCCTTAATTATGCTACAGCTGCAGGCAAAGCCATCACCATCATGGCTATTAACCATTGATAGCTTTATCCTCCACGAATTTCTCCAGTCCTTTCTAAAGCCATCCAAGTCGGTGGCCATCCCTGCCTCCTGTTGGAAAGAGTTTCATAGTTCAACTGCACTGTGTGAAGACATCCTTTATTTTGTCTGTCCTGAACCTTCCAGCATTCAGCTTCATTGTTTTGGTTGCCCTTTTCTGAACCGTTTCCAATTCCACAATATCCATTTTGGGTGAAGTGATTAGAACTGTGCATGACAGTCATGCAGTGTCCTGCCAACTTTCTCCCATTGTTTTGCAGATATTAACCTCTGTGCCTTCCTGAGCTCTGTTGTGGGTGCCAGTACCAGCAATCTAGTGATCCTCTCATGCAGGAGTGTCTTGCTACAGCTTCCTTCTCCCTGACCTCCATCCTCCTGTAGTCTGAGGTTCAGCACCACCAGAGGTTAGCATGCTGGCATGCTCTCCAGTCACCCTCTTCCTCCAGGGAAGAGACTATTTAAAGGTGAGGCCACGAGACTTCTGACTTTGGGAGGGAATCTAGCCCAGTGGTCAGCCACAATTTGCCTGAAGAAGACCCCTGGTTTAATCCTTGCAGCCAGTCAATGGCGTAGACCAATGATCTGGCTCAATATCAGGGCAGCCTCTTACCATTCATCTTTTGAGGATGGCAAATGCTATGATGCCATCATATGAGTGGCGTTATTTACTGTATTATACATTTTTAAGTGCAGGTGGCGCTGTGGTGTAAACCACTGAGCCTTGGGCTTGCTGATCGGAAGGTCGGTGGTTCAAATCCCAGCGACAGGGTGAGCTCCCGTTGTTCGGTCCCAGCTCCTGCCAACCTAGTAGTTTGAAAGCACATCAAAGTGCAAGTAGATAAATAGGTACCGCTCCAGCGGGAAGGTAATCGGCGTTTCCATGCGCTGCTCTGGTTTCACCACGAGCAGCTTAGTCATGCTGGCCACATGACCCTGAAAAACTGTCTGCAAACAAACGTCAGCTCCCTTGGCCAGTAACGCGAGATGAGAGCCACAACCCCAGAGTCGTTCACGACTGGACTTAACTGTCCTTTACCTTTTTACATTTTTAAGATGAGCAAAACTTTGTGAAGATGAAGATTAACTCAGATCCGTAAAGCCAAACAAGAAGATATAAGGAGGTCCGCAGCTGCCATCTGTGAGAAATTCTCCATTTTTGTTCTGATGAAGCGTTAAGTGGAAAACAGCCCAGGAGATCTCACCACAGCCATTTGAAGCATCTGGAGGAATCATTTCCGTTGCTGCACTACACCGACTGCCACTTTTGTCTACGTATATGTTTATTTCTCATGTAGTTTTGTCTCACTAGTCATCTGGGATGTAAAAAGGCATCGTCTGCTCATCACATGAAGCAGTGTTTCCATTCCCCTGCAGTTCACCTTCCCAATCAAGCGACCTTATTCATGTCACTGTCCACTATGGCAAAAATTTCATAAGTTACATAATTTATGTAATCAATTATGTAAATTGCATTGCCATTACATTATTCCATGCTGTTCGTTTCACTGCAAAGGAAACACAATGTAAATGGGAAGGAGGTTGATCAATTACGTATCGTTTGCAGACTGAAAGAAGCAGCAGCAAAGAAACAACAGCAGTAAAGAACAAGTGCATTTGCCAAATTGATTTCTATCCTGGGCATGGGACGAATAAGTGAACACTGGCCGCTTGTCCTCTAGTTTTTGTTTTTGTCAGAATTCTCTGACATCCCTACTAGCCGTAACTCATTTCTATATGATGAGTTTCTATATGGAGAGCCAGTGTGGTGTAGTGGTTAAGAGCGGTAGTCACGTAATCTGGGTAACTGGGTTCGCGTCTCCACTCCTCCACATGCAGCTGCTGGGTGACCTTGGGCCAGTCACGCTTCTCTGAAGTCTCTCAGCCCCACTCACCTCACAGAGTGTTTGTTGTGGGGGAGGAAGGGAAAGAAGATTGTTGGCCTCTTTGAGACTCCTGAAGGGGAGTGAAAGGCGGGATATCAAATCCAAACTCTTCTTCTTCTTCTTCTATGTGGTTTTCATTGTTTTTGAGGTTCCTGTGATTTTCGTTTGTTGCCATCCCATATTTTGGTGGACAAAAGACTTCACAGGCAAGGGACCCGTGTGCTCAGATGCAGCGACAACATCACCGAGGAGAGGCCTGTGGAATGAGTGTGTAACTTGAAAGGTTCCCCCACCTACACGAAAGGAAGATCAGCAGTGACCCTTTGCCCTTCCGGAATCTGCTTGAGACAGCAATAAAATAAAAGGTGTATGAAATATTCATGGCGTCTTACTCCTTCTCCTCTTGACAAGTGGGACTGTGAGCAAGAAATCTGATCACACCTTGATGAAAATGTGGCGTGCCTACCAGAAGTCAGAGAAAGGTGCTCTGGGAGGGCACCAGGTTCTCTCAGCCTCACCCATCACAGGGGTGCAGTGCCTGGAAAGTTGCTTGTGAAAAAATGGGCCCCTCAGAGTAAAAACATTTTCCTGCTCCTGCTATAGAGGGAACTGACAAAGATGAAGATCTGCAGTTTAATCAATGAAATGCTTGAAAAACCCAATTGGTACTGTTTTTTGGAGGCAGGGATGATGCTTGCAAGTCATTCCTTTTAAAGAGAACCACATCCATTGTTCCACACACTTTTGCCTGTGGCCCCATCCATCACCGGCATGTGGCCCCCAGGAGGTTCCCCACAAATCAATGTGGCCCTTGGGCTGGAAAGGTTCCCTAATCAGAAGCCTTCCTTTTAGGAATTATAGGTGCCAAAATCCTAAGGGAGCAGGAAAGACTATTTATGTATGCAACCACGGCTGCAGGGATGTTACTGGCCCATGGAAAGAAGATAAAGTTTCTACCAAAGAAGAATGGCAGATGAAGTTGATGGACTATGCCAAATTGGCTAAAATGACCAGAAAAGTCAGAAATCAGTAAAACCAAAATTTTAATAAGGAATGGGAGAAATTTATAACTTATCTCAAAGACCGTTGTAAACAGTTAAAATCATTAGTAGGATTGGAATATCACTTGTAGCTTAATGGTGAATTTTGGACACAGTGGAGATGTAAAATATTTGGCTCATCATAAAAGATGCGGGAGGAAATGATTAATGATAGGACCCGCAAAGGGGAGGATGGAAGTCCAGGAGATTCCTTGGAATCTTGTTTTTAATATTTATGTTTGATATATCTCTGTGAAAATTTTAATTTGAAAAACCAAATAAATAAATGTATTTTTTGAAAATAAAAGGCTCCCCAATCCATGCCATTGGTGGGCTGGAACTTCTGATGGCAGCAGTTGCAGCATGTGTGATCTTGTGGATGGGAAGGGGAGAGTGGAGGGCATGGCTGAGAGCTGAGCGTCTGCCTCTCCTTGCATTAACTGCCTGCCATGGGCTCTTTTTTTATCAGTTGCTCTTAAGGCCATTTATGCAGTATTCCTGGTGCTGTGGTTTGCAATGCGGTGAGCCCAAGTCCACAGGGAGCCACGGGCGGCAGCAAATGCACTCTGCGCTCCTTGCTTCTTGGGGGGATTTGTTAAAATGGAGCTGGGGAGGGGGGAAGGGCATTGAAAACATGCCAAGTGGAAAGGAAACAAAAGAACGTTGAACCTGAGCATGGAAAACATCCCCACGCACTGCAACGGGTGCCACAGCATCTTCTGGAAAACAAGTGGGACACTGGGCTCTCAGGGCTGCAGGAGAAAGCCTCTGGTCAGGGGTGCCAACTTGAATAAAATATTGGGGGGCCAGGGCTTATAGTTGATCACATGATGTGCCACAAGCACACTATTTGAATGGCAATGCCCATCAGCTTTTGCGGGGGGGGGGGCTGCTCCCCTCTAATATTTTATGGGGGGGTGCAAAGACACCTCAGCCCCTAGGAGTTGTCTCCTATGTCTATGGTGGTAAATGGATCTGCATTTATAAATGAAGCTGCCTTGTGGAACCAAGCCACTAGTTCACCTATTGCCTAGTCTATGGACAGTTAACCTGTGTCCTTCCAGTTACTGTTGTGCTGTAACTGCCATCAGCCCCAGCCAGCATGGGTTAATGGCTGGGGCTGTAGTCTTGGAAACATCTGAAGAGCTTAGCCACCCCTGGCATCCTCGGAGAAGCAGCAGTTCTCAAGAAGGTGTCCTTCCTGGCTTTAGGTAAAGCCCCAGGTTGGGGGGAAATCTCAAACCAGTAGCAGCCAGTCTCTGGGACCTCATCTCCTGCTCCTGCAGTGCTCTGGTTCCTCTGCAAACTGGGCAGATCTGGCTATGTGGGTCAAAGGTGCTCTCTGGGTTGCCGCTTCAGCCTGAGAGCAATCAGCTGATTTCATCACCTATATACTACCAGATCACCCCACCATAAGGAAGCTGGGGGATTCCCTTGATTCAAGGCTCGAGCAACTTGTCTAACCAAACAGCCACTCACAGTTCCTTCCTTAGTGAAAACTTGGACCCGCCTTGGTCCAAGTCACCCACCTCTGGCGCCTGTTCACCATTTTTTGCTTTGCATCACAACTAGATCCCTTGCTCAGCCATAGGCCTGACCCCCTTCTACCTGAGATGTCAAGGACTGAACATGGGGCCATTTAGCTGTGACTACATTTATGCTGTGGAATTGATATATTGGGTTGACGTGACCCCCGCTAATTGATTTGCGATCCCCAATTAGCTATTCACGGCCGCCCGGCACACTTCCCTGCCAGACTCTGCTCTGTCTCCAGCAGCTCTTCAGTCATGCCCCAGCAGAGTTGAACACAGCGGTGCAAACTGTCACGTCCTTTGACAAACACACACAGAGTCCAGGTTTGTCCACACCCCCTCTTGCCGAAACCATTCTGACAAGACCCTTTTGAGTTCCACATATGCCACATCCACACCATATGCCACATCCACACCATACATTTAAAGCACTATGATATCGCTTGAAACAGCTGTGGCTTCCCCTACAAAAAGTCTGGGAGCTGTAGTTTGTTAAGGGTGCTGGGAGTTCTTATGAGATTCCTCCATTCCCCTCACAGAGTTAAAGTTCTCAGAGTGGTTTAACAATCAATCCCTCTTCATGGGGAACTCTGGGAACTGTAGTTCCAGGAGGAGAATGGAGGCCTGCTAACAACTCTCATGACCCTTAACAAACTACAATTCCCAAGATTCTCTGAGGGAAGCCGTGTCTAGTTTTGAGTGGTACCATAGTACAGTGGTACCTCGGGTTACATACGCTTCAGGTTACATAAGCTTCAGGTTACAGACTCTGCTAACCCAGAAATAGTGCTTCAGGTTAAGAACTTTGCTTCAGGATGAGAACAGAAATTGTGCTCCGGCGACGCAGCAGCAGCAGGAGGCCCCATTAGCTAAAGTGGTGCTTCACGTTAAGAACAGTTTCAGGTTAAGAACAGACCTCCGGAACAAATTAAGTACTTAACCCGAGGTACCACTGTATTTAAATGTATGGTGTGGACGCTATGTTAAAACCAGTTTGTCACACTACAGTGCAGTGTTATTCTGTCAATGATAGAACTTTAGATTGATGTAATCTATCACCGTGAAAAGAAAAGAAAAGAGGAGAAGAGAAGAGAAGAGAAGAGAAGCTGTTTGAGAGGGATCTCGAAAACCAGGATTTTTTGAAGTCACTCCATCTAGGGCTGGCTGTTGCACTACTCTCTCAGGTGAAAAGCTATTCATACACAGTTTATGACCTATGAATCAACAGGCAGGCAGATGACACATTTTATGACCTATGAAGCAAAAGGTTCTCCAATTTGGAAAGCTGACTTATTTGACTGTGTGATTTGGAGAGGTATTTGAGTCTATTAAAAACGGCTCCATTTTACCTCCTCTTCATATGCTGAGACGGAAGGTCTCTGCACAAAAACCGAGGTCCTTTGGAACAACTAAGATCTCAGTCTGGGTGCCTGACACCATGCCTGATTAAGGGCACAAATGCTTAAACAATAATACGTTAGGGTACAAAGCACCTCACATATATTATTTCAACAACTCTATGAGATAGGCTGGTGTTGTTCTCCCCAAGGGAGTGGAGTGATGTTCACAGGCAGGACTGCATGTTGAGCCTTCAAGGAGTTCATGAGAGACATGAGAGTTGAGTGGCATGAAGTCCATGGCTGAGTCTCTTAGCTTCTGCCCTCAACTATGCATTACACTGTAGCCCCTTTTAACACATAACATTGGCCTCATACAGTGGCATAGCGTCAGTTGCCAGTGCCCAGGGCGGGCGGCACGCACTGGGCTCTGGCAGCCTAGCCCTTGCTGCCAGAGTGACCCCACGCCTACCAAAGCAAAGTGGGGCCACGCTGAGCCACCTGCCCACCTGCACAGTGGGGAGCCCAGTGAAGAAACAAGTCCCTTGGTGGGTGGAGAGGAGCACTGGATCAGGCCACGCTGGGGGCACCTACATGGGGGTGCCTGGTTCTATCTCCCTCAGAAATTGTGCACCTGGAGTCATGGACCCTCCCAGCCCCCCTGAATCCTGAAGAATTTGCCCTTCAAGTGTCTTTCCCCATGGCCCTTTCCAAAGCTGAGACCTTCATAAGCCCTCAGCAAAGCCCATCGGCAACTGCAATAGGACTTCTAGGAAGAATACAGAAGCCCAGATTTTATTGCCTATTAGTTATTAGGTATTACCTTGCCATGTTCTTCTCTGCTTTTGCATTAGAGTAGATGATAAGTATATATTTCATGTTTAGGTTTCCGCATGCCTCCTTCTTATCCAAGCTGTAAATAAACTTTATCGCCTGCACTTTTGCTCACAGTGCTCAGAGTGCATCCTGGAAGAGACACCTGATCGGGTGCTATGAGGGAAAGAAGTTTTGCAAAGACTGCAGCACGCTAACATTTAGGTGGCTGGGGTTTTTTTTAACGCTTGCCATTTTCAGTGTTGCTGCTGCTGCCCAGGGATCATTTAATATAGTTACTTAAAGTACAGTGGGGTGTATCTAATGTAGTTTAAGTCACTTAGCGGTATACTTGTTCCACAGGCGAAATATTTTGCGACAGAGGGATATTGTCGCACTACGGAATGCATAAGCAGAAGGCTGGCAAGTTTATTGTGCAACGGATTGTGCAATCGGTTGCACAGCGAGCTTCCACGAGCACGGCTGTCACGTTCGATTCCTCTGTTGTGCAATATTAAAACTCAGCCACCCATTAGCACAAGAGCTTTCGTGTTAGTGGACAGAAAATGTTGGATACAACCCAACAGTTATTTACTTGTTTCTGGGAGGATGATTTGGCAAATAGGAGCCCTGCAGGAGGTTAAGGTTGTGGACGTGGCCAATTGCCACATTTGGGGGAAAGATTCCTTTCTGGTGCATCACATCGGCTAATTCTCAGAGTTGGGAGCAGCAGGCTGAGGTGCGGCAGGGACAGGATGCAGAAATATGACAGATTTATTTTTGCTCTAGCAAGCATCAAATGGAACAGGAAGCCCCCTTAGATTGCTTCCTGTCTAGCAGGACCAATGGCAAGGTAGAGGACTAAGTCCAAAGTATCAAGGTTCTTCATGGGGCTGGACTGGGTTGGAAGATTGGGGAATGCAATTGCAGGAAAATCAGCTCCTAACAGAAGAGAACGGGGAATATTCACACACACACCCGACTCCAGCGTTTCCAGAAGCAGAGAGACAGGCAGACACAGAAGCTGCACAGTTGAGAGAGGAGCTACCCAGCTATGAGATAGTAGCTAAGCAACCTCCTAAGGAAAAGTGGGACATTCTGGGATCAAATCAGAAACCAGGATGGCTTCTGTAAATCCAGGACTGTCCTTGGAAAATAGGAACACTTGGAGGGTCTGTAAGGAATGGGATTCTCTTAACAACTCTCAGCACCCTTAACAAACTACAGTTCCCAGAATTCTTTGGGGGAAGCCATTTTATATAAGAACTAGTACGAAAGAGGCCTCCCAGCATTATCACAAGCCCATATAAGATTAGCAGATGCAGCTGGGCCTGGTGAGCATTTACTGTTCCCAACCCAAATCCTGCAGAAAGCCATCTAATTCAGATTTTTATTTTATCCTGACTTGTTTTTAAGAGGTGATATAATTATTGTTTGATTTTATATCAGTGTTTATATTTGATGTTAGCCGCCCTGACTGCGGAGGGCGGGATACAAATAAAAGATGTTTTATTATATTATTATCATCATCATCATCATTATTAATTTCAAGTGGTATCATGGTGCTTTAAATGTATGGTATGAATGTTGCCTCAATCTTGCCTGTATAGCAAATCCTACCTGCTGTACTAAGTTGCTGTTCTGTTGTTGATGCATAAATACAGATATCGAAGTTACTCTGATTCTTCGTGTCAGGGCACACCGATTTTCAAGGTTTCCTCATATTTTATACGGATGTCCCTGATTTAGAGAAGCCGTCCCAGTTTCTGATCTGATCCTGGAATGTCCCACTTTTCCTTAAGATGTCCCTATTTTCATTGGAGAAACGTTGGAGGTTATGGAGTTATCCAATCCCTGAGCCATCTGAAGGCAATCCTATATAGGGAAGTTTGTTTAACGTTTTATTGCATTTTATATATATGTTGGTAGCTGCCCAGAGTGGCTGGGTCAACCCAGTAATGTGTGGGGTATAAATAGTAAAATTATCATTATGGAATGGGACTTCCCTATTTTCATCAGAGAAATGTTGGAGAGTATGCGAGTGCCCTTCTCAAACCCTCACAATACTACATCTGCCACCTCCCAAAGCAAGGGCTTTTCAGGAAACTCTATATGGTCCTGTTCACAAATATCAGCTCACCCAACCTCTTCTGAACTAGAGCAATAAGCCTCAAAGCAGGCCCATCAGATCGCTTTCAGAACTTCATGAACTCTGTCTCCGTGGGCGTGAATCTCGCTTTTAAGTATTTTATAAAAATGTCACACAGTCTCACCTGTCACTGTGCCAGAATCCAAATGCCGGTTTTAATTATACCGAATATTTCATTTTCTTATGCAGAGGCATAATCAATTATCTTATTTAAAGGCATTACGATAATGTGTGTGTAAAATGGATCCCTTCCCTGTGTTGCATTAGATTCAACTAATTATAGGAGAATGTTGTGGAGCTAAAATGTCAGCCTGTCATCTGGGCGGGTGTGTAATTCATGAGACGCATTCACAGGAGCACGCGTGAGGCCGCCGACAGAAACTTAAGAGCTGTTTGGCTTCGAAACCTCCTTGGCTTGGTCTAGCCTGGTCTGGAGGGGGGAAATGCATGCGTCCTCAGGTACTGGAGAAAGGACATGGCTTGGTGGTAGAGCATCTGCCTTGCAGGCAGAAGGTCCTTCGTTCAATCCTCAGCACTTGCAGCTAAGCCTGGGAGAGAACCTTGCCTCAAATCCTGGAGAGCCAATGTCAGTCAGTGCAGACAGTATTGAGCTAGATGAACCAATGTGACTCAGTAAGAGGCAGCTTCCTATGTTCCTGTGTCCTCTAGAATCAGCTATCCCTTACCTGGTGCCCTCCATATCTTTTGGACTGCAGTTCCCATCAGCCCCACTAGCTTCTGGAGTTGTAGTCCAAAATACAGTGGTACCTCAGGTTATATATGTTTCAGGCTACATACGCTTCAGGTTACAGACTCTGCTAACCCAGAAATATTACCTGGGGTTAAGAACTTTGCTTCAGGATGAGAACAGAAATCGTGCAGCGGCGGTGCAGTGGCAGCAGGAGGTCCCATTATCTAAAGTGGTGCTTCAGGTTAAGAACAGTTTCACGTTAAGAAGAGACCTCCAGAATGAATTAAGTTCTTAACCCGAGGTACAACTGTATCTGTATGGATGCCTTGTTGGATAGGTGAAGGAGGAGCTACTACAGGCAAGGCCCTGCATCAGGTCCTGGCATCTAACAGTTGCTAGGGGCCCTCAGATCCCAGAAGAACCTAGGAGTGCTGATGCCTACCCTAACCCCCATGTTTGCCAGTTGGGTCATCATTTACCTGACCAGGTGACCTGTGTACCTGTTCTGTCTGTTGTCCAGGATCTACTGACTGCTGATGGGCAGTCAGTAGAACTTTCTTATGGTTCTTGATCTTTAAACTGGACACAGAAGATGCCTTCAGATTAGAGATTAGCGATTTCTATCCTGTCCTGTGTTTATCACAATCAATGCTGTTTCAAGTCTGCTACAGTTCGGCTTCTGCTGTGTGTCTTACTCACTCACTCACTGTGTCCTAAAAACATATACAGTCATACCTCTTGTTACGTTTGCTTCAGGTTGCGTTTTTTCAGGTTGCATCCTGCGGCGACCCAAAAGTACCAAAAAGGGTTACTTCAGGGTTTCGCCGCTTGTGCATGCGCAGACGCGCAAAATGATGTCACGTGCATGCACAGAAGCGGCGAATCGCGACCTGCGCATGCGCAAATGCGCAGACGCAGTTGCATTCCTTTCATGTTGCGAACGGGCCTCCGGAACGGATCCCGTTCGCAACCAGAGGTACCATTGTAATTCACTATGTAATCAATAATTTGACCAATTTCGGGGAATTTCAATGGAAATCCAACGTCAAAGACAATTATTGTTTACATGACTTCTGCTGACTAAAAAAAACAAAAATAGCGAATTCTGCACATATAAGCTTTCATGATTTCCATCCCTTGCTGCTAATGAGCATGTGGGTTGCAGCAAGCTTCACTCCCACTTCTGTTTCTGATGGCATTCTCCGACATCCTTACTACAGTTAGGGGATATTCCTTTGCAAAATGGACATATGATCCCTGCTAAGCATGCTATTGGTTTTTGGTTTTTCCCCTGGACCACAGGTGTCAATCCCCTGCATTGCCTCCAGATCTTCACCCCCATGCTTGGGATGCTAGGCTCCTCCCTCTACTTCCAGTTCAGTCTGTGGCCCGCGGGCACCTGCTGATGACATCACTTCCAGCTGCCACCAGCCACAGCTGATCGAGGTGGGCTGCTCCTCTGTGCCGATACTGAAAGAAGGGAGGGCATGCTTCTCATTCCACACCCACCTACTCACAAGTGCTCACCAGCTCTGTGATGCGAGCTGGTTTGTAGAGCTGAGTCTCAGGGTCAGGAGAGAGAAAATTAATACCTTCTTGTTCCTCTTAGTTCTGCTGTCAAGGAAAATAGGGTATTTTGTTTGTGTGCGCATTTGTTTACACAGAAGTTTGCTGAGCGAGTGGGTGTGTTGCATGACCTCTGTTTGGAAACCAAAGAAATGATTGAAAGGAGAGCTATGTGAGAAAGGGGGGTGGGGACAAATTGTACAGCTGGTTTCTAATTTGCACAAACTTTTCTCTTTGTGTCTGTGTGTGACCAAAGACACCTATTCCAGATAGATCCAGACAAAGACCTTGAAGAGGGCTCTCTAACGAAAAGCCACCCAACAGAGCGAGCTGAACTCCCGGCTGAAGTGCGCTTAGCTGTGTTGCTAAGCAAACAGACTGGCACATCCTCACCTCAGACAATGGGGCTTTTATTGTTGCGCATGGGGGATTTGTTCTGGGATATTATTACTGAACTGAACGGCGTGTTAGAGCCGAGCCTGTTCTCTGACTTACACAATAACCCGGCAAGCAGTGGTTTTTTAAGGGAAAAAAGTGTCGGTGCTTACCATGAAGTTGTTACAGTAAGTGCCACACTTTTAATATTTGGGGGACAAAGGCGCCGGAACTGCGTACCCTTGTGTACACCCATTTAAAAAAGCACTGCCTACAAGGAAGGTTGAGTAGAAACAGCAAGGCAAGGGCTGCCCCCCTTTGGACTGAAGCTGCTTTACTCCGAGAGCCAGACTTGGAATACACTGAGCAGTTGTGTGCCAAGACCCCTTTGACCTCGCAGTTCCCAGGGAGTAAATAACCAGACAAGACAACAGCAGATAGTTTTGGAGGTCAAACAGGCCACAACTTTTATTGCTTACAGATGTGAATGGTTTGGCATAGGCATTGGGTGAAGCCACATTATTCCACTCCAGCCCACTTGCTGGGAGTGCATCTAAGGGTACACCCAACTGGGGGGGTATGAACTTCCTACCACCCAAAGGGTAACAGCTGGAAGAGTTTTATGGTCTTAGCCCCCTCCTGGGCATTGGACAGAAGCCACTCCTCCTAGATCCCTTTAACAGGATACCCTTAGCCAAAGAGAGGCAGGCAGAGGCTTCAACCTCCCTTCCAGCCATGTCCAAGGCTTCCCTAATGCATAGCCTCACAGAGTTGTGACGATTGCTGTGAGGTAGCTGAAAACCAAATGGCCAATGCCAGTTTACCAAGTGGGGGGGAAATCCTTCCCTGGCCCCGAATATGGCGGCACACAATGTCAATAGCAAGGTTGTACCATAAACAGATTACAGGACGCGGGTGGCGTTGTGGGTTAAACCACAGAGCCTAGGACTTGCTGATCAGAAGGTCGGCGGTTTGAATCCCCACGACGGCGTGAGTGCCCGTTGCTTGGTCCCTGCTCCTGCCAACCTAGCAGTTCAAAAGCACGTCAAAGTGCAAGTAGATAAATAGGAACCGCTCTGGCGGGAAGGTAAACAGCGTTTCCGTGCACTGCTCTGGTTCACCAGAAGCGGCTTAGTCATGCTGGCCACATGACCCCGGAAGCTGTACGCCGGCTCCCTTGGCCAATAAAGCGAGATGAGTGCCGCAACCCCAGAGTCGGTCACGACTGGACCTAATGGTCAGGGGTTCCTTTACCTTTACCTTTACCATAAACAGAACCCAATTAATTAAAGGGAAGGGGCGGAGATTAGGCAAGAAAAAAAGTGGCTGAGGGGAAGAGCCGAGTGTGGCCACAATTTATTCCCCCGGGGAGCGGGCCCACCCAGCACTCATTGGCCAGTTGGGCACGCCCCGCCCCCCAGTGTTACCTGCTGGCATTGGCCAATCGCCGGCAAGCAGCCCCATCCTGAACCAGCCAGCTGCCGGATCACTAGCATGGTCATGGCCCAGCCGCAACACTGCCCACCTTCGAAGGTGAGTGGGCTTCTGATCACTGCAGGAGCTTCCCAAGTTCAATCCCTGGCTTCTCCAGGTAGGGCTGGGAGAGGCCCCTGTCTGAAACCCCAGAGAGCCCCTGCCAGTCAGTGTAAGCAATACAAAGTTAGAAGGACTCAACGTAAAGCAACTTCCTCTGTTCCTAAAAGTCTCCCTCCCTCCCTCCCTCCCTCATCATACTAGACCTCCTGACTTGCAGGAAATTCAGGACAGACCAAAAATAATAATACTTGTTTTAAACACCACTTAATTAATGTAGGGAATTAGCTGCTTCAAGAGCTAACAATGGTCACTAGGGTTAATTGGCTTTTAAACACAAATCAAAAAAAGCACTTACAACAAACTTTAGACATTAATACAAATTTAGATGGTTAGTTTAACAAGCTGACAAAATTCTGTATCTGAAATACTATTGACACAGTTTTAAATATCCAATGGTTTCCTTTTAAACCCAACAATCTTGTTTTTAGCACATGTTAGAATAGATTACCCTCCAACATGCCACTGGTGAAAATTGGGGCGCACGTCTTTTGGTGTTGTGTTCCTGCGGGAGCCACCTAACTTGTGTGAGAGCCGGTTGATGGTGGAGCTGGGGGGGGGGGGGGATGGGACATTCTGGGATCCAACCAGAAGCCGGGATGGCTTCTGTAATTGTGGGAATGTCCTGGGGAAATTGGGGTGGTTGAGGGGTGTTGAATAGGCTATACTGTAGTCTGCTTCCTCTCCTTCAAACCCTCATTTTAGTCTTATACACAGAATCCCAGTTTCCAGCTTCTCATAAGTTTTCTTATAGCTTGGGCTCTTCATTATCTGGGTAATGATTGCTACTGGGTCTCATATTTTTCCCCTTCTTCATAACTGCTGGGACTTAGGAGCTTGAATTGCCCTTCCACGTGTTTGCAAAATGTATGCAAGCTAATTGTGAACATGATCGAAAGGTCGGTGGTTCGAATCCCCGTGGCGGGGTGCGTTCCCGTTGTTCGGTCCCAGCGCCTGCCAACCTAGCAGTTCGAAAGCACCCCCGGGTGCAAGTAGATAAATAGGGACTGCTTACTGGCGGGAAGGTAAACGGCGTTTCCGTGTGCGGCTCTGGCTCACCAGAGCAGCGATGTCACGCTGGCCACGTGACCCGGAAGTGTCTCCGGACAGCGCTGGCCCCTGGCCTCTTGAGTGAGATGGGCGCACAACCCTAGAGTCTGTCAAGACTGGCCTGTACGGGCAGGGGTACCTTTACCTTATAAAATTATAATCGGCTTCTCTAACAAGAAAAGCTCTTCACCGGGGTTTAGAAATCACACCCCTGCACCCATTTCTACCGGAAGCAGAAATGTTTCACAAATCTCTATGAAATAAAGTTTCATAAAGATGCACCCCTTTATCCTGGCCTTTGACACCTGAGAGGGGTGTTTTTAGGTCCCACCCTATTCCTGTAATTTGTTTTAAGTTCATTTTAATGCTGAATTTTAAATCACTGTGGTAATAATAATAATAATAATAATAATAATAATAATAATAATAATGTATTATTTATACCCCGCCCATCTGACTGGGTTTCCCCAGCCACTCTGGGCGGCTCCCGACAGAGTATTGAAAACAAAATAAAACATCAAACATTAAAAATTTCCCTAAACAGGGCTGCCTTCAGATGTCTTCTAAAAGTCAGATAGTTGTTTATTTCCTTGACATCTGGTGGGAGGGCATTCCACAGGGTGGGCACCACCACCGAGAAGGCCCTCTGCCTGGTTCCCTGTAAGCTCACTTCTCACAGGGAGGGAACCACCAGAAGGCCCTCAGAGCTGGACCTCTGTGTCCAGGCTGAACAATGGGGGTGGAGATGCTCCTTTGGGTATATTGGGCCAAGGCCGTTGAGGGCTTTAAAGGTCAGCACCAACCCTTTGAATTGTGCTCGGAAACATAGCTCACCTTGGGCAGGTAAAAAAATTAAAAGCATTTTCCCCAACACCCTCCTTTGATATCTAACCCAGGGATAGGAAATGGATGCCCCTTCAGATGTTATTGAATGTTTCATCCCTGCGCATTGGCCATGCTGGCTGGAGCTGATGAGAGTTCTACTCCAGCAATGTCTGGAAATCTTCAGAGATCTTTTCTGTGATCTACCGTATTTTTCGCTCAATAAGACGCACTTTTCCCCTCCTAAAAAGTGTGTGTGCGTCTTATGGAGCGAATGCAGGCGGGAGGCTCTGCTCAGCACTCCCTTTAAAGAGCCCCGTGGAGCATGTGTGTAGCTCTTGGGGGCTTTTCCCTGAGGAGGAAGAAGGGCTGCCACACGCTCTTTAAAGGGAGCGCAGCTCTTGGGGAAGCCTTAGCCACGCACAGCCTCTCCCAGGCAGGGGATGAAAGCTCCCTTTGCCTGGGAGAGGCTGCGCGCGGCTATCCCACAAGCCAGGACAGCCAGCGGGATTCAGAATATTTTTTTCCTTGTTTTCTTCTTCCAAAAACTAGGTGCGTCTTATGGTCTGGTGCGTCTTATAGAGCGGAAAAAAATGGTGATCACTTTCCCACAGTCCTAACCCCAGGCCTGGCTCTTGTCTATTCCTCTTAGGTTGGGCCAACTGGACAGAAAGGGTGGTGGGAAGCAGCCTGGCCTGTTCCTGCTCCCTCATGAGCTGTTTGCTTTGCAGACATGATGTATTTCCTGGCATGGTGCTAAACATGATCACCAGTTGATGAGCACAGATCAATCTGCTATGGCAGGAACCACTGGGAAAGTGAGCTGGTTCAAAAATCAGCCATTCTGTGGATCCATTGGCCCTTGTATTTCAGTGGCAGTGCCTAAATTTCTGGTGCTTCTCCCTGGTGAAAGCACTTTCCTTATATTGCCATTAGAGGAGATGCTAGCTAGGCCTTGTCTTACGGAGAATGGGTTTATGTATGCACACATGCACCATATAATTTATAGGTGCAATATAAGCCGCCGTGCGCGGCAGCTGTGAAGAAGGCAAATTCCATGCTAGGGATTATTAGCAAATGGATTGAAAATAAAACTGCCAGAAACACAATGCCCTTAAAACAAATCTATGGCCTGGCCACACTTGAAATGCTGTATACACTTCCGGTTCTCCCAACTCAAAAAGGGTTGGGAAAGACACAGAAAAGAACAACCAAAAATATCCGGGGATGAGAGAAAGTTTAGAGTTTAGTTTAGAGAAAGGGACTAGCAAGGGAAATGTGCTAAAGCTCAGCGGTTCGAATCTGCGCAACAGGGTGAGCTCCAGTTTCTCTGTCCCAGCTCCTGCCAACCTAGCAGTTCTAAAGCAGGCCAGTGCAAGTAGATAAAGAGGTACCACTGCAGCGGGAAGATAAATGGCGTTTCTGTGTGCTCTGGTTTCTGTCACGGTGTTCTGTTGCGCCAGAAGCGGTTTAGTCCTGCTGGCCACATGATCTGGAAAGCTGTCTGTGGACAAATGCCGGCTCCCTCACCCTGAAAGCGAGATGAGCTCTGCAACCCCATAGTCACCCTTGACTGGACTTAAACGTCCAGGGGTCCTTTTGCTAGGTGTGGAGAGAGATTCTAGGTTCTCATCCATTTAGAACTGAATGAGTTCTAGGTTCTCATCCAACCTGCCTACCACCAGGTCCTGTATTTTGCCAGAACAAAGGTGGCAACCCTAAGGAGGAGTGGCAGATGAAACTAATGGAGTATGTAGAATATGCAGGGATTTAAGATATGTAAAATTTAAGATATGTAAAATGAACCATGAAAAGAGAAGAAGGGGAGTCATTGATATCTTAGGTATGTAAAATGAGTATTTGAAATTGTAAAACAGAACATTTAATAAAAATTAGCAGGTAAAATTAGAGACAAGTTTTAAAGAGGAATGGAAATTATTTGTAGATTATTTTTTAAAATTACTGTAAAATGGTAGCCGGTTTGGAGTAAGCTCAGCAGCTGAAAATTGTTATGAGAAAGATTTGGATGGAAGAATGACTAGAAAAGTTAGAATATGCAGCAAGTGTAACAGATAACTTTAGGAAACCATGGAAAGATGGAAGAGGAGTTGACGAAAAAAGAAATTATTAATGAATGTATTGTATTTTTTCTGTTTCTGTTTATTTTGAAAAAATTATAAATAATAAAAAAGAACAAAGGTGGCAGCCCTAGTCCTGACCCAATGGCACTGCCTTCCTGCCCCCCTGATATGCTGCTGCCATTCTGTGTCCCTGAAATGACCTAGGCTGCCATTCTGTGTCCCTGAAATGATTTGCACAGATCTGGCAAACGAAACAAAGCTATGGTGGGAGGTGAATTGCTGTGCCCTCACCTCAGAAAGGCAGGTCCCTCTGCCCAATTCTGACTCAAAAGCACATCCCATAAAAAACCTAACAAGTATCTCCCATTACAGCTTCAGAGCTGCGGTTAGAGAGTGGGCAGGCATTAATAAACCCACAGAGTTAAGATGGTTCTAGCGTGGGACTAATTGGTGCCATAAAGTTAAAGCCTGCCACTTAAGGCTTTGGTTGGGAGCCGGCCCTTCCATTTACCAAGCTCCCCGTGCGTCCGAAAGGGCATCGCGCTTGCTAATAAGTGTTAAATTGGAGCATCAAATTTTAATAAACCTCTTAATGGATTGGCAGGGATCCCTCTGACACAGCACCTGGGGGCCAAAGTAAAACAGGGGTGCCAAAAGTCTGCAGAGCTGGAAGGAGCTGGCTTTAGAAAAAAATTAAAATCATCACCTCCCAATTTTCCACTGTGAATATGGAAGTGGAATATTCTCCAGATCAGGAGTGAGGTCAAGGCCTGCATTTCTTTCTGCCCAAACCTTTGAGCACATAGCAGTACTAGGTGGGTCCAGAGCTGTAAGTGGGCAGTGTAATTAATATAAATTTCTGGAAAAGAGGAGACTGAGAGGCAATATGGTAGCCATCTTCAAATATCTCAAGGGCTGTCACATGGACGAGGGAACAAGCTTGTTTTCTCCTGCTCTGGAGGGTAGGACTCGAACCAATGGCTTCAAGTTACAAGAAAGGAGATTCCGACTAAACATCAGGAAAAAATCGGGAAGTTGTGAATTCTCCTTCCTCAGAGTGTTTAAGCAGATGTTGGATGGCGATCTGTCATGGATGCTTAGCCGAGATTCCTGCATTGCAGGGGGCTGGACTAGATGACCCCTGGGCTCCCTTCCAACCCTACAATGATTCTATGATTCTGTGAATCTGCACACACTCATACATCCCTCTTCATTCTCCATTTGGCCAAGCAAGAAGCATTGTGAGAGTTCAACAACACATTTCAGCCAGGCAAAACCATTTGAGGAAGGAGTGAAACAGGTTCAGTGTATAGCCAGGGAGGGTTTGTGTCCTGGGAAAAGACCAAGGGCCTGATAAAGAAGTCCAGAGGGCCACATTCAGTCCGCAGGCCTGAAGTGTCTCCACCCCGCTCTATGTATTCTCTGACATTCACTTGATTTTTAAGAAATATTTCCCAAATATTTGATATCTGCACTTGACTTTCTGCAACATCCGAGCTCAGTATTCAGCAGTCTTGTTTATGAACATGCAGTGGTGTTTAGCTCATGATGGTATTCCATAATTAGCCTGCAGTTGCACTTAGTATCTGAATGACTTGCAATGGTGTAGTTGGAAGTTTAGGACACTCCCGATTTGATCTGTACCAAAATATCCAAGGGATGCCAGTCAAGTCATGAAGCACCTGGATGCAAAGGTAAAAACATTCCCAGTCAACATGCAAATTAGAATTTTCACTTTCAGATCTTAAAATTTAATGGCACCGGACATTTGGGCAAGTTTTAGATATTTGCTCCATGTCGGTTCTGCTGCAACATCATTGCAAAACTCGCGGCAGGACTGCTAAACAGTATTGACGGGATCCCTAATTGTATCACCATAAACATGGTTTATAGTGATGTAACGGCTGTCAGGTTCATGTCTGCGCTGCACTAAATCACCCCCGTCAGTTTTGTAGGACATTTAACTGGTCACTCAGCTGCTGCTACTGATTTGTGGCACTGCACTGTAGCTGCGCCCACCGGCAATCTCTTCGCCCGCTCAACCTTTCCACCCACGCTTTCAATGGAAAGTCAATGATCTATGCATGTGTGCAGAATCTTCTGGAATGTGCAGAACACTTCTCTCTCACACCACTTTCTGAAAGGCACCAGCATCTCCAAAATAGGGATCTGCATATGGTGTCCAGGACCCTTTACCCTCTGCACCACCACCATAACAGTTTAGACATGGAGCCTTGCTGCTCCACAGCACTCCCCCTGGCTGTGGTGAAAAGGGGAACTGCAGCCTGCCAGTCTGCCAAGTAAGAATCAGGTGACATGAGGAGCCATTAGGGACCCTCCTGGCCTCATTTAGGACTTATCTAATGTGGGGTCAGGAACACGGGTGGCACTGTGGGTTAAACCACAGAGCCTAGGACTTGCTGATCAGAAGGTCAGCAGTTTGAATCCCTGCAACGGGCTGAGCTCCTGTTGCTTGGTCCCTGCTCCTGCCAACCTAGCAGTTCGAAAGTACATCAAAGTGCAAGTAGATTAGTAGGTACCGCTCTGGCAGAAAGGTAAACAGCGTTTCCATGCGCTGCTCTGGTTCGCCAGAAGTGGCTTAGTCATGCTGGCCACATGACTCGGAAGCTGTACGCTGGCTCCCTTGGCCAATAAAGCAAGATGAGCACCACAACCCCAGAGTCGGCCACAACTGGACCTAACGGTCAGGGGTCCCTTTACCTTTACTTTTAATGTGGGCTCTCCACTTTGAGCAGCTTGTCTGCAAGTGAAGGTGCCTTGCTATCAGTCAAAGCTTGCTGAGGCAATCTGACGTTGCCGGACTACACTTCCCATCATTTCTGATGACTGACTGTATGACTGGGGTTGATAGAGTGCAACATCACCTAGAGCGCCACTGGTTTTGCATATCTGCTCTTAACATTTCCAGAACACCTAGCGATAAACAATAGCTCCAACAATGGCACTGAAGCAACAGCCACAGCCCTTTGCATCGCTGCCAGTCATCTGATTGTTGGCACCTACAAAGGCCTATGCGTTGCAAGCTCCACAAATCAGCTGGTTGTACCTTTGCCTGCATGGCTTGATTTCATACTGTGTGGGTAAAGGTAAGTGGGCCAGGTGGCATCACTGTTGGCAGCCCTGTCCAAAGTTGGCCCAAAGCAGAAACAGGGCAGATAAAGATTTGGCCTGCCATTTTGATCCAATTCCCTGCCCCTGGCTATATGAACTTTGTTGTTGTTGTTGTTGTTTAGTCATTTAGTCATGTCCGACTCTTCGTGACCCCATGGACCAGAGCACGCCAGGCACTCCTGTCTTCCACTGCCTCCCACAGTTTGGTCAAACTCATGCTGGTAGCTTCGAGACACTGTCCAACCATCTCGTCCTCTGTTGTCCCCTTCTCCTTGTGCCCTCCACCTTTCCCAACATCAGGGTCTTTTCCAGGGAGCCTTCTCTTCTCATGAGGTGGCCAAAGTATTGAAGCCTCAGCTTCACGATCTGTCCTTCCAGTGAGCACTCAGGGCTGATTTCCTTCAGAATGGATAGGTTTGATCTTCTTGCAGTCAATGGGACTCTCAAGCTATATGAACTAGTTATTACTTAAAGAACGCAGACAGAATCCGGAGAGAAAAGAAATCCTGATAACACTTTGCTAGGCAAAACTGAACAAAAGCAAGTGTTAAGAAATTACTTACTGTTGCAATAAATTTCCCTGGTCTTTGGTAAGCACTTTTAATCCAGTCCAGCTCCAGCTATTCCAGGTTCTCTTTTCTTCCTGGGAGATTCCTCCCCCACTGTAGATAGAGAGTTCTCCTACTTAGCTTTGGTTTTGTGCCTCCAAGTCCCAGGTTTAAAGTTTTATAGTTTGTATTCCCCAAGCTTTTCCAGGCAAAAATTATTTTCCTTTTAACTTTCTACTCCGCCAAAGTATCAGTCTGTCAAAATATCTCTCTCCAACTGTCAACTGTATCTCAAAGTTACCCCATTGAAGAGCAACCTGACACAACTGTAGCCAATATGTATCCAAAAGAAAGGGAATCTCTTAAAACACAAAGTTACTAAAAAGTCGCCATTAGCTGCTGCTACTGTGTTCTGCTCCCATTCACAAAAAGAAAGTCCTTGCAGAGCCTGTCTGCAGAAATCGGAAGCTGACTTCCCTTTTTGCTTCTGTTTTGCCAAATCAAATAATTTAATCCAAATTTCTTCTTCAGGCTTTATTTGGCTTATTTACCTCTAATTGGAAAATCCACTGCTTGCAGTGACGGCGTGTGGCTTCGGCTGTAGGGTGCGATGGAGCCGTGAGCAGACTCAAGCCTCTTCCATTCTCCCCTTGCAAAGATAGTGACAGGGAGGTCAGGGTGAAGCGAGTTCTCTCACTCTGTTGGACCCCTGGAGTCCCCACTTACCCATGGGTTTTTTTCAGGGGGTCGCCTAGCCCTGGCGTTTCCCCCCAGAGCCCTAGCAGCAAGAACCGTGTCGTCCTTTACTCCGACGACACGGAGTGCGCTGCCATTCCCTCTGCAGCAGACTGAGGGGGAGAGAGCAGAGAGGTGTTGCCTTTCTTCATGCCTTGTTCAGAACAGGGAGACATTCAACCAAATATACAAAAGAGCTCCCTCAGAACTACATAGCCAATCAGAGTACATGTTACCTCAGTAAATATCATGCCATCATACAGGTTGCTAAGCAACACCTCCACCTGTCCCCCTCTCTTGACTGATTGACATCACCACTCACAGAATTAACCCTTAAGTTGCACACTGAATGATCTCTACTGTTGCCGTTCCAGAACTAGGGATTCTGCCAAAGGTAAGCTATGAAGACAAAACTGTAGGAAGCACAAGAAGTTGCCTCAAGCATGTGCACTGGGAGGCAGTTCCAAGCCAATGAGGCTGTAAGAGGGGAAAGAGCGGAGTCTTTTGAAGGGAGCAGGAAATGGTTAGATGGTGGAGGATGCAGGAGGATGGAAGAGTGAATCTCAACAGCAGGGATATATCAGGATATAAGAGTGGAGGGGCTGGTCTTTCGGTCTCTGCTTCTCCCAACCTCCATTCTACAATATGGGGAATAAGAATACCAGCGTCCCTGCCAGGGCTATTTTAAGAATTACAGAGATAATGTATGGGACACGCTTTGAGCATTTGAAATGTGCTATATAAACGCTAAGTATGATTGTTATCCAGACTAGGACAGATCTAAGTGCATGGTCCAACAACCATAGAATAGCCCAGAAGAATTGTGTTGGCATTAGGGTTTGCCGTTTAAACGATGATGGAGAATCCCTTACTTTTCAACCAGACAGGGCCTTCTCTTCCCTTCAGTGTTGGGGGACTTCCTTGAGCGACTGCAGATAAAGTTTCAAGTGCCCCCTAGTGGCCATGCTAACGATTGCACGCTGGGTAGCAGATGCACGGCTTGTTCTGAGCAGATACTAGTGTTCAGAATCCTCGATTATGGCTGCACCTAGAGATATCTGCGCATCTCAGTGGGATCTGTAGCATCCATGGGAGAAAAGGTTTCATATAGCTGTGCCAGCGGTGTGCTGAGCTCAACCCAGGGCACATTCGCACCACACATTTGAAGCACTACGATCCCACCCATGGCTTCCCCCAAAGAATTCTGGGAGCTGTGATTTGTCAAGGGTGCTGAGAGTCTCTCAGAGCCCCTTATTCCCCTCACAGAGCTGCAATTCCCAGAGTGATTTAACAATCAACCAGTCTTCCATGGGAACTCTGAGAACTGTAGCTTTGTGAGGGGAACAGGGGTTTCCTAACAGCGCTCAGCACCCTTAATGTTATGTACTGAGTTGAATAGGATCCAAAATGCAGCAGTCTGATTGGTCCTAGAACAATAGGATCCAAAATGCAGCACTCTGATTGGTCCTAGAACAATAGGATTCAGAATGCAGCAGTCTGATTGGTCCTAGAACAATGCAGCAGTATGATTGGTCTGCAGGAGCCACCCAATCCAGCTCCAGATAGAAGTGAATCCACAACCTGATTGGCCTACAGGAGAACTCCGGAATTTGCCAATCATGTGCAGCCCATTGTGTAAATAATGTATATAAAGCAGATACTTTGGGGAAACTTTCATTCCTCCTCACCGCTATGAGCTGAATAAAGAGCATGAAATCCACTCTCGACTCTGAGTATATTTCACTTAACAAGCAACAGCTCCCAGAATTCTTTGTGGGAAAGCCATGACTGTTTAAAATGGCCCACAAAACCAACTACCACACTCTGGTTCTGTGACTCAACAAACCCTCAGTTTGACCCTGTAAGGTGGTTTTTGTTTTTATTTTCTTTTTTTTTTGCAAATTAACATGTTGATGTGATTGCCTCATTGGCCTTGTGGCATGCCCAATATCGCTGGGAGAATGAAGAGCCAATTGAGAGAGGTTGCCTGGTGTGCATGATGCTGACAGCTGGCTCTGGAGCCAGCAGCTGTGTGTTTACTGCGTTTTTTCCAGGGCTCAGCCTCCATCATTTCTGGAAGAGAATCTAGAGAGGCACCTCTTTCTTCTCCAGCCAAGGTGCATGATGGGGCGGGGTGGGAAGGGAGCCTAGAGAGACAAAAGGGGCGGAGGTGAATTTCACACACAATCTGGAGACGTTTAAGAGGTCTGTTTGTTTCCTGGGCTTTATAGGCCTCTTTTGCCTAATAAAGTAATTTTTGAGCAACTCACATCACCCCTTAATTACTTGTCATAACAATGTGAGACAGCTCCTCACGGGCGCAGCTTCCAAGTCCATCTCTAGGCAGGAGTGGTCAGTGGAGCGAGGAGAGGTTAAATATAGCAGCTCATTTACTTGACTCCTCGCTTGCTACAAACACACACACACACAACCATGCGCTCAAATCCCAAAGCACACTCCTCCACCCTTTTGTGTGCATGGAGATAGACTGTAGGAAGCATGTTGTCCTATACTCCCAGACACCCCAACTCAGTTTCTGGGCCCAGATTTGGAATATAGGAGAATTCCGATGGAAATGGGAACAGAAGTTGCCTGTGTTTGCTTATTCATTCCCTGTCTGGAGAGGACATCAATCCAGCGAATATGATCAGTGTCCACTTTTGTTATTGAGCTTTTCTGTCTGCAAATGATATGCAATTGATATGCAGTTTCTCGGGACACGGGTGGCACTGTGGTCTAAATCACTGAGCCTCTTGGGCTTGCTGATCGGAAGGTCAGCAGTTTGAATCCATCCAATGGGATTAGCTTCCATTGCTCTGTCCCAGCTCCTGCCAACCTAGCAGTTCAAAAGCACACCAGTACAAGTAGATAAATAGGTACTGCTGCGGCAGGAAGATATACAGCATTTCTGTGCGCTCTGGTTTCCGTCACAGTTTTCCATCATGCCAGAAGCAGTTTAGTCCTGCTGGCCACATGACCCAGAAAGCTATCTGTGGACAAATGCTGACTCCCTCGGCCTGAAAGCGAGATGAGCGCCACAACCCTATAGTCACCTTTGACTGGACTTAACCATCCAGGGGTACTTTACCTTTACTCTCCTTTTTTTGTAATTGATAATGTTTTCTTTTCTTCTTGCACTGTGTTTCCTTTGCATCAAAACTACCAGGGTGGAATGCAGTAATATTGACAGAATAAATTGCATAATGGATTATATAAAATTCTGCCACAGCAGACACCAAGTGGGAAAATTTTGCTTTGTCAGAAGCTGAGCTGCAGCAGAATGGAAACAGTGCTGCATGTGACAAATGTGGGTCTGAACAGAAGTGGATGCCTTTTTGCATCCCTATTCCAGATTGGTGGAGCACAGGGCAGCATAGCAGGGGAAGTAACACTGAATTATTATATTCAGGCACCCCCTCACATTGACCAGCATGGGGTGATCCCCCTCTCTATAGAATGTGATTGAGTAAAAATAAATGCTGCTGCCATCGGAGCTAATCGTGGAGATGTCCTGAAGGGGATGGTTGGATCAGGAAGGTGGGTAAGAAGAATCCAATGACCCCAGGAAAGGTCCCAGCAAGTTGGGGGCAGACATCATCTGGTCCCTGGGAAGCCTTGGAGACAGCCAAGGAGAAGGCTTTAGTTGCAGAGTCCGATTCCAGGAAAGGAACAAGTGGGTTGTTAGAGAAGAGACCCACGCTTGTGCTGCCAGACAATCCATACCCTCTGTGCAGGAAACACCTCTGGTGCTTTCACCTATCATTGAGTCTGCACCGACAGAGGAGACACCATATTACAAGGCTGGTGCTATCTCCTCCTCTTCTGCCTAGGACATGGAGACCCTGGTGTCTGCGTGAACACACTGCCCTGGCACACACCACTCAAAGAGTGGCCCATTTGCTTGCCCAGTCCAAAGACTCCTCCTACTTGCCACACTAAAACTGTGGCTGCACCGTTCTTTAAAATCAAAGGGCAGGGGATGTGTCACTTGCTGGATCAACTGGATTTTAGCTTACTTGGCCATGCATACTCAGGGTGCCTTTGAATCCCTGCTTACCTATTTTCCGGGACTGGACTGAAGACAAATGTTGGAGGCCCCACCCCCTCCTGAACCTTCCCAGGAAGAGGAGGACAGTATAGATTTACAACAGTGGTTTGCAGAAGGTCATGACTCTGAGACAGAAGAAGGATAGAGCTGGGAGATAATGGAAGGGGAGGAGTGGGAAGTGGCAGAGCATTAAACGTTTTTTTGCAGAAATTGTGATCTGAGTTCTAGTTCTCCAACCAGTGAGATGCAGGACACTCTGCAAGCAAGCTATAATCCCTGTCCTCACTCTGCCATTGAGCAATCTTTGCTAGAAGGGAAAGCAACACAGATTCACCCTGAATTCCTAGCTCTGGTGGCACACTTGAAAGAAAAGCCGCCTAGAACTGTCTTTTTCATCATCCAATTCAGCCCAGGGAAGAAGAGAGTTCATGCATCTCAGTGGCGTGGCGTGCATCTTTGCCTTGCAACACCATTGATTAATTGTAGGGAGAGCAAACTTTAATCTGCAATTCAAGCTTTACAATGGAGAGCCAGTGTGGTGTAGTGGTTAAGAGCGGTAGTCTCATAATCTGGGAAACCGGGTTCGAGTCTCCGCTCCTCCACATGCAGCTGCTGGGTGACCTTGGGCCAGTCACACTTCTTTGAAGTCTCTCAGCCCCACTCACCTCACAGAGTGTTTGTTGTGGGGGAGGAAGGGAAAGGAGAATGTTAGCCGCTTTGAGACTCCTTAAAGGGAGTGAAAGGCGGGATATCAAATCCAAACTCTTCTTCTTCTTCTTACTTGATTATCTACTGATAAGCATCTATTAAAGCGTGCAGCTCTGGATTTTTAAAAAAAAAGCTCTACATGACGATGATTCCTTACCCATCCTTCATCATAAGCACCCAGAGGGGCGGGGAGGGGGGGAAGTACAGCAGTTTAAAAATACAATATTTAAATCAGTGTTGAACAAAGTACAGTCACAAGAATAGAGTGGGTCCCAAAAAGTGATATCTCAAATGTGTCAAAGGCCAGGATAAAGAGGTATAAGATGGAAACTATATAATGAAGGTGCCACACACACCTCTGTAGGGATTGAGTTCTAGAGGGAATGCCCTCCTCTGGGCCCCCACCACCTCAAATTTCTGAGGGTGGCAGATGGATCAAAAGGGACCCCTCTGCTTATCTTAACACCCAGGAGAGTCTGCACGGAAAGAGGTGGTCTTTCAGATATGTGGGGTCTAAGGCACTAGAGGCTTTAAACTCTAGTGTGAGCACCTTGGAAATGAACTGGCGCCCAATAAAGCTGTTTTAGAATGGGTCTTCTATGAGTCGTAAAACCAACCCCAGCCAGTAATCTGGACGAGTTGAAGTTTTTGAGTCGTCTCCAAGGGCAGTCCCAGAGAGAAGACATTGCGATAACATAATCGGGAAGTGACCAGGGCATGGCGCCATCTCTGTGCAAAATGACCATAGCCATAGCTGGCAATAGCCATAGTTACCTACATAATTCCCATTCCCGTTTTTGTTTTCAGCACTCATATTTGCCTCTGTTCCCATCCACTACTGGCAAATGGCCCTTGGGAGGTTGCCGTAATGGGATAATGTGGCCCTTGTGATGAATGAGGTTGGTCACCCTGATGTATAAGGTAAAGGGTAAAGGGACCCCTGACCATTAGGTTCAGTCGTGACCGACTCTGGGGTTGTGTGCTCATCTCGCTCTATAGGCCGAGGGAGCCAGCATTTGTCCGCAGACAGCTTCCGGGTCATGTGGCCAGCATGACTAAGCTGCTTCTGGCTAACCAGAGCAGCACACAGAAACGCCATTTAGCTTCCCGCCAGAGTGGTACCTATTTATCTACCTCCAGGTTAAACAAGCATTTTGTTTAGCATATAGGGCTTATTTGTTCTTGCAACCACCGATAAAAACTTTGCCACTGCAATGATTTGTCGGGTCGCTGGACTGTAATAATTTGTCGGGTCTCTGGACCGTAATAAAGATTGATTGATTGATTGATTGATTGATTGATTTATCTACTTGCAGTTTGATGTGCTTTTGAACTGCTAGGCTGGCAGGAGCAGGGACCGAACAACGGGAGCTCACCCCGTCATGGGGATTCGAACCACCGACCTTCTGATCGGCAAGTCCTAGGCTGTGTGGTTTAACCCACAGCGCCACCCTGATGTATAGCACCTCTGTATTTTCCATTTCCTTATGAGCACTCTGCTGACGGTTCTCTGCTGTTTCTTCTCCTTTTGGTGATTCTCTGGGAACCTTGATTGCGGCGTGGAGACTGGATGGGGAGGGAGCAAACGCACCATCCAAAAACGTGATGTGCTGCAGGATTTTTAAGTCTGCATTCATGGAGTGTTTTAATGGGACCGCTCTCTGCTTATTACCTCACTTTATGGCTATTTACTGCAGCGAGTGAACAAAGACATCTGCCATAAAATGAGGTCATGGGCATTAAGGCACAGATTTTTAAAGAAGAAGAAAAACCAAGATACAGCCACCCAGGTCCACGAAGAGGAGAAAACAAACAGACTTACAGACCATAAGCCCATGACAGGTCCTGAACTTGATGTCTTGGTGGCTATTAGGAAGGGATTCAACCTGTATGACCTCAGAACATAAGAAGAGCCCATCTAGTCCACAACTGTGTCTGCACAGTGGCCAAACAGTTGCCGCTGGGAAGCCCACAATGACCTCTCCATGGTTTACAGACTAAAGAGGTTCATAAGGTAGACTCACAAGAAGGTAAGCTGTCTTACATCAAGTCAGACCATTGGTCCATCTAGTTCAGCATTGTCTACACTGACTGGGTTGGAGGCAGAGAGTTGTTCCCAGCCCTAGTTGGAGATGTTTTGGACAGAGCCTGGGACCTTCTGTATACAAAGCAGATTCACTAACTACTGATCCGTGCCCTGTCCCTATTCTTGAAGATAATAGGCCAGAATTAGCAATCGCAGCAACAGCAGTTGGCATTATTGGGTAGCAGTACCAGAGACTATTAGTAGCACCGGCCCTGGGTCTCACCTATCCTGGGCTGCCATCTAAACTTCCCACTATGACCTAGATGAGGGTTCACCAGTGTGTTCTCTGCAGATGCCATTGTCCTCACCAAAGGTCTCAGTAAACATCTCGTTAAAAAATTGTGGTGCACGATGAAACACCTCCTGGTCAGTTTTGGCTTGCCCTGACTTGACCTCTCCTATATTCAACACATGCCCTTAACTGAACCTTAACTATCCCTCAAACTATCCTTCAAAATCTGCACCTCTCCTAATGTTGTTCTGCGGTTCTTCAACCCCCAAAAGTGTACCAAAATAGGTATATTACAGAAAAGTGTGCATAAAAATGCCTCTTTTCATGAAAACAACATAAAAACACATGGTACTAGGGGAAAGGGATGCAGATGGTGCTGTGGTTTAAACCACTGTGCCGCTTGGACTTGCCGATCGGAAGGCCCCGTGATGGGGTGAGCTCCCATTGTTCTGTCCCAGCTCCTGCCAACCGAGCAGTTCGAAAGCATGCAGAGCAAGTAGATAAATAGGTACCGCTCTGGCAGGAAGGTAAACGGTGTTTCCTTGCTCTGCTCTGGCTTTGCCAGAAGCGGCTTAGTCATACTGGCCACATGACCCAGAAAAACTGTCTGCGGAAGTGGACAAATGCCAGCTCCCTTGGCCTGTAAAGCAAGATGAGCACCACAACCCCAGAGTCGTTCGTGACTGGACTTAACTGTCAAGAGTCCCTTTACCTTTACCTTTACCTTTACTAGGGGGAAACACTTGAAGAAATGTGTATATCAAGCAAATTTGCATATAAAAATATTTATATTAGGAGAAATTTGCAGTAGAATGAGGATTTTTTAAGCACATTGATGTGGAAATGTGGAGACCTGAATGTGAGACCCGAAGAATGGGAAAATGACAGAAAACCGAATTGACAGATTCATCCAACCCTACTTGTGAGTGCCATTTTTCATTTTGCAGATCATCTGTAAGGATGTCTGCACTCTGCAGCCTTCCCAGGTGCCTGGACTTCCTGCAAAATCCATCATATACTCGGCTGAGCTTTCCTATAGGTGCAGTAGGTGGGGGTGCTGCCTATCATGTGCATGACTGCTGCTTATTATCTATTATTATTATTATTATTATTATTATACTTTTGAAGAAATCAGTGCAGAAAGATTTTTTGAAAAGGAAAGAAGAAATGCTTCCCTTAAAAAATGCTTCCCATTTCCCACTCTTCAATCAAATCTCAGGAGACACATGTCACAATGCAACTTCTTGCATGGCATTTTCTGAGATCAAGAAGCACGGACAGCTGGGGAGGCTGCAGAGCGCTGAAGAAATGTTTGAGAGGAAGAAAGAAAAGCACCACTTCCAATAACCTACTTGCAATGATAAGGAAGTTTGATTCTACCCCCCACTGAAAGCATATTCCAAAGCACATTGAGAAAGAGCAGGAAAAAGATGCGAAAGTGTCTTTTGCAGGTGAAGAAAACCTTTGAAAAACTGTTGAACAGATTTTGGCACAGCACTAGTGTGAACCGCAAGGGGCCTCAGAATCAAGCAGTAAAGCTTTTTCTGCACCGCACTAACCTCATAAGACAGCAGATTGCAGGATCCCATGTGTACGTTGTTTGCATGGCTTTTTAAAATATATGTTTGTAAATCTTTTGAAGGGTGGTAGAAATTCAGTAAGTAAATAAATAAATACACCCACATCTTAAACAAGCATTTATTTATTTTTTAAAAAAAGAAAAAAGAAACCCACTCCTTTCATATATGAAACTAGCATGTCAGGAAGAAGTGTTGTAGCAGAGCTGAGCTATTGCAGTCTGCACTAACAGTAGCATCATAACACTCTCCAAGGCCTGTCCCATGTAGATACATTCCACTAGTCAAGCAGTAAAGCTACCACAACATAAACAGAGGGTGCAAGGTCGGAATCTGAACCAAAGGACTTCCACGAAAATATATTTCTGCGGAAGCTTGTGGTCTGCAACATCAGAAGCAATCCTATTTGAGAGATGGTGGGGCTTAAACCAGGAACCTCTATGGGGTGGGCGGGATTTGGGGTTTCTAACTCAGCAGAAAAACCAACAACCAGCTCTTTATTTGGTTTGAGACCAAGCCACAGCCTTTCCTCCTCTGGCAAGATGTATTCTAGTTCTGCTTGAATTACATAAAAGTTTTCTAAATGTGCATCTATATGTATAAAGCAGCGCTGTGCTTTTTTTTCTTAAAAAAAAAAGTTAAGCGGTGCTCTCATTATGACTCAAGAAAATCACCATTTTATAGTTCAAATTGGAGAAAATAAATACAGTAAACGGACAAAAGTACAAAGATTCACAAAATGTTTAGGGGTATGTGTACCCCTGCGTCCCTTCAGAAAAAAGCACTAAAGCAGCCTATGAGAATTTTCTGCAAATCTGTGCTCACTTTCATCTTATTTTTGGAGGAAGGGTGATACATTTTGTCATTCTGGGTGACTCAGAGGAGTGGTTGAACCTGTCAATTTTGATTTCTCTCTCATTTTTCCAGTCTTAAATTCAGTTCTCCACATTTCCACTTCAGTATCTGATTTATTCTTTATGTTTTAAAATCTGCATGAAAATTCATAATCACTGTAGGGCAAATTTCCCTTAATATACATGCTTCCATGTGCAATTTTGCTTAATGTACTCATTTGCACAAAGCAACTTTCCCTCTTATAATGCATTTCTGTATGTTGCTTTCACTAACATGCCCATTTTTATGCACACGCTACCCCAGTATATGCATTTTGGTACACATTACTCAACTGGAGAATGGTACCGCAAAATTCAAAGAACTTCAAACTTTGAAAGATGGCTGTGTTTTTGATTACATACTGTTTTGGAAAATTCAAATCTGGTAGGTTTGCTTTTAAATGTTAATTGAATCAAGTCTCCCTACCCAGTCCTTGGACCCATATGGCTTGGACCCAGTTTATTTGAAATATCATATTTCCCTGCCTGGGTTCTAAGATCCTCAGGTGAGTACCTTATCTGGGTCCCATTAACATAAGAAGCATGGCTGGAGGTAACACCAGAGACAGCCTTTTCTGTGGTTCTCCCATATTCTGGAATTCCCTTCCCCAAAGAGGTTAGACTGGTTTCTTCTTTGTTATCCTTCCACCATCAGCCTGAGACCTTCTTCTTCAGACAGGCCTCTAAAAACTAAGGTGCAGATGATGTTGATCACTGGGCTGCTGTCAGGGCAAACTGTATTTTCATTTCTGGTCCTGAATGCATTCTAATTATTGTTTTTAACCCATCTGTTTTTATTATTTTGCATTTTATAATGTTATTTTTAAATGTGGCAAGCTGCTTTGAATCCCAGTTTGGGAGAAAGGAGGTCTGTAAATGCATTAAATATATCTACTATGTATTTTGGAAAGTGGTTTGTCTGTCCATGTTTTTCTGTATTGGTTTGGCCACTTCTTGAGATATCATTGCCAGACTCAACACAAGACTTTGTGAGGTGAGGGTCTTCACCAATGTTTAGCTGCCGGGCACCATTTTGAATCAAAATGGCGGACCAAAATGTGACTTTGCCGGGCATAGGTTCAACCACCTCTTAGGATATCAATGCCAAACTCAGCATGGGGGTTCCTGAGGTGTGAATAAGGGCTTTCATAAATGTTCGGATGTGGGGCACCATTCTCAAAATCACATTTTCAGGTAGGGGAGGTGTTTCTTCGAAATTCCAGGCAGTGCCAGGCACTCCCCACTAGTAAATAAAAAATAAATCATCCTGCCCAGATCCCCATGGTGGCCCTGCAGATGCCCTTCTTGCGCCCACCACCGATTTGCACCATGTTGTGTCTTTTTTAGGCTGCACAGATTTTCAGCCTGTTTCTGACTGAGGCCTGGCAAGCCTGTGAGACATGAGGACTTCGTACTGCAGGCCACCTCCTTGTGTGGTTCTTTGGCCCTGGCGTCGGCCGACACACTTGCGCTGCTTGCTTGCATGTCTCTCCAAAACGACTTAACGATCAATGATGCTCGGGAAGGAGTTTTAACAGTTCCCCTTCATTTGTTTGAGCAGGCAAACAAACAAACATAAGTCCTGCGTGACGAGGAGGAAAATTAGTAGCAGGTGGGAAGCGAGTTTTAATGAGATCAAACTGTTGTGTGGGTTTCTTTTCAAACACACACACACACATGTTCCTCCTCGGTCTTCTTTCTTCATGTTTTGGCAATGTGGAGCATCTGAACTTTGCCTAAGTGAGGTCCACAGCTTTCAAGAGAGAGTGTGCACCACGCATCACTCCCCTACCAACTGCACCCAGGCTTCCCACTGCGAAGAGATAACATCTCAGTGGCGGCTGCTTATAAAGAAAGGCAAATTGGGAAAGTATTTTTAGCTGTACTGAGTGGGCTCAGGATTTTTTGGCCGCCTTTGAAAAACTTGTTAATTAAACTGTTTAGCTCTCCATTCTCTCTCTCTCTCTCTCCCCTTCCTTTACCATCTTTCACCGCCTCTTCTTCTAAGCGTGAAGATTAAGAACATAGGAAGAGCCTGCTGGATGAGGGCAACAGCCCATCCATCATCCTGTTCTCACAGTGGCCAACCAGATGCCTTTGGGGAGCCTACATGCAGGACCCAAGCGCAACAACATTCCCTGCTCCTGTGGTTTCCAGCAACTCATGTTCAGAAGCATTACTGCTTCTGACAGTGGAGGCAGAACATAGCCATCAGGGCTAGTAGCCATTGGTAGCCTTCTCCCCCATGAATTAGACTCATCTTATTTGAAAGCCATCCAAGTTGGTGGCCATCACTGCTTCGCCTAGGATCAAGTTCCATAGCTTGACTATGTCCTGCACGGAGAAGTCCTTTCTTTTATCTGTTCCAAGTCTTTCAACGTTCAGCTTCATTAGATCTCCCAAAATTCTAGTGTTATAAGAGATGGATAAATATTTTTCTCTGTCCGCTTTCTCCATGCACAATTTTATAAACTTCTAGCATGTTACCTCTTAAACCACAGAGCCTAGGACTTGCCGATCAGAAGGTCGGCAGTTCGAATCCCCGCTACGGGGTGAGCTTCCGTTGCTCAGTCCCTGGTCCTGCCAACCTAGCAGTTCGAAAGCATGTCAAAGTACAAATTCACGGAAGAAAAGGCTATTGATGGCAACTAGCCATGATGGCTTGGGACGTGGGTGGCGCTGTGGGTTAAACCACAGAACCTAGGACTTGCCGATCAGAAAGTTGGTGGTTCAAATCCCCACGACGGGGTGAGCTCCTGTTGCTCAGTCCCAGCTCCTGCCAACCTAGCAGTTCGAAAGCATGTCAAAGTGCAAGTAGATAAATAGGTACCACTCCGGCGGGAAGGTAAACGGCGTTTCCGTGCGCTGCTCTGGTTCGCCAGAAGCGGCTTAGTCATGCTGGCCACATGACCCGGAAGCTGTACGCTGGCTCCCTCGGCCAATAAAGCGAGATGAGCGCCGCAACCCCAGAGTCGGTCACGACTGGACCTAATGGTCAGGGGTCCCTTTACCTTTACCTTTTAGCATGTTACCACTTCCTCGCCCTTCCTTTAAACTAAGAAGTCCAAATGCTGCAACCTTTCCAGGATGCCTTCCCCTTGATCGTTGTGGTTGCGCTTTTCTGAACTTTTCCCAACTATAAAATACGCTTTTATAAATGAGACAGGCAGAACTGCACAGAGTATTCTGCATGTGGCTGCCCCATAGCAGTGCCAAATATAGGGCGGTGTGGGTGGTTGCCCTAGCTGAGGAGGTGCAAAACAATGATGATGATAATGATAATACCTATGTTTATATGGGTAAACTGTAGCAAAATGAATTATTGTGAAATGCTTAGGATGGGGGGCAAATTTTATCCTCTCTCAGGACGCTATACTACCAAAGTCCGCCCCTGACCATAGAGTTGTATAATGGCAAGATTGAAGCCTAGATCTCAGTGAGGTGGGTAAAGTTATGTGCAATTTTAGTGGCTGGTTGTGCTAAAGAAAAATAGATACAGTGGTACCTCGGGTTAAGAACTTAATTCGTTCTGGAGGTCCGTTCTTAACCTGACACTGTTCTTAACCTGAGGTACCACTTTAGCTAATGGGGCCTCCCGCTGCTGCCATGCCACTGGAACATGATTTCTGTTCTCATCCTGAAGCAAAGTTCTTAACCACTGTACTGTTTCTGGGTTAGCGGAGTCTGTACCCTGAAGCGTCTGTAACCTGAGGTACCACTGTAACTTGTGGTCCATGAGTTGTGTTGGGCTTCAACTGCCACCAAACTCAATAATCAATGGTCAAGAATGATGGAAGCTACATCTGGAGAGCCACTCATTTGCCCTCCCTACTCTAGGGGTGGGATTCTTGTTCAGGTGGCTGACCCTAGAGCAAGGGTGGGGCATCTGTGGCCCTCCAGATGTCCCATCAGCCCTAGGCAGCATAGCCAGTGGTCAGGGACAATGGGAGCTGGATTCTAGCAGTGCCTGGAGGGCCACAAATTCCCTTATTCTGAATAGGATTCCTCACAAGAAAAGGGAAAAGTTGACAGCTATGCAGAAGCCGAACGTCCGAGGCAGCTTCTGCTTGACTGCAGGAAGCTCCTGCAGCCAATCGGAAGTTGCACCTTGGTTTTCAGATGGTTTCAGTAGTTGAACGGACTCCCGGAATGGATTAAGTTCGAGAAGCAAGGTACCACTGTACAGCCAAGCCCAGCAAGTGACAGCTATGATGTGACAGCATGACGGCTGTCCTCTCCCTCCACAGCTGGAGGTATTACTGCTTACAAATACCAATTGCTGGAAACTACAGGAAGGGAGAGGGCTCTTGTGCTTGG
The DNA here is from genome assembly GCF_964188315.1 of Podarcis muralis. Lineage (NCBI taxonomy): Eukaryota > Metazoa > Chordata > Lepidosauria > Squamata > Lacertidae > Podarcis > Podarcis muralis. The sequence continues at coordinate 20,750,339 of NC_135668.1, read as the reverse complement.
GTTCTGCTTGCAGGTTCCCTGCAGTCTTCTGGTTGGCCACTGTGAGAACAGGATGCTGGACTAGATGGGCCATTGGCCTGATCCAGCAGGCTCTGCTTATATTCTTATGTGATCAGCCGGCCAACTACATCCTCTTCACCACAATACACACAGACAAGAGGTCGAGAGGGATAGGAATGAAGCTTCAGCTCGCCATGCTACATGAATAACATCAAGGAAGAGACAACTCTCATTCTTCTCTTCCCACTGAACCAATTCCATAATTTTGATTCACCTGCAAGAAAGCACTCCTCCCCTCCCAATTAACCAAAGCAACCCTGTTCAGTGAGCTGAACAGGCTCACTGTTGTTGCCTATTGCGTACGAGATTTTTATTGTGCCCATTTTTCTTTATACACCCTTTTGGTGTGCTACTCTCAGGCCGTATATAAATATTCAGACATTCTGTTTAACTATGGACTTCACTGTGGTTGTGTTGCCTCCTCCACCACACTCTTCGCACCACGAGCGTTTGGAGTGCTTCTAAACATTCTGTCATATTTCAGAAGCTGAGCCAATGTTAGTGCTGGGGATTCAATTCAGATGACATAAGTCAAAGTCAATAGCCAGGGAGATTTCAAAGACTGCAGCATGTGTTTTTATCAGATGTTGGTCTTATTCTTTTGTCAAAAATGTCTTTGGGTGGAGGGAAGGTGGTCAAAGTCACTGTTTTTGTGGAAATCTGTGTTCCCTGTGCTTTCGTATCATTCATTACTCTAGAATTATGGCAGTGCCCAAAAAGAAGTGGTCAGCGTTGATTGCAAAAAATATGTATGTGAGGCAAAATTGTAAGCCAAAATGAGTGTATTTGGAAAAATCTGTCGTAACACGCTGATGAATTTTCATGAGAACTTTTTAAAAATGCAAATTGGGACAGAAAAGTGGAGAACTGAAGACTGGAAAAATTAGAGACCAGGAGAAACTGAAATGAACAGATTCATCCATACGTAAATTGGGACACACACAACAACAACACCACCACCACAGGCCAATGAGGACTGAGCATGCTCAGTAGCCATAAAATGTTAAATGTCAGAAAAGAAATATGAAAAGCAGAATGGTGTATCTTGACAATGGGCATGCCTGGCTGGGTCGGTAGAGTTATTAACAGGGCACTCTGGTTTAAGAAGTAATGAGGTTCATGTGATGTCCTCCAAGTTCTACTTGTCATTGCTCATTAATTAAGCCGTTGTTGTGATATCACCTGATATGATTTTATTTGAAATTTGGGCAACTCTTTGTGAAAGGAGGGCTAAAATATATTTGAAATAAATAAACAATGCCCTGCAACATTTTGTTGTAGGTTCTGTTTGTACCTTTCCACGTGGCCATTGGCCGGAGGAGAGAAGAAAAGTTGCCATATCTGAGAGCTACTTCTGATGACATCAGGGGGAGAGAAAGTGTGAATGAGATGAATTCCCTGTTCTTGTGTGTGGCACATGTGATGCTCAGAAGCTAATTCCCACTTGGGATGAAGCCCGCACTTCTTTCCTTCACCCATACATGGGGGGGAAGAGATCTTCCTTTCCAACCTTTGCATTTGATTTAGACTGCATGGTTCTGAGATGGTGTGTGTGTGTGTGTGTGTGTGTGTGTGTGTTGTTTTCCCGCTTTTCCTTGATTTAATTTGCTTCTGGCTGATTTGGTGCGCACCCTACATCACAGCTGGCTATGGTAGCAGACAGCGGAGCTCCACAGCATCTGAAGCGAGGGCAAATTGTAAACAACAACGATGATAGCATCTTTGTAACTCTGTTTCCCTGTCCTGTCTTTGTCCATCTGTCATTCGATAAGCAGGGAACAAACGAAGCAAAGAACTGGGAGAATTTCCATTGGTCTATGAACCCCACACATCAAAGCTGGATAATTCTTGAGCTGTGCACAGAAAGTTCTGGACTGCTACACTGTGATGGGCGGGGAAAGCAGTTCCAACTTGCTGCCAAAGGGAAGCAGTAATGGCCACAGACTTGGGTGGCTTTAAAAGAGGATAAGACAAATTCCTGGAGAACAAAGCTATCAATGGCTACAATGTTCTAACTCTACAGTTGGAGGCATCATGCCTCTGAATACCAGTTGCTGGGGGTCATAGCTGGGCAGAGCACTGTTGCATTCATGTCCTGCTTGTGGGCTTCCCACAGGCATCGGTTGGCTACTGTGAGAACAGGAGTTCAGACTCCCTGTTATCTGAGAAGAAGTCTGAGGTTTCACGTAGACTGTCTCTGTTTCACAGGTGGGATCCTGGGAAATTCAAGACATTTTATTCATGCACTGTATTCGTTGGTGCTATGCATAACAAGCACATTTCCAAACAAAAAGCCAGACTCTCCACAACCAGGAATGTGACTGGAAAATGCCGCTGGAAGTGTGGGGTTCATTTCCTAGACGCAACATCACCTCTTCTCCCCACAAACAAATCAGAATGAATACTCAGTATGTCACCAACACTGTCTAAGCTCCCTACAACTTCATGCAAACAAATCAGGATAAATGAGTTCCCAATAAAAAAAACAAATGTAGACAAATTCATTGAGGATAAGGCTACTAACCATGATGGCTATGGTCTGCCTCCATGGTTGGAGGCAGTATGCTTCTGAATACCAGTTGCTGGAAACTGCAGATGGTGAGAGTGTTCTTCTCAGGTCCTGTTTGAGGGATTTCCCATTGGTTGGTCACTGTGAATACAATATGCTGCACTAGGTGCAGGGCTGCCTTACCCATAGGCGCTAGGGGTGAAGGGCACCCGGGCGCCGGGCTCTCAGGGGCGCCAGGCCGAGAGTCCGGGGCCCGAGAGTTGAGTCCAGGAAAGAGCCCACCCATTGGTCAGAGCACCATGGTGGGCTCCTCTGCTGCTGCAAGTTTGGGGGTGAATGAGCCAGCGAGACGCTGAGGCAGCTGGCAGGCTCCACCCTCCTGTGCGCCTGGGACTGGGCAACCGGGGGGGGGCACCGGGCAGATCTTTGCACCCTGGTGCCGCATATGCTTAAGACAGCCCTGACTAGGTGGGCAACTGGCATGATCCAGCTGGCTCATCATATGTTTTCAGGACATCTGATATTGTTGGACTTCAACTCCCATCAGCCCCACACAGTATGTACAATGGCCAGGGATGATGCAACTTGTAGTCTAGCAACACCTGGAGCATCTCAGCTTCCCCATTCCTGACACCCATAATGGTAAAGATAGCGGCAAGAACAAGCCCCAGAAGGTACCACCTCATCAGCATCTCCTATGGATATTGGACTCCAACTCCCATCAGCCCCAGCCAGCAAAGCCAGTCATCAGGAATTATGGGAGTTGCAGTCTAAGAACTTTAGGAATGCACCATGGTTGGGACCACTGCCCTAGGATGAGAAGAGCTCCAGGAGCCAGAGAACTCTTGAATGTGCAGGTGAAAGAGATAGAGGATGAAGGGAGGGCTAATGAAAACCTTATTTTTCCTCTCCAACCTGGGCCAGATATGAGTGTTTCAGCAAGATTTACCCATTCAGAGGTGTGTGTGTGTGTGTGTGTGTGTGTGTGTGTGTGTCAGAGAGAGAGAGAGAGAGAGAGAGAGAGAGAGAGAGAGAGTATTCTATTTGCTTCAGCTCACTCCAAGCCTCTGGCAGTAAAAAGAGATTCAGAGACTCCTGAAGCATTAGAAAGCATGTCCTAAGAATCCATAATACCTGGCTTTTCTGTGCAGATGCTGACTAAGGGCACTTACCGTGGTCATAGAGATTTTAATAAAGTCTCGAGTTACAGCACAGAACACAGAGATGTGCAGAAAAGTACATCTTGCATTTTGGCCAATTTGCAAAGCAACAACAACAAACGAATTGCCTAACTGTAAGGATGGGAGGAGCTGGCTTAGGATCTGGGTTCAAATACCTGCGCTTTGGGAGAAGGACCCCAGCATCTGCGTGCACAGATTGGCATCACCTTTTTGGGAAACGGCATGCGAGCCAAAAGGGGTCAACGTACATTGTTTGCGTGCTGGCAGGACACCAATGCGCCGTGTTCTGCAGTTACATTTACAGTCTCTGCCCGCTCCCAGGGTCTTGTAAGCCTGCCAAGTCCCTTGGAGGTGTAACACTTTCAGCTTCAGGACACAAGGTCCCTGGCAACGCTGCGGCACATGCCGTATAAATAAAGGATGAAAGATGGTTCTGCGCGGGGAAAGGGACCAGATTGCTGGTTGGTGGCTATTTGAAAATGGATGGGCTGTTATATAAAAACCGTTCTCCTCTCTTGCTGGGTTAAATCTAATTTAGCATGTCCCCTCCGCTAGGCATCCACCTGTCATTCGATTTGCTTGTAAAGCTCCTTGAAGACCTTAGCTGGAGGGGCTCTGGAGGAAGATAAGCATGCGTCGGCTGTGGTTCTCTCTCGGCTGCGCTCAAGGATTCCACGATAAGCATTCCTTCCCTGGTCTTGGCTGTGCCCAGTGGCGTGAAACTGAAATCTGTTTGCATACATTAAGCGGGACGACTTCTCTGCAAAGAACAACTCTATGACTTATTCATTATCGTAATTGCTGTATGGTCCACAGGCTCCCCGTGAGGCTCAGAGTCCTTGTGTGCCAGGGGCCTGTAGACAGTATCTTTTTCTAAGGTCAAAGATCTATCTCATAGTTAGGGGTGGGCGAGACGTTCCGAGTCGGTTCGCATTTAAAGGCCAACCTACTCAGTTTGGCCTTTCCGAATACAAGGACCGAAACACAGCCATCCTTAGAAATGTGCATGTCTCCAAATTTTGCACTGCTAAATTGTGTGCTGGGGTAAAGTGTGCACAGAATTACAATCTGCAGGTGCCATCTGGTCAGGAAGTCCATTCTGCACAATATAAGAATCGGGGGCTTACTCGTGGTGGCGCCTAACCCTTTGGAATTCCTTCCCATTAAATATTAGAGAGGTGCTATAATTTCTCACCCCCCTAAAGACCTTCTTCTTTCAACAAGCCTTGTAAGTTAGAGATCTTTCAGAGTACACATTTGTATTGGAATTGTTTTTAGACCTTTTAGTTGTTTTTATCCCTTGCATGTCTGTTTTTAGATTATTATTATTTTTAATGTTTTCATTGTTCTATCGCTTGTGTGTTTGCCACCCTGGGAGGAACAGTGATTTATAAATTTAACATACTGTATAGTTTCTGGCTACCATTGGCTGGACTGCAGTGATGCTAATGCTCAGTGGTTGCTATTGGCTGAGCTGCTCTGATCTCATATATGCATAAAGCTTGCTTGGAATTATAGGACATAATCCTATGAAAGGAGGAGATGGGGGTGAGGAGGCAGTTGTGAAAGGGAAGCAAGAAGGCTAGGCAGAAAGGCTGAAAAGAGGGGTGGTCCACAGGAGTTGGGGAGAAAGAGAGGATTCTGGGAGGGGAGAGGAAGGAATATTGTAGTACAGCTATCCTCCAAGCTCATATTTTGGACTACAACTCCCATCAACCATAGCCAGCATGACCAATGGTCAGGGATAATGGTGGTAGTTGTAGTTCTAAGCATCTGGGGGGCACCAGGTTGGGGGAGGCTGCTGTAGGGAAAATGGGCAAAGCAGGCAAAATAGGCAAAGGTTCTGAGCGAAGACCTTTGGTCTACAAATAATGCAATTTAATGTTAATGAATACCAGGAGCTCAGGCAAACAATGAAGGGAATGTAAGAATGTAAGAACATAAGCAGAGCCTGCTGGATCAGGCCAATGACCCATCTAGTCCAGCATCCTGTTCTCACAGCGGCCTGCCAGATACCTGTGGGAAACCAGCAAGCAGGACTCTTAAGCACAAGAACCCTCTTCCCTCCTGTGGCTCCCAACAGCTGGTACTATATTCAGAAGAATGCTGCCTCCAGTTGTGGAGGCTGAGTATAGCCATCATGGCTAGGTAAAGGGTAAAGGGACCCCTGACCATTAGGTCCAGTCGTGACCGACTCTGGGGTTGCGGCGCTCATCTCGCTTTATTGGCCGAGGGAGCCAGCGTACAGCTTCCGGGTCATGTGGCCAGCATGACTAAGCCGCTTCTGGCGAACCAGAGCAGCGCACGGAAACGCCGTTTACCTTCCCGCCGGAGTGGTACCTATTTATCTACTTGCACTTTGACATGCTTTCGAACTGCTAGGTTGGCAGGAGCTGGGACTGAGCAACAGGAGCTCACCCCGTCGTGGGGATTTGAACCACCAACTTTCTGATCGGCAAGTCCTAGGTTCTGTGGTTTAACCCACAGCGCCACCCACGTCCCAAGCCATCATGGCTAGTTGCCATCAATACCCTTTTCTTCCGTGAATTTGTACAATCCTCTTTTGTGGCCGTCACTACCTCCTGTGGCAATGAGTTCCACAGGTTAACTATGCACTGCATGGAGAAGTCCTTTTTTATCTGCCCCGAATCTTCCAACATCCCGCTTCCTCGGATGTCTGTGAGTTCTAGCACTTTCTCCATGTCATGCCATAATCTTATAAACTCCTGCCGTGTCACTTCTTACGTGTCTTCTCTAAACTAAAAAGTCCCAAATGCTGCAACTTTCCTCACAGAGGGGGACAGGGGAAAAGATCCTGGGCAGTAGCAATGAATCGGGATTGATATGCAAAAAGGTCAAGAGGCCAGACTGTGTTAGGTAACTGCACCCAGCAACTTGATTTCTCCTCGCACCTCCTACAGATGTTCTTCCTCTCAGGCACAGATAGCAGGCACTTCCCAGATCTGTTGAGATGAGAAAAACATGCTGAGGTTGTGGATGGCATTTGTTAATGACTTCTATTTCCATAAACACCCAGCTTTATATATCACACCAGTGTTGAACGATCTGTCCTAGCTGCCTATTAGCAACTGAGCCAAGGTCGAGATTTTGGTGCTGACAGTTATGAAGCCCTACACAACTTGGGACCTGTGGATGTTAGTTGCACGAGAGCAAATGGGGCACTGCCTTATCAACCTCAGCCTGCCCTCAGCTAACTTTAGGGTTGCCAGTCCAGGAGCATCCCAGTCCCTGAGTTTCAGGGCCAAAACCTGAAACCTAGGGGTGGTCCACCCTGGTGATCACCCTGCAGTGATGTCACAGAGGCAGGCCCTGGAGACGGAGGTTAATTGGGAATGTGGAGTGGATTGGGGCAAACATTGCTCCCCAAGAGTGTCTATACTATACTTTGTAGCTGGGTTCTGCTGGGCTGAAGCTTCCAAGTTGCATGCACAATATTCTTTAAAATAATGATAGTGCTGATATGATGCTGATAATTAAAAGCACTTTCACCCACCTGGAGATTCCAAACCCTCCACCTTCCACCTGGAGGGGGCCAGACAAACCTGGAAATTTCAGGTCAAACCTAGATGTCTGGCAGCCCTAGCCAGCCCCATACAGTGGTACCTCAGGTTAAGTACTTAATTTGTTCCGGAGGTCCATTCTTAACCTGAAACTGTTCTTAACCTGAAGCACCACTTTAGCTAATGGGGCCTCCTGCTGCAGAGCACGATTTCTGTTCTCATCCTAAAGCAAAGTTCTTAACCTGAGGTCTGTAACCTGAAGTGTATGTAACCTGAGGTACCACTGTACTTACAACCTGCCAGAAGTTGTCACTGACTGTCAGCTTTGTGCAAGGAGGAGACTGGGGATAAAATGAGACTTAGTTCATTCTGCCTGTCTTTGGCTCTGGCTCTGGTGACTCTGGACTCTCTGCTTATGGCCCTGTCATTCTCAGTGGGCACCAGGCAGCCCTGGTCCTGGGATAGCCAACATGATGCTCTCCAGATCTTTAAAAAATAATTCCATTAGCCCCAACCACATGGCCAGTGGTCCAGGATGATGGGAGCTGTACCCCAAGAACATCTGGAGGGCCAGGGATTTTGCCACCCTTGCTCTAGAACAGTCCCTCTGTTTTCAAACCACAACCAGGTTAGAAAACACTCACTTGGATGTTCACTTATACCTGTCTCTTGACTCCATTGCACACATCACCCAAACATTTATTGCTGTGCATTGATTTGACTTCGCAATCATGTTATAAAATAAACAAGTATCATCCTAATCATAGTATTGTAGACAATGTGGAAGGTTACCATTATAATAATTCAGAATCATAATAATCATGCATTGCAAATAGCGAGGGAGGATGGCAGTTGTTGAAAACAGCTGGTGGGTACCACATTGTCCACCCCTGATCTGGCCAAATATCCTGCTTCCTAGAGTGGCCATTTAGGAAGCCCACAAGCAGATAGTGAAGGCAACGCTCCCTCTCTTTTTACCTCCAATACCTGATATTCAAAAGATTACACTGGTCAACAACAAATTTGTTGTCTGCGTTTTTTCAGATGATTTAGGACGAATCTGATGCGCTGAATCCAAAAATCACATTGGTTTTGCTCAATCAGGTCAAGTTTTTGAGCTATGGCCACATGTCATTTTTTTACGTTTTTGTTCACATGTACGCTTGTGTGGAGCATTTTAGAAGAAGTTGGTGGGGGTAAAATGCCATGTCAAATAACTGGTTTGATTGGAAATGATTATTTTAATGACAAGAAGTATTCAGGTCCGATAGTTCTGGGTGATTATGGGTGATTAAGTGGAACTGGAAGCATGGAAGGCATTTGATCTGGTAGTGAAGAACTTTCTTGTCAACAATAAGGCCAGAAACTACGCAGAACTTGTCAACAACATGCTGACTGCTTTCAGAAACCTGGGCTGCAACATGAGCGTCAAGATGCACTACCTATTTTCACATATGGACCGGTTTCCTGAGAACCTGGGTTCAATGAGTGACGAGCAGGGGGAGAGATTCCATCAGGACATGAAAGAGATGGAGACCAGGTATCAGGGTCACTGGGATGCAGTCATGATGGCTGACTACTGTTGGACTCTGAAGAGAGTCCTCCCTGCCGCTGAGTATTCCAGGAGTTCCAAGAAACGGAAGTTCAAGCCCTGAAGTTTGAAAAATGGTGAAGCAACATGCAATTTACGTGTACTTACCTTTATCAATGCCCACCATTCAGTTTACAGTAAACCTGACCTGATGGAGAGAAACGGATGCCATTTTCTGATTCAGCAGTGCAAAAATACCCTATATCAGTTGCAGAAATCTAGACAACATTCAAAAAGTAAAAAAATTGTTGCCCAGTGATGCAACTCAAATTGTAATGTGATGGGGTAGGAAGGGTCTGAATAATCTCTCAGAGATTCCCTACCCCACCCCCACAACCCTTTGAATTTGTGGTTGTAAAGAGGCCAGAGCTGGTTAGGCAAGGTTAGCTTGGCAGGCAGATTCCCCCTTTGCTTGATTTAACTTTTTGCATTTCTGCCCCAGCGGCTCACGGTGCTGCCCTTTCCATCTAGCAACCTATTGTGCATAATGTCCAGATCGACCTTTTAGCCAAAACCATTCCTCAGCCAGGAGGGAAGGAGGCCGTAGCAGAATGTGCACAGCGAAAGCCCTTCTGAGGCAGACGCTGCCCGCCGAGCAAGCAAAATGCGAGGGGCCATGCAATATGGATGAGGGCTCTTCCATTATCCACTGCTTTCACGGCAGGAACCTTCAGCTGACTTTACCAATCACACAGGGCTGGCTCCTAGAGTGGAGGGCGAGGGGGGGAGAGGCCTTTGAAGGCTTTCATTATCATTTATTTATTTAATGTATTTATATCCTGCCTTCCTCCCAAACTGGGATTCAAGGCGGCTTCCAACGTTTAAAAACATCGTTATAGAATACGAAGTAATAAAAACAACCTAGTTCAAAGCGGTTCTTGAAATACGTCAAACCACATTTAGAAGCAGCCATGAAAATAGTTTGCCCTGATATCAATCCAGTGGTCAGCGTCACCTGCACTTTAAGTCTCAAGGGTCTGTCTGAAGAGGAAGGTTTTTCCTAATGGGTAGCGTGGTGGAAAATTCAGAAGCGCAGAATCCCTTCAATGTAGCCACAGCTAAGATTATGCACCCTGCTAGGATTATGCAATAATCTTATAATTATGCAATGATAATAATTATGGATGCAGTGCAATGATCAGCAGAACTTGGGCACCATTCTCTTTAAACTGAAAAACCTTGTGTTTTCAGTGTTCCTAAACGCTTAGCCTTTGGAGCTTATGGAGCAACAACTCCTCCTCATTATTCTTCCTGTGCACCTTCTCCAGAATGACCCTCAGAGCCAATCCTCAGTGGTTGACTCGCGTCCTTTCACTCTGATTGGCTCCAATCAGCAAAAGAGAGTGAGAGAGAAACTAAAATGAACAGACAGTATCCAGCAGTGTCTGTGTTTGACCTTCCAGAGCATATTTTGCGGGGAATGTGTGAGATCTGCAGGGAGGAGGATTTAATAATCTGATATCCTCTGTGCAACATAAAAACGCAGATCATAAGAGTCCATTCCCTTGCTACTACGATTTGTCTTTCAGCCTAGGGCCTGGTGCTAATATGATAGATCTCTAGACTGGAGTGATCAGTCCCTTATCCCCCGCCAAAGAAAATCAGAACCTTAACGCTAACAAAACAATGTGCCCACTTAAAATATACACTACTGTAATAGTATATCAAGGGAAATTTCCTGACTATTTACAACCATCCACATTACAACTATATTACTTTATAATTATTGTGATTATGAATTATTATAACTATAACCTACCACATTGTCTGTAATATGATTACCATGATAACTGCTTATTTTATAGCATAATTGCAAAGTCAAATGAATGCACAGCAATAAATGGGCGATGTGTTTGCAAAGAGGACTTGCGAAGGAGTCAAGAGACGGGTTTAAGTGAAAATCCAAAGGAGCATTTCTAGTCTGCTTGCGGTTTGAAAAGAAAGGGACTCTCTAGACTAGGGATGGGGAAAACTCTGGCCAGCATCAACACTAACCCCCTGGCTGGGGCTGATGGGAATTGGGGACTGCAAGTATATCTGCATACACCTGGAGGGCCAGAGGTTCCCCACTCCTGCTCTTGACAGATATATATGTTTGCCAGGACAGGAAACTGAGATTTCAGGGCCCAAGCCTAAGACCCAGGGGCTGCCTCTAGTGATGTCTTGGGGCAGGTCCTGGAGACAGAGGTTAATTGGGAGATAGGCACACCTCACCTCAACAATGTCTATGGTACAATTTTGCTGCAGTCAGCTCCTGCTGGGCTAAAGCTTGCAAGCTGTGTGCACCATCTATATATCTGTATCTGTATCTGTATCTAAATAATACTCTTCACCCACCTGAAGACTCAAAACATCTACATGGGTGGGGCGGGCCCTGGAGCCTTCAGGTCAGACCTGGAGAACTGACAGCCCTGCAAATAGATTGTTACATGGTGGAACTGTTCTTGAAGTGTCAGGGAAAGTGTTATTTCTCTCCCAAATGCTTGTTTTTTTTATATTCCTTGAGGCAGAGGCTATAGGATATTGCATACAGAGATCTTCGTTCTCAATCGTATGTAACCTGTGCACCATTTGCATCCAGAATTCAGTACATGGGCATGTAATTCAATTACCCTCATATCTTACGAATCTGTCCATACCCAATTGCCATCATCTATTTAACAAAGCTAGATTAAATATATTCCCATCTGAAGTCCTAAACAGCAAACTGACCAGTACACCTTACCAGAATAGACTCTGTTTATGTTCTCAGGCTGTGGATTGCATGAAACATATTTTACTATACCGTGGGCTGCATAAACAAGCCAGGAACCAATTAATTAAGCCCTTATTGGTAAATTTAACTGGAAACTCCTATATCTTTGATCTCAAGCATCTCCTTGAAGATAAGAAAAATGATACAACCCTGGCTGTGACAAAATTTCTCTCAGAATTAGAAGTCAACATGTTCTGGATAAAACACAGTGACTGCCTAGTACTGTAATGTATTTTCTGCATTTTTGCTGTATTTTGCTTTCGAATTTGTTTTGCGGGTCTTTGGACCATAATAAAGAATGTTTGTTTGTTGGTTTGTTTGTTTATATGCAAGGGGGGGAGAGATTGTTTTCTGAAAGTTGTTAGGAGACCTCTATTCCCCTCTACAGTTCTGAGAATTCATTGGGAAGAGAGGTTGATTTTTAAATGCACTCTGGGAATTGAAGTTCTGTGCAGGGAATACGGGCTTGCCAACAACTCACAGCACCCTTAGCAAACTACAGTTCCCAGGATTCTCTGTGGGAAGCCATGAGCATTGAATACCCCTGTCTGATACCCCTTTGAACGTATAACACGCAGATGGAGCCCATCTCTCTGAAGCAAAACCAGTCCGCTCTATTGTCTGTGAATGTGACAGTCCTTCAAATATTTGAAGACTGCTATTGTTACTTTAAACTTATCATTTAAACTTTCCATGGCCAGAAATATGTCAATAATGTCTAAAAGGCCTGAGCGTTTGGCCTGTTGCTGAGACAAAGGAATGTGCAGAGTCTGTGCTGACCCAACCCCTGATCTTTTAACTCAGCTTTCTGCATTAGATAGCTGCTGACTATTTCTTTGCTCAAATTAAACAATTTAAGCCGGTCCCTCTATTTGGACACTTCACCTGACCTCCGATGGGGGTCACCGTTCCCATGGCAACCATCAGCCAGAATGCCAGTATGTAATCGCAGCCTCACACGGTGCTTACTGCGCTTCGGCTGGGTCACTCCTTATTGGTCTGCCGCCGGCTCAATATGCTACTGATACTCCCAATGCACAGGTAGTAGTCAAAAATGACATCATCCATTCCAAAAATGCTATATTTAGATATATTGAGGGATAAAACAGCCAAATGGAGGACCCAAAAAAGAGCCCAACGAAAACTGGGCATGAAATGTTTACTGGAAGGGGGAGAGAAAAATGGGCCTGTTTGAAATGGAGGATCTGGCACCTTGCATCAGTGCACTCTGCGCTGCAACATTCTGTTGCAGATCACCTGCCACCACCTCTCATCTTCTGTTGTTCAGCACTGTTGCAGCAGCCGCTGTGCCACCCTCTTGGCTCAACACCCAGTGTGGGTGAACTGGTCACTCTCCCCTAAATCCCCCCTTCCCTTCTTCCCACTTATATCCCAAAGCTGGAAGGATAAATGCCCAACATCTACTGCTTAGTGGTCTGAAGATTTTAATGTCTTTCCTGTGTTTGTATAGCTTTCAACTGTCTTATTTAGGTACCGATCTGGGCATCTGGGCTGTCTCTATTAGTTTATATGTTTAAATCAGGATTGATGGGAAATTTTTATTCTTATTGTCATATGATGTTGTTTCTTTCTTTCCTCTCTGTTATAGTTTCAAAAACACAACGAAAAATGAAACACCTTCGCCAACCCTCCTCTCCCCCCCCCCAAAAAAAAATTAGCGCTTATAGGAAACGTTTGGCTCAGCTGTAGAAATAATAGCATTTCCCAAAAATGTCTTATGCAAGAAAATCAACATGCAACGTTCTGGAATTATCATCACATCGCTACTATTATCACCGTGCCAAAAGATGCATTTTGTTTTGGATCTCCAAGAGTCAGTTTTGTTCAAAAAAAACAGAAAGGGAAGGGAAGAGTGAGGTGCAGAAGTCTCCCCAGGACACCAAATCGTCTAGTTATGACCCTGTTTCTAGGAAGCAAGGAACCATAAACTTTGCTTAAACTGAGACAAGACAGCTGCACAGTTCAATTTCAGTGCCTGTGGGTTAGACTAGACACTGACGAAAAATGCACATCTTTAAGCTAAGGTTGTTTCCAGCTAACACACTGCTCGACTGCTTTGTGTCTTTGGGGGGAACGGGTCTGAGGAGCAAACAAGAGCAGCTGGTGGTTTGCAAATAAGTCTTGCCACCAGATTCATGCCTACCCAGAGTTATTTGTTGTCCATTCACAAGAGGGAGGAGCTCAGGCAGGACCATCGTTCGGTGACTGAGGACATGCTGTGTTGTCCCCATGCAATTCCCAGAGTAGTTTAACAATCAATTCCTCTTACAACAAGTGAATAGTAAGAGATCCCATACAAGTAACACTGACACAACTCCTCACACACACCCAGAAGAAGAATAGAAGCATAGCCACCCGACCCCACCCCACTCGCCACTCCTTCTTCTTCTTCTTCTTCCTAATTATTTAATCCAATTCATAAACAAAAAATTTATACATTAACCACTAATAATGAAACATATGTTGTAGATATTTCCCCACATTTATTATGCTATTTTTGTGGTATACAAATGACATGAGAAAACTTGGTATGCCTATTTGTATAACATTATTCTTGTTTACAAAACCCAGTAAAAAAAGGAGGGGGGACAATCAATTCCTCTTCCCAGGAAACTCTGAGAATTGTAGCAGTGGGAGGGGCATGGGGATCTCCTCAACACCCTTAAAAAAAACTACAGTTCCCAGAATTCTTTGGGGGAAGCCATGACTGTTGCTTTGCATGTATGGTGCGAATGTGGCCCAAGCGATGGAACTTCCAGCTGTTAGGAGCTCCACTTCTGTCTGGGGCTTGCTCCACGTTTGGTTCTGCTGCAACATCATTGCAAAACTCACAGCAGGACTGCTAAGCGATATTGACGGGATCCCTAATTGCATCGCCATAAATATGGTTTATAGTGATGTAACGGCTGTCAGGTTCATGTCTGCGCTGCACTAAATCACACCCATCAGTTTCGTAGGACATTTAACTGGTCACTCAGCTGCTGCTGCTGCACTGTAACTGCGCCCACTGGCAATTTCTTAGCCCGTTCAACGTTCCCATCCATTCCCTGGATGGAAAGACAATGACCTGTGCACACAGGGATGTGTCTGGAATCTTCTTCAATGTGCAGAGCAATTCATACCACTGGCTGAGGTCAAGGAATCTGGAACTAGACCCCAGGCACCTTCTCCTCTAGACCACCATGATGGCTTACTCATGGACAGAGTGGTAGGCCTGAGCCTTGCTGCTCCACAGCACTCCCCCTGACAGTGGCAGGAAAGGGAACTGCAGCCAGCAAGCCTAGAAAGAATCAGATGAGCTTGGGAGACAATAGAGACCCTGCTGGCATTATGTAAGAACTTTCTATGCAGCGAATGATTTGCCTTTTTGAATCATGTTGTTTGTTTGCTTTGGGCCCCAGTGGACCCTGACATAATGTAATCCTTACAACAATCCCTGGTTGGCCGGAATGATTACTCTCATATTACACATAAGGTGAACTGAGACTTAAATTATAGTGGCCTGGGTGTGTGGTTGTCTTGAACCAGGGGCTTCTTGGTTCACCCAAATAGCTATGGATGTAAAAAAGGTAAAGGTAAAGGACCGCTGGATGGTTAAGTCCAGTCAAAGGTGACTATGGGGTTGAGGCACTCATCTCATTTTCAGGCCAAGGGAGCTGGCATTTGTCCACAGACAGCTTTCCGAGTCATGCGGCCAACATGACTAAACCGCTTCTGGTGCAATGGGACACCGTGACGGAAACCAGAGCGCACAGAAATGCCGTTTACCTTCCCGCCGCAGCGATACCTATTTACTAGTCTTCTTTCGAACTGCTAGGTTGGCAGAAGCTGGGACAGAGCAAAGGGAGCTCAGCCCATCACAGAGATTCGAACCGCCGACCTTCTGATCGGCAAGCCCAAGAGGCTCAGTGGTTTAGACCACAGTGCCACCCACATGAATGTAGTTCCCAATGGTCATGGCCATCTGCTGCCACACACCTCCCTCTGCAGAATGTTTGTCTGCTAAAACAGTTGCACATGTTGTTTCATTTTACTTCTTAATTCACATGGTATTTTAGTCCCACCCTTCTCCTAAGTCAGGGGTGGGAAACATCTCCAGATGTTGCTGGACTACAGCTCCTGTCATGCCTCACCATTGGTCACCATGGCTGGTGCTGATGGGAGCTGGAGGCTGAGGAGCTCAGGGCAGTATCCATAGCTGCCCTCCCCAACAACTGCCATTTGACCCTCAACAACAATCCTGTGAGGCTGGCGGGACTGTGAGTTGATGGTCATCCAGTAAGCTTCATGCCACAGCAGGTCTCCCTGATCCAAGACCATTACGCTACCTACTAAACCTCCCTCCTGTCCCTCCCCCATCCGGAGACAGAGCTTGCATCTGTAAAGCTGCCCTTGCAGGGTGGACCGGCATCTTCTAAAAAGCCTCGCCTCAGCTCTGCTGACTTCACAAGGCCAGATGGGGGCTATAAATTACCGCGGTTCTTTGGAGTAAACACAGTCAGTCTGCGTGGCCCTGAGCCCAAATGTTTGGGTTGGCTCCATCTCTGGGATCATCACAGCTGCCAGAACGGAGCGTTAGACACTTGGCACAGAGGGAAAGGGGGGGGGGGACATATAAGCAGCTGCCCTGCCAGGTGGGCAAAGATGTTTAGCCAGAGATTTGATCCCTACCTGGAGGATTGCACTTAAAAAGCCTTCGCACAGACGCTGTGTCTTCTGCCAGGGAAGCTCATCACGAAGTTTCCAGCAGGCTAATTGTCTCCTTGGCCAGGTGAGGTGTGGAAGGAGATGGAGGAGGAATGGTGGAACTCGTAACATGATGGGATGCCAGACGTTGCTTGCACCAGCAGAGGAGAAACGCACCTGTTGAATTTGTGTTGTCGTGCAGCTGTCGAGAGGCACACAGGAGGACTGAGCGGCGAGAACAGCCCTAATTTGAGAGGCGTCCGGTCTCATTCTGCAGTAGGCCAACACATCTGCAGGCACTGGGGTCTCATCGAGAGCAGCACTCTTCCGCCCATCAATTCTTTGTCACCACTCCTTCTAATAGCAAACTCAGTGCCTCTGTGCCAACAGGAATGGAACCAAAATGGGGGCATGGAGGAGGAGGAAGAGGGAGGGAGCTATCAGCATGCTTGAGGGGCACCTGAGGTTTGCAGAAGTACAAAAAAGGTGGAAATTCTGTCATTCTGACTCTCTCTCAGACACACACACACACACACACACACACACACACACATCTCAGTGAGGAGTGAGTATGCTCAGTGAACAGCATGAACCACAGAAGATTGAGCGTCAATTGGCCTTCAACTGAGAAAGGACTGTAGTTTAGTGGTAGCTTACAGGCTGACTCTTGGGTTGCTGTGCCAGAGGTAATTCACAGGAACAGGAACAAATGTGCAGATGTTGCTGTCTCTGCAAGGGCAGAACAAGAAATGGCTAGACCAATCAGCAATCCCAGAATGTTAGCAAATGAGGGTTTATTCAAGTTTTTCATACCATAAAAAGCAAGTTCTTCGGTGGGACATTTCTAAGCTGCCTTCTGTTGTCTTAAGCAGTGGTGTAGTGTGGGGGGCACATGGGCAGTTGCCCCAGTCGCAGAATTGTTAGGGGCGCAAAATTTCAACACCTGTTGCTTCTTCAACCCAACTGCATGCTTCCGTTGCTGGGCTCCGTTGAAAATGGCATCTGCATGGAAACCAGGAAGTGACCTCTCCAGACAATGGAACGACTCTGCTTTACTTATCTGTGCAGCTGTGATCTCCTGGGTGACACAGGTGCCGTTAGGCAGTTGAATGTGCATGTATACTCCATCCATTTCTCTCCCTCCCACCGTGTGGCCCCAGGCACTGGCAACCCATGCTATGCTACTGATCTTAAGGCTGATGCACCATCTCTGATGCCTCTTAAACAGAGAGAGCCTGGCCACAAGTTAGCCTCTTAGCTGGATTTCTGCAACACATTACACATGTGTTTGTCCTCGAAGACTTCTTGAAAACTTCAGTTTGGTGGGATGGGAGAGAGGAGGAAAAGCTAAGTTGGGATATACTTTAGAAAAGGCCATAAGAAGAATCTGCTTCTTGTTCTCACAAGTCCCAGCCAGGTAGATGCCTTTGGGAAGCTCAAAAGTAGGACCCGGGAGCAACAGCACTCTCCTCCCTTGCGATTCTCATCAATTGGTACTCAGAGGCGTATCGCTACTTTTCATAGATGAGGACAAAGCTTGAGAAGTACGGAAAACATCTGTCAGAGATTCTGAAAACCTCCGAGTATTTGGCAAGCGTTTCCACTGGTTACAAAGCACAGTGCAATTAACGTGTAAAGATAACTTATTTTCTACTGCGGATAATGCATTTTAATCAGTAATGTCAACCTGTAATTAGCGTTTCATTTTTTATTATTATTATGTTTTAATCATTAAGGTGGAAGATGTTAACGATAAAGAGTTTATAATGTAGTTATACAGCGTTAGGGTTGAGGAGTTGGGTATCAGAGGACTTCCCCTAAGGTCACATGACCCAGGCAGCTCCGAAGGCTTAGAGGTTGTTGCACAAGTTTGTCTGAGAAGCTCGAGAGAATAAAATGGTCTCCAAGCATTCTTCATCCCTCTGGTCTGTCTGTGGGCCAGGAATTGGTGCAAGCTGCATTAGTGATATTTGTGCCTGTTGGGACTGGTAGGGAAGAGCAAAAGAAGGCTGAGTCAACAATAGACAGAGCCAATGACAGGCAGAGCTAACTAATTCTATCTTTGACCCCATCCTCCTCCCTCCTGAATGCTATAAGAGGCAACACAGGGAGGCAGTGTGGTGTAGTGGTTAGAGTATCTGACTAGGGCCTGGGAGACTGGGGTTCAAATCCTCGCTCAGAGGAAGTGGAAGGGGCAAACAGAATATAAAATGGAAGAATGGTATAAAGAATGGTATAAAGAGGATATAGTGCATTAATAATAAATTAACACGTGCCATCAAGGTAAGATGGGGAATATGTAGGAGAAATGGTTTTGAGGAGATATGGGAGGCTTTTGTAGAATTTGTACTGTTAAGACGGAAAGGGGTCAAACTATTGCATGAGGTGTTGAAAGAGGTTGGATAGTTACAATGGAATGGAATGGTCTCTGTGGTGGACTGCACATTTTTATTCTTATTTATTTATGATTATTACTTTGTCCAAAAAAAATTAATAAAAAAAAGAGTAACAAATAGGGAAAAAATTCCACTCAGCCATAAAACTCTCCGGGAAACCTTGGGTCAGTCGCTGCCTCTTAGCCTAACCTACCTCACAGGGTTGTTGTGAAATGAAGGGGGAAAACAATGCATGCCATTCTGAGAGAAAAGTTGGGATACACTGTATACGCAATAAAATATATACATCAATAGAAGAGGACAAAGATGGCAGCCGATGCCACCACTCCCTGGAGTGGTTTTAATGAGGAATGAGGAAAGTGGGGACTGGCTGAGAGCAGCTTGAGCTGGGTGGGACACTGCCCCATTCACACATATGGACCAGCCTCCCCTGGTTTGCACACAGTGCGTTATTTACTGCATTTGTGTCCAAGTAGCTCAAGGTGGCATGTGATTCATCCCCTCAGCAAGCCTATGAGGTAGGTTAGTTTGAAAGGCAGAGATTGGCCCAAGGTTACCCAGGATGCGTCATGGACAGGTGGGGATTTGAACCCTGTTCTCCCAGGTCCTAGTCCGACACCCTGAGCACTACACCACAGTAGCTCCCTATGCCATTGCTCCATTCAAAAGGCACCTACTCCCTCTGGATTGCTGTCCTATTGCCTCCATCACTCACCCTTTCTGATGGGGGGCCTAAAAAGAGGTCACCAGTAACTGCATAAAACTTACATGTGGTAATTTATATGCCTAGGCACACACTTGGAAGCAATCGCCGCCATTGAAACAGCAATGCAATATATCTCACTGGGGATAGGGGGCAGGGCTGTGAACAGCCAAGTTGAGGGTGTCTCCTCAGTCTGTTGTCAGGGTCTGACTAAATGAAGATGGAAGGCACTAGCCGGTGAATCCCCAAGGGAAACCCCAGAGGAGGAAGGCTCAGAACCAAGGGATAGGTCAGAGGGAGAAGACTGGGAGGAGGCGCCGGGTGCCAAAGGGGCAGCAGGGTTTAGTGAGCAGGTGGAGCCTGTGACAGGCAGCAGTTCAGACTCTGAGGCTGAAGCAGAGGAAGGGGGTCAAACGGCTGCTAAAGGATCCAGGGGGTCTCCCCCTCCTGCTGTGACAAGCTCCCCTCCCCACTGGTCTCCAAGAACTTGCAGAGTAATGAGAAGAGCAGAACAGAGGTCAGAGGTATGCAGATACAGTTGGCTTGGAAAACATCTAGGAGAGGAGCAGTCTTAGAAAAGGTGGAAGGCAGGGACATTCAGTCCTGGCAACTGCTCCAGGGGCAAGACCTGATGGGAAGTTTTAATAATAATAATAATAATAATAATAATAATAATAATAATAATAATAATTTATTTATACCCCGCCCATCTGGTTGGGTTTCCCCAGCCACTCTGGGCGGCTTCCAACTGAATATTAAAAACAGTACAGCATCAGACATTGAAAACTTCCCTAAAGAGGGCTGCCTTCAGTTGTCTTTTAAAAGTAAAATAGTTGTTTATTGCTTTGACATCTGCTGGGAGGGCGTTCCACAGGGCAGGCGCCACTACCGAGAAGGCCCTCTGCCTGGTTCCCTGTAACCTTACTTCTCGCAATGAGGGAACCGCCAGAAGGCCCTCGGCGCTGGATCTCAGTGTCCGGGCTGAACGATGGGAGTGGAGACACTCCTTCGGGTATACAGGACCAAGGCCGTTTAGGGCTTTAAAGGTCAGCACCAACACTTTGAATTGTGCTCGGAAACGTACTGGGAGCCAATGCAGATCTCTCAGAACCGGTGTTATGTGGTCCCGGCGGCCACTCCCAGTCACCAGTCTAGCTGCTGCATTCTGGATTAATTGCAGTTTCTGGGTCACCTTCAAAGGTAGCCCCACGTAGAGCATGTTGCAGTAGTCCAAGCGGGAGATAATTGGGCATGCACCACTCTGGCAAGACAGTCCACGGGCAGGTAGGGTCTTAGCCTGCGTACCAGGTGGAGCTGGTAGACAGCTGCCCTGGACACAGAATTAACCTGTGCCTCCATGGACAGCTGTGAGTCCAAAATGACTCCCAGGCTGCGCACCTGGTCCTTCAGGGGCACAGTTACCCCTTTCAGGACCAGGGGATCCCCCACACCCGCCCGCCCCCTGTCCCCCAAAACAGTACTTCTGTCTTGTCAGGATTCAACCTCAATCTGTTAGCCGCCATCCATCCTCCAACAGCCTCCAGGCACTCACACAGGACCTTCACCGCCTTCACTGGTTCTGATTTAAAGGAGAGGTAGAGCTGGGTGTCATCTGCATACTGATGAACACCCAGCCCAAACCCCCTGATGATCTCTCCCAGCGGCTTCATATAGATATTAAAAAGCATGGGGGAGAGGACGGAACCCTGAGGCACCCCACAAGTGAGAGCCCAGGGGTCTGAACACTCATCCCCCCCCCCACCACTTTCTGGACATGGCCCAGGAGAAAGGAGCGGAACCACCATATAACAGTGCCCCCAGCTCCCAGCCCCTCTAGACGGTCCAGAAGGATGTTATGGTCGATGGTGTCAAAGGCCGCTGAGAGATCCAGCAGAACTAGAACTTTGCTGAGACCACTAGGCCAAGCTATGTTTTTGTTGCCCTGAATAAAAAAGAGTTAACTTCACTGACAACCGAGATCTGCTTCCTTTCTTGCTGACCTCCAGCCATTACATTGGTGTAGTCTTTGTTGTTGTTGTTTAGTCATTTAGTCGTGTCCGACTCTTCGTGACCCCATGGACCAGAGCATGCCAGGCACTCCTGTCTTCCACTGCCTCCCGCAGTTGGGTCAAACTCATGCTGGTAGCTTCGAGAGCACTGTCCAACCATCTCGTCCTCTGTTGTCCCCTTCTCCTTGTGCCCTCCATCTTTCCCAACATCAGGGTCTTTTCCAGGAAGCCTTCTCTTCTCATGAGGTGGCCAAAATATTCAGCTTCAGGATCTGTCCTTCCAGTGAGCATCCAGGGCTGATTTCCTTCAGAATGGATAGGTTTGATCTTCTTGCAGTCCATGGGACTCTCAAGAGTCTCCTCCAGCACCATAATTCAAAAGCATCAATTCTTCGGTGATCAGCTTTCTTTATGGTCCAGCTCTCACTTCCATACATCACTACTGGGAAAACCATAGCTTTAACTCTACAGACCTTTGTTGGCAAGGTGATGTCTCTGCTTTTTAAGATCCTGTCTAGGCATTGCTAAAAGTTGATGGGGAAACCTCAAGGCCCCTGCTGCTCTCCTTCCTTGATGGTTCTTGATCTTTTAAACCAGGATCGGACTGGACAGCACTCAGAGGACACTTTCAAACAGAGGACTGTCCTCTGTAAAGTAGGACACATGAGCACTCTTTGAAAGACTCCACATTCTTCAGCAGCCAACTTCTTTCTTTCTCGCCCACCCCCTATCAGAAGAAATCTTGCAAATTAAGCAATCTCATGCTAATGGGCACCAATTTGCATACATTCCTGCAATTTGCTCTGATTGCAATATGAGGGGGTGGGCGCATATTACCGCTTTGACTCTTTTCTTCCCCTCCTCCCCTTCAAATGCAGAAACCTGCCCTACCCCCTGGGTAACTCTGCATGAAGCATTCTCCTCATTCTCCTTCGCACCAGGGGCACGCAATCAGTCCCCTGGGGGTTCCTAGACAATGAATCCCTTCTTACCAGGCCATGGGTTAAAGGAGAGGGGGGGAGAGGAGAGAAACAGGCAGAGACAGTGTAAGAAAGCTTCGGCTATAAAGTGGCAGCAATTTCTAAGCTGAGAGCTCTTGAAAAATCTCTCTGACCCACTCCCCATAAGTGGTGCTTGGCAGACCTCTCTAATGCACCCTTCTTACGAGCTCTCTCCATTCTGAGAAAGGAAAGCTGTCAGGCCGAGGGGGAATCTCTCAGCCTGCAAAATAAAACTACAGTAAGCCTGCCAAGGATCAACTAAGATGCTTATAAAGATCCAGGCGTTGACATTCCCACACGCGTTAATAAAGCAAATTGAAAACCTCTATAGCTGGTAGCTCTCGCTTTTCTACCCCCACGCCCGTCAGGACCAATCGCTAGGGAATCTCTTAGGAGAACTTTTGGTAACAGCCCTGAGCTAAGTTTCAGAGGATGGAAGTGCAGAAAAGGCTGTAGAAGGGCATGCTCAAAGGGCACAGTCTAAGGAATAAGTAGTAGGTAAAGATAATGCACACATTTTATTCAGTTCATATTTAAAGGCAAATCTACCAAATTTGCATTTTCCAAACAATACACAAAGCAAAAGGCAGCCATCTCCAGAATTTGCACATCTCCCAATTTTGCAATCAATTCTCCATCCACGTAACATGTACAAACATATTTATACTACTGTAAAATGTATATAATATGCATGCAATGGTGGGGGGGGAAACTTACCGGAGAAAATGAAGATAGCTCCACCTAGATTTCAGTACCTGCAAAACAGCACTTCCCTGAGTAGACTGATTGGAAATGGAGAGATTTAGAGAGAGAACACCAAATTAAAGTACTAGAATCAAACAAATCAGGGTGATGCTCAAAGATATAGCAAACGATCATCATCTGACTGCTCTAGATCAGGGGTGAGCAGACTTGCAGGATCTACTTTGTTTTTCACTAGAACCTTGAGATCTACCAACCATAGCCTGGTGCAAAATAGATACTCTTAAAACAAGAGAATTCTGAGTCTGGGGATCTGTTTTGAGTACCAGAGCTGAAGAGAACGCATGGAACTTCCATACAAAAAACTGATCCCTGGTTATCTCAAGGTGTCTTTGTTTCAAAATAACTGAGGGCAGGGAGGGGACATGCTGCTGCTTTTATTTTTAAACAATTGGGAATCTGAAATCCTTTCCATTTAACTGGGGTAGATCCAGGCCAGTGGAGGGAGGGTACACTTGACCAGGCACACTTGCCCAAGGCTTTGGAGAGCTACACTGGTGGGGGGCTGACAGGAGCCTGCTGGACTTACACTGTCGTGCCAAGAATACCCCGTGCCTCCCTGCTGACTAGGGACCCCCACCTGGGCCCCAGAAAAAGCTCTACACCAGTGGTGTGCCGTCAGTGAACTGGGGGACTAGGCTAGTCCCCTAAATGCTCCTGGTAAATGAGTATTAAAGTATTAACATCTGGCACCTCCCTCCCAAAGCCCAGGAAGCTTCTTCATGAGAGCCAGTGTGGTGTAGTGGTTAAGACTGGTAATCTGGGGAACCGGGTTTATGTCTCCGCTCCTCCACATGCAGCTGCTGGGTGACCTTGGGCTAGTCACACTTCTCTGAAGTCTCTCAGCCCCACTCACCTCACAGAGTGTTTGTTGTGGGGGAGGAAGGGAAAGGTGAATGCTAGCCGCTTTGAGACTCCTTTGGGTAGTGATAAAGCGGGATATCTAATCCAAACACTTCTTCATCTTCTCCCCAGCTTAGGGAGGGAAGCACGATGCTCTGTTGAGTCCAAGAGCCCTCCCTCCACCTTCCCCAAACCCACCCAGCTTGGGGAAGGAGGCAGGAGGCCTGGCAACTCCTTCCCAAAACCCAGGAAGGTTCTGCCTGGCTTAGGGAGGGATGTGCAATGCTCATGCATGTGACATTAAGACATCACAATGTCACACACTACATCCTCCCATTGCCCTCGCAAGCTGGCACCTCTGGCCCTAACTATTCCCCTACAAATAATTTTACCTCATGCCACTGCTCTACATGGGCCTGTCCAGATCTACCTTAGGCTGACCCCTACCTTAGATTATTAAGTGCAGATGCACCTAATGAACGACTGGTTGGCCCACAGCCGTAAACTACATATAAAGAATGATATATAAATACAGCTGTTTTGTATTAAAGCATGAGCAACAGCCAAGCTTTGATCTAGAAGAAATTAGCAAGTGAGAAGATGAAAGCATCCCACTGATTGCATTCTTGGGCTGGAGACATCTACACCTGTTTTGCCTGTCAAGAGCACAGATGTTCAAACAAGGGATGGGGAACCTCAAGCCCGGGGTCTAAATGTGGCCCTTGCAGCTCGGCCTCCACCACACATTGTCCTGAGCCATATCTCTCGCCAGCCCAGCTCTGCGCCCTCCTTGAAGATATTCGCCTGGCTAGGATGTGTCATTTCTCTGGTGTGAGAAAGGACCTTCACCTGTGGGATTTAAGAAAATAAGAAGAAGCTGCTGGATCAGGCCAGGAGCCAGCCAGATGTCCATGCAAAGCTTGTAAGCAGGACCCGAGCTCAATGGTGTTCTCTCCTCCTGAGGTTCCCTGCAATATATTCAGTGGCATATGACCTCAACAGTGGCTGTAGAACACAGCCGTCATGGTTAGTCGTCATTACAGTGGTACCTCGGGTTAAGAACTTAATTCATCCTGGAGGTCCGTTCTTAACCTGAAACTGTTCTTAACCTGAGGTACCACTTTAGCTAATGGGGCCTCCTTCTGCTGCCACGCCACCAGAGCACAATTTCTGTTCTCATCCTGAAGCAAAGTTCTTAACCTGAGGTATTACTTCTGGCTTAGCGGAGTCTGTAACCTGAAGCGTCTGTAACCCAAGGTACCACTGTAATAGCCTTATTAGTGGGGGAGGAGAGCTGGAAAAAGAATCACATCTGGTAACCAATGCACCCCTTTTGTTTCAGATAGTACATGGGTACCATGCTTGATTGCTATTGTTTAAAATATAGTCATGCCTTTCTTTCATAGTCTTTCACTGTTTACCCCTGATTCCACATCCCTTCTTCTTTTCCCCTCTGGACCCATCTGCACTATACATTTAAAGCAGTATTATACCACTTTAAACAATCATAGCTTTCCCCAAAGAAGTGTAGTTTGTTAAGGATCCTGATAATAACTAGTAGACCCCTATTCCCCTCACAGAACTACAATTTCCAGAGTGGCTTAACAATCAATCCCTCTTCCCAATACTGTGATGGGAGAATTGGGAGGAGGGTCGCACCTGGAAACCAATGCTCCCCTTTGGTTTCAAATAGTACATGGGTAGGCGAATCTAAAAAGCCTGGGACACACATTTTCACGGTCCTCTAGCGGCTATGATGGCTCATTTAACAGAAATAATGTCTGTAGCATTAACTCTGGAAGTGTAGACTTGATTCTGACCAAACTAAGCCTCCTGGTGTATATTTTGCTCTAATAAGTTTAGTTTGGTCAGAATCGAGTGTACTCTGCCAGAGTTAACACTAAATACATGACTTCTGGTAAATGAGCCAACATAGAGGGCTGTGAAAATTTGTGTCTCAGGCTTTCCAAACTCATCCACCCAAAAGGGAGAATTGGTTGCCAGATGTGAAATACATCAGTGTTATTTTCGGCTCTCCTACCCTTCTATATCCTCCATGAACTTGTCTGATCCTCTTTTAAAGCCATCCAAGTGCCCATCACTATCTCCTGTGGGGGCAAAGTCCGTGGTTGAACAATGCACTGTGTGGAGAGTCTTGTCTTGCCTACTCTGAACCTTCCAACATCTGGCTTCAGGGGGTGTCCACAAATTAAAGTGTTATGGAAGAGGGATGAGAACTATTTTTTCTATCCATGTGCTGGTCCCGGGGGGAAGGTTACTGTTATCGTAGTCAAAGTTCAGTCCTGAGTCACTAGCCTGGTAATAGTCCACAAGGTGCGAGGCGAGGTCCGAAACAGGGAGCCGGGCGGAGACAGGAACACTCAAAGATCAGAAGCAGGAAGCCGGGCGGGGAACAGGAACACTGGAGGAACAGGACTGGATGCTGGCCGAAACAGCTCTTCAATAACGACGTTGCTCCCGCAACCTGGGACTGGGCTGACTGACCTTTATCTTCTCTAAGGCCAGGAGCGGTCCCGGCCCCCAGGAGCCCCGCCTCTCCTGGCCTTAAGGCAAGCACTCCTCCTGGGAGAAACCAGTTCCCTTTGCCTCTCTGCCCTAAGCCTCTGCAGTTCAGGAGAGGCCGAAGGGTTACTGGGCCCCGGGGGAGGCTCACCTGTAGACACTGAGTCCTCAAGCACCTCTGGGGCCAGAATGGTTTCACCTGGTGCCTGCTCCTGAGGATCTGGCACAGGTGCAGGCTCCTCAGAATCTAGGCCTTGCCCCAGTTCAGCCGACCCTGGAGGCGGGGACTCCTGTGCCGGCTGGGATTCCTCCGGTTCACTCTCAGAATCGGAATCCCAGGCCATCACAATCCACCTTCTCCGTCCATGCCACTTTTCTCTATCCAAACTTCTAACATGTCACCTCTTGCTAAGTTTTCTCTAAACTAAAAAGGTTCCCATGTACATTGAACAGGTCAAGGAAGTCATAAAACATGATAGGGATACATTTGAATTTACAATTAGGTATAACAGGACCAGGGACGTGGGTCAAACCACAGAGCCTAGGACTTGCCAATCTGAAGGTTGGCGGTTCGAATCCTCGTGACGGGGTGAGCTTCCGTTGCTCAGTCCCTGCTCCTGCCAACCTAGCAGTTCGAAAGCATGTCAAAGTGCAAGTAGATAAATAGGTATCACTCCACCGGGAAGGTAAACGGCGTTTCCGTGTGCTCCTCTGGTTCGCCAGAAGCGGCTTAGTCATGCTGGCCACATGACTTGGAAGCTGTCTGTGGACAAACGCCGGCTCCATTGGCCAATAAAGCGAGATGAGCGCCGCAACCCTAGAGTCGGTCACGACTGGACCTAATGGTCAGGGGTCCTTTACCTTTATAACAGGGACACTACAGATATAGCAACAGTTAAAAAATATATAAATTAAAACTTCACTAACATATAACCTAAAATTATCATAAGGCCTTAATCATTATAGCACAGCTTGTTCCCTAAGTTTTATGGGAAACGCACAGAATTTGGCTACTCTTAAGGTGATCTCAGGATCCTTGTCCTCTACCAGGGGTTTTAGACATTTAAGTTCAGATTCATTTGGAGATTTTTGCATAGCAGGGGTAATAAATACCGAGCGTATATCCCCGTAGAAACGGCAGTGTAACAAGGCATGAGAGACAATTTCTACCTCCATCAAGCCGCAGGGGCAGACTCATTCCACATATGGTTTACCCTCGAATCTGCCCTGCAATAAGGCAGATGGCAGCACGTTGAATCTAGCGAGGGTAAATGACCGACGTTGAACAGTTGTCAAAGGGCTGGCACAGGCCAGAGCTTTGTTTTATTTTTAAGCTAGGTTCCCCCTGCCCACATGCACACAAAAAAACCCTTCCACAGAATGGACATTATCTGAATAAGCCAGTTCTGCATAGAGGCACAGACCTCCTGCTACCTTACCATTTTCCTTCCTCCCTGGCAGGAGATTTGCAGACCTTTTGAAGTCAGGTTCCTTCCGACCGATGCAACATGCTCAGCCTGGGTTCTGAGTCTCCCTCAGACCCAACCACCTCTCCAGAAGAACCTATTAATTGGCATCTATTCATGGCAACAATTATAAGGATATTAAATGTGTATTTATATCCCGTCACCTCCGTTCTGCAGCCACAGGGGGTTCCTCATCAAGAGGTAATTGAAAGGGAAGAGAAGAGGCTCAGGGGCTCCTTCTTAGGGGGCCGACACAAGCGACAGGGAGAGGGAAACATCGTTGGGAGTTGCTGCCATTTATAATTGTAATGGATTTTACCCTTCTTCTCTCTTCGCTGCCGAACACGAGTGCAAATGGCAGATCTGGTAGCGAATGTGATGCAAAGCAGGGAGGGGAGCGATTCCATTAACTTTGCTACTGACACTTAACGGATGGCCTTATGATATGCCATCATAACATATCAATCCTCATCTTGCCTTTGGGAGCGACTGGAGAAGGTTGGCGACGGAGGAAGAGTTTAGAGGAACATCACATACCTTCAGACATGACGCAGCCCAAATCGGGGATGCCATCTTCTGGGTCTGCACTCCTGGCTAGAGTCACGTGACCCGTGCAAAAACACGGCCCTCCAAAAAGTGCTTTTTCTGGCACAGAACCCAAAAAACATGTGTTTGGGGACACCGTTCAAGATTGCTGCCTCATATAAAATGCCTTTTCGGGGCAGCAATCTTGCATGGCACCCCAAAACACATGTTTTCAGGTGCCATGCCTGGGAAGAGTGCAGCCCGGAATCATGTGAGATTGTGGTAGCCATTTTGGCCCCTGTCCTCTGGTGAGAAAAACTGGAATGTCCTGTTTTCTTCCAGGGCAGTTGACAGGTATGACTTTTCTGGGTGAAAACAACGATGAAAAAACATAGGTCCATGGGATGAAGGTGCTCTTCCGGGCCTCTCCCTCTGCCCCTGGGACACTCCTTTGGAGAAGTGTACACTAATATGCTGGTGAGAGTGTGTGTGTGTGTGTGTGTGTGTGTGTGTGTGTGAGTTCCACAAACTGATGTGGAAATGTGGTTTAAGAAGAAAACTGAAAGCAACCCAAATGGAGACATTAGTGCATCCCTAGTCTCACACACAACTTGGCCTTTGCTTGAATGTACAGAACTGCTCTTCAAAAACAACCACAGATCTGGCGTTGCTCCTTCAGGTACTGCCCTGCTTGAGGGAAGTTGCACTTTTGAGAAGAGATGAAGGACCTCTTTCTTGGTCAGCAGTACTCACCTGAGGCAGTCTTGAGCAGAAGAAGGGGGAAGGGGAAAATGAGATCAATTTAGCGGCGCTCTAGATAGCTAGTAACTGAGATTTGTGATGTAACAAGGCACCTCTGAAGCGAGCATTAAAATTAAAAAATGAGTGGTACGAGAAGAGGCTGGAGAAGGGGGAAAGGAAGACTTAAACCTAGGTCCTACCTGTACTATAAATTTAAAGCAGTATTATACCACTTTGTCAGTCATGGATTCCTCCAAAGAATCCTGGGAACTTTAAACTACTCTGTAGCTCTATATGGGGGGGTATAGGGGTCTCTTTACAACTCTCAGCACTCTTAACAAACCATAGTTCCCAGAACTCCTTGAAGGAAGCCATGCCTGTTTAAAGTGGTATGATACTGCCTTAAATGTGTACCGCAGATGAGGCCTTAAGCCTGTGTTGCCTGAAGAGGTAGAGGAAATTGTTAACATGGTTTTCTGCCTTAACTTTGGTTAAGATTCTATACCCTAAAACTACTATTTAACTTGCCAGTTCAAATCTTTCCCCCAGAGGATGTGTTCCAGGGTGACAACACCGAAATCTGCTTATCATATGAGAGAAGAAAGGTTCACAAAATGGAGAAAGGAGATTGACCATACAGTGGTGTCTCGCAAGACGAAATTAATCCGTTCCGCGAGTCTCTTCGTCTTGCGGTTTTTTCGTCTTGCAAAGCACGGCTCTTAGCGGCTTAGCGGCTTAGCGGCTCTTAGCGGCTTAGCGGCTTAGCGGCTTAGCGGCTATTAACGGCTTAGCGGCTTAGTGGCTATTAACGGCTTAGCAGCTTAGTGGCTTTAAGAAAAAGGAAACAAACTCGCAAGAACTCACAAGACATTTCGTCTTGCGAAGCAAGCCCATAGGGAAATTCGTCTTGCGGAACGACTCAAAAAACGGAAAACCCTTTCGTCTAGCGAGTTTTTCATTTTGCGAGGCATTCGTCTTGCGGGGCACCACTGTAGTTTCCTCTATGGAGGTTCTATGCTTAACTATGGTTAACACAAATTACAATGTGCAACACACATACCCTTCTAATAAATCAATTTCATATCTTGGTTTGTGTCCAGTCCTTATTCAGTGTGGAATAATGGTTAGGGTGTGAGCTTAGGACTTGGGTGATCCAGATTCCAAACCGCACTTGGCCATGAAGCTGGCCAAGTGAACCAGGGCTGATCAATATCTCTCAGCCAAGCCTACTTCACAGGGTTGTTGTGGGGAGAAAAGGGGAAGGACAGAAAGAACTGCCTTGGCCTCTTTGAAAAAAGGCAGGACATCAATGTGATAAAGAAAGAAAGAAAACCATGGTTTCAGTATTCATGTATCACACCTACATCATGATGGGAAAGTTTAGGAAACCATGGTTGTATCATTAGGAAACCGAGATTGTATCATGCTATTTACGGACAAAGAAAAGGAGCCTGGATGTTGTTACAAGGGGGTATTTCTATATGGAAAAATATCTCTGCCTAATAGTCTATTTGGTTTTAACACCGCGTGCTGGTTTTCATAATTCAGCTCTAAGTGCCAAGCACTGTAAATGAGCCCATTAATGACCCTTTAATTTACTTCACCGGGGCTGAATTCATAAAACATTCATGTTCCATTTACGCAGGATTTTCCCCAATAACTCCTCAGGGCAAGTCACTGTCGAGGAACGGCCGAGATGGTTTCTCTCAGATACCATCCAGTTAACGCTCTTCCCTCCCTCTCTACCCCTTTCCATAAACTCAGCATGCAGCTTCCCCCCCCCCCACACACAGGAAGCTGTCTTCCTAACAAGGGTAGCAAAGAGTAGAGGAGCCTTTGCGGAGGTCAGTTGCTCAACAAATGATGTGAACAGACTGCTGCATCCTAAGCTGTAGCATAATTGAGGCTAAGCAGCTGCAGACCTTTGGTCAGTACCTAGGCGGGAGATCACAGGGAGCTCCACATGAGATGCAGAGCTTTCAAAAAGGAGAGAGGAATGTACATCATAAATAATACCTAGAGCAGGATGGGAAATATTTTTCCCCTTGAGGGCCACATTCCCTTCCAGGGTCCACATGTTAATGGTGGGTGGAGCCAGAAGCAAAAGTGGGTGGAGCAACCAAGGTTAATTTGATTTTGTACAGTAGAATATATTCTACACAAGCTCCTCTCGATCCTCTATCCAAGCAAGCAAGAGGCATTGTCAGAGTTCAAGGATATCATCCAGGCAGGCAGAAACACACTTTTTTAAAATAATATTTTATTAGTTTTCCAAAAATAACAAAAAAATAAAACAACAATACAAATTCATAACCAAATATAGAAAAATTGACGTCCCCCTGGTCCCTTCCCTGGTTTCATTGTTTATCATCATACCGCATGTCTATTCGAAATTTAACAACCTTTAAAATTACTTATTGTTCTAAAATCCTGCTAATGTCTTAACCTGTGTACATTGCTTCAGTATATATGCAATAAAGTCCTTCCAGTCTTCCTTAAATTCATTGTCATCTCTTCCTCTTAATTTCATTGTCAATTTTGCCATTTCAGTATATTCCATTAGTTTGACTTGCCAATCTTCTTTAACTGGGACACCTTCTTCTTTCCAATGTTGTGCTAGCAATATTTGTGTGGCCGTAGTTGCATACATAAATAAGTCCTTTTGTGATCGTGGTATATCCACTCCCATAATACCTAGTAGGAAAGCTTCTGGTTTTTTACAAAAGTTATTTTAAACATCTTCTTCATTTCACTATAAATCATTTCCCAATATTCCTTTACAATTTTACAATCCCACCACATATGGAGAAATGTCCCTTCTGCTAATTTTGGAGGGCCCCATTCAGACCTGTGCTTCCCCATCTCAAGCTCGCAGCCCAGAAAGCAGTTTCTTGTGTCGGATCAATAAGAGACAACTCGCTTTCCCAACCTCTACAAATCCTGGCTAAGGAGAGCCCTGCCAATGACCCATCTTAGACCAGCATTCTGTTCTCACAATGACCAACCAGATGGCTGTAGGAAACATGCAAGCAAGAACCAAGAAAAAGAGGACTCCCCTCTGGTGGTTTTCAGCAATATTCAGAAGCATTACTGCCTCCAGCTGTGGAGGCTGAGCATACCCATAAGGCTAGTAACTAGTAGGTGGACTGATAGGCTTGTCCACCATGAATTTCTTCAATCTGCCTTAAAAGCCATCATTCCCTCCCCAGATCCTTCAAGTGTCCCTATCTTCCAGGGACGTTCCTGGATTTACAGAGGCCGTCCCAGTTTCTCCTTTTATCCCAGAATGTCCCGCTTTTCCTATTTTCATTGGAGAAATGGTGGAGGGTATGGAGTTATGCAACTCCTGGACCAGGCGATAAATAACTATACAACCGTTAGAAAACATCTGAAGGCAGCCCTGTATAGGGAAGGATTTTTTTAAAAAAAAAAAATCTTTACTGTTTTATTATGTTTTTATATGTGTCGGAAGCCGCCCAGAGTAGCTGGGGCAACCCAGTTCAAAGGGCATGGTAAGAAGAAGAAGAAGAAGAAGAAGAAGAAGAAGAAGAAGAAGAAGAAGAAGAAGAAGAAGAAGAAGATATAGGACATCCCTATTTATCACCTTGCCGACAAAGGTCCGTATAGTTAAAGCTATGGTTTTCCCAGTAGTGATGTATGGAAGTGAGAGCTGGACCATAAAGAAGGCTGATTGCCAAAGAATTGATGCTTTTGAATTATGGTGCTAGAGGAGACTCTTGAGAGTCCCATGGACTGCAAGAAGATCAAACCTCTCCAATCTGAAGGAAATCAGCCCTAAGTGCTCACTGGAAGGACAGATCCTGTAGCTGAGGCTCCAATACTCATAAGAAGACTCCCTGGAAAAGACCCTGATGTTGGGAAAGATGGAGGGCACAAGGAGAAGGGGATGACAGAGGACAAGATGGTTGGGCAGTGTTCTCGAAGCTACCAGCATGAGTTTGTCCAAACTGCGGGAGGCAGTGGAAGACAGGAGGGCCTGGGGTGCTCTGGTCCATGGGGTCATGAAGAGTCGGACATGACTAAATGACTAAACACAACACAATTTTCATTGGAGAGACATTGGAGTGTCTGCCTCCCATGGAAGCAAATCCCATTGTTTCGCTCTTTAAATCTCTCCCAGTTTTGCTTCCATTCACACTCCTTCCTTTGACTTTTTATATTCTGTAGATCACTCGGTCTTCTAGCAGTCCTTTCCTAACCCCCTGTTTCTTCTGCTCTTCCTTCCATAGGCCCATCTGTCAAAGATCAGTGCCTCACATAACTAAGAAAGAGGAAATGCCCCGTCAAAAAATAGAGGACAAAAGAAGATGCAGATCTGCATATAAATTGCATGTGCTGATTATCTGACTATTTTTATATGTGGTTGAAAAAACATAAATAATTAGAAATAGTGGGGAAGACTGTGATCAATGATGACCTGTGTGTCTCCTTAGTTTGCATTCCTGGTGCTGCTAACAGTTAATGGGCAAATTCAGGGCCTCTGCTCTCCCTTCTTAAGGTTGTAGCTCACTGGCAGTGTGTCTCTTTGCATGCAAAAAGTCCCAGGCTTCACACACACACACACACACAGACACAGCATCTCCAGTTGGGACTGGGAATGTCCCCTGCCTAAAACCCGTGAAAAACATGTCCAATCAAGATTGCTGAACTAGATGGACCAACGGTCTGAGATGGTACAAGGTAGCTTCCTATGCATTTAAAACACAGAGTCCACCAAAAACATTTAAAACACAGAGTCCACCAAATAGAGCAGCCTTTTCCAACCTTGGTGTCCCAGATGATGCTGGACTACAGCTACCAGCCAGCAGAGCCCAATGCTCAGGGATGATGGGTATTGTAGTACAGGAACATCTAAGGACCTAACGCTACAAAAAATGGAATAGGGGATTCCTTCAAATAGAGGACCAACACATGGTTGTCCTAGTTCTTAAGATAACTCAGCCACAGGGAGGCGGACATCATTCTGGCTTCCTATTCTCCCTGTGACAACTAGGCAAATGAGCCGATCACAGCCAGAGGCTTCACAGCCCCCATAAAACAACAACAACAACAACCACAAAAGTACAACAAAAATGTAAGCTCACAGCAGTAATGCCAGTATGCTGCTGTGCAGAGTTAATTGATTTGAATGATATTACTATTCTGGTGAAGTAGTCACATGACCTCAAGGCAGGTGTACAGAATGAGTTGCTATATGCCTGAGGTAGTTGTGCCTTGTGTGTGTGTTTATTGAGGGGGGGCACTTTTGGATGCTCTTTGATGCTAAAAATAAAAATCTGAGTCCATTTCTGGGTGCTGCATTTTAAGAAGGATATTGACAAACTCAGGCATGTCCAGGAGGCAATCGGCATGGCAAAAGGTTTTTGCACAAGCTTCACGAAAACAAAGCAGCAGCAGAAATGAAGCTCACAATCAGGAATACAGACACAGACCACCTCCTACAACTCTGTCAACACATCGTTCCCCTTCAGGATGTCCCACCCCCTGGAAGAAAGAAATGCCGCCCCCCCCCCTTCGTAACTCCCCAGTTGTTAATTTATTTTATTTATTAAACCTACTAATTGCTTTTCTTTTTACAAAGCTACTTACAAGAATAATTAAATAAAATTTACACTGAAACCACTGGCCGGGGTTGGTTGGTGGGATGTGGAGTCTAATTTGAGCTGGATAGTCTATATTCCTGGGACCTTCCTATATTCCTGGGACCTCCATCAGAGATTTTACACAGGGGATGAGAACCTGTTGCATTCCAGTTGTAGCTGGACTACAACTGCTGCCGCCACCTGACCACTGGCCATGCTGGCTGGA
Organism: Podarcis muralis; assembly: GCF_964188315.1. Classification (NCBI taxonomy): domain Eukaryota; kingdom Metazoa; phylum Chordata; class Lepidosauria; order Squamata; family Lacertidae; genus Podarcis; species Podarcis muralis. The sequence continues at coordinate 20,715,217 of NC_135668.1, read as the reverse complement.
GCTGATGGGAGTCCAGCAACACTGGAGGGCCTCAATTTTTCCATGCCAGGGATAGACTAGGCCTCATGGAGGCACTTGTGGCCTGAAAGGCACATAAGCAGGGGTCAGCAAGGCTTGCCGGGCATGGGCCAGATCACTCCCACGGAGATCCTCCATGGGCCAAGTCGGCACAGCGCAATGACAGAAATTGCTTCTGCGCATGCCCAGACACCAAAAATCACGCCTGCGCAGAAGCAATTTTTGGTGCACAGAAGTGATTTGCGGGCCGCAGACATGCACAGACGCAATTTCCAGCATCTGGGCATGCGCAGAAGTGATTTCCGGAGCCACAGAAGAGAGTCCCCGCTCCTCGCTGCATTGATTTAGCGCAGCATGTGGGGACTCGCAGAGCAGACGACTCGGCTCGGGAGCTGGATAAATGGCCTCCATGGGCCGCTTCTGGCCCATGGGCCTTTGGTTGCCTATCCCTGCACATAAGTGATCCCACAAAGCGGACAGGAAGGACACATATTTTGAAATCAATATCTAGCATCACTATGTCCAAATAAGGCTTTGGACCGTGTTGGGGAATCTGTGGCCCCCAGATGTTGCTGGATTCCCATTGTCCCTTCCTGTTGCCCATTCTGGTTAGGGTGGATGGGCGTTAGAGTCCAACAACATCTAGAGGGTCACATCTCTCCCATCCCTGCTTTGGAGGCAGCAGCTGGCAGCTCTGCAGGTTCAGAAGACCTCCTTGTTTTCCACGAGGTATCTGTTTTGGCTCAGAGCATGTGCTTGGGAATGGAGGATACGGACCTTAAGAGCGATAAGAAGCCTAAACAAGCAGACTGGCTGCTAATCTGACAATCAGAGGAAGACCTGAATGCCAGAAAGAGAAATGGAGGGTGCCCTACACCACGATGAGAGACTCGTTGGCTGCAAGGAAGGTAGCACTTTGCATTCCTTAAGTGCTGGGCAAGCACAAATGAATTGAGATTTATTGGGAGTGCCTGGCACTTTGCTGACACCAGCAAAGTTCTAAGGGAAGATAGTGGGGCAAGTGGGTCTTCTCCAGACACAAGAGAAAGTAGAAGGTCTGGAGCTACTCCGTCTTGTCAACTCTCAGGATGCATCGCTGCCTTAAGCTCAGGACATCCAAAATTGACAGCTTGGGCCTACACCCAACTTTCCAATGCTCTCCAGTCCAGATTTACGACTCTATTACCGTGTTCTCTGGCCTTTCAATGCCATTTAATCCTAATGCCCTGTAGTCTTCCTCTGGCCTTCAAAAAACAGGAGGTTTCCCCACAATGTGAAAGGATGGATTTTACATCAGGAGAGCCATAGCTCAGTGGCAGAGCATCTGCTTTGCATACAGAAAGTCTCAGGTTCAACTCATGGCATCGCTAGGTAGGAAGATGTCTGAAACTCTGAAGAGCCGCTAACAGTCACTGCAGACAGTACAGAGCTAGATGGACCAATTATCTGACTCAGTGTAAGGCAACTTCCTATGTTCCTTCTTGCTTAGGACAACCTGCAGTTCAGTGGCACAGCATCTGCTCTGCCTACAGAAGTTCCTAGGTTCAATCCCCAGCATCTCCAGGTAGGGTTGGGAGAGTACCCTCTCTGAAACCATGGAGAGCAGCTGCTGTTCAATGTAGGCAGTACTGAACCAGATGGAACAATGGGTTGACTCCGTATATGGCAGCTACCTATGTTCCTATGAATTACTTGTTTCTCATTAGGACTGCTAATTAGGAGAGTCAGTGTGGTATAGTGGTTAAGAGGGGTAGACTCATAATCTGGTGAACCGGGTTCGCTTCCCCGCTCCTCCACATGCAGCTGCCGGGTGACCTTGGGCTAGTCACACTTCTTGGATGTCTCTCAGCCTCACTCACCTCACAGAGTGTTTGTTGTGGGGAAGGAAGGGAAAGAAGAATGTTAGCCGCTTTGAGACTCCTTTGGGTAGTGATAAAGCAGGATATCAAATCCAAACTCTTCTTCTTCTCTTCTGCTGTTTCAAGAATGTGGACCCAAAGGTCAGGTTACCGAAATTGTCTCAAGGGGAAGTTGAGGGAATATCTTCAGAGGGAAGGATAAGATGGCTTCTCTACCAACTGGAGGTTCCATAAGCAGCATAGTCAGGAGGAAATGAATACATGGTTAGATAATTGTTGAACAACAACAACAACAAATAATAATAATAATTATTAGGTCATGGATCATGGGAGATGGAGTCCAAAAACATCTGGCTGACACTACATTAAAGGTAAAGGTACCCCTGCCCGTACGGGCCAGTCTTGACAGACTCTGGGGTTGTGCGCCCATCTCACTCAAGAGGCCAGGGGCCAGCGCTGTCCGGAGACACTTCCAGGTCACGTGGCCAGCGTAACAAAGCTGCATCTGGTGAGCCAGCGCAGCACACAGAAATGCTGTTTACCTTCCCGCCAGTAAGCGGTCCCTATTTATCTACTTGCACCTGGGGGTGCTTTCGAACTGCTAGGTGGGCAGGCGCTGGGACCGAGCAACGGGAGCGCACCCCGCCGCGGGGATTCGAACCGCCGACCTTTCTATCGGCAAGCCCTAGGCGCTGAGGCTTTTACCCACAGCGCCACCCGCGTCCTGACACACTACATTAGCTACCCCTATTTCAAGGGGCCCATGACAGACAACTGCAAGGGACAAGATGCCTCCAATCAGCTCCCAGGGGAGAAAAAGCACATGCCTGTCTGGCCACATGTGGCTTGGCGTATGTCTTATATGGAGATGCAAGCCCATTCCAACAGGAACCCAGAATGATTTTCTTTTGGCTGCCTAGCTAGAAACACATGAGTGTTCTTCGTTACATAGAAGGAGGAGATGAAGCCCAATGGTTTGAATTAAGAAGGAAAATATTTATAGAAAACCCCACACTTTTTCTTTTACAAGAAAGGTTCTCTACAGCTCCATGGTGACTGAAATCTGCTCTGAGCTTTAGCAAGCTGCTAAATAAGCTGGATTTGGAGTTGCCAAGCCTTAACATCAAGCTTTGGCAACCTGGTTCCCTCTAGTTGTTTTGGACTAAAACTCCGAAGCTGGGCTGGCTGGGGCAGATGGGAGTTGTAGTCCACAATATTTGGAAGATCCCAGATTGACAAAGTCTCTCTACATGCACCACAGGCAGTACAAGGTATTGCTGCCTCAGTTTACCAGTCCAGTTTGCCCAGTGGTCCGCTAAACCTTGTGGAAGCACATTTTCTAGCTGACTTATTTGGGGCTCTGGCTGTTGGGCCTGTACTCCAATGTGATTGGCAAAGCACCAACTGTTTTCTGTCTCAAGCCAGTTCTGATGCAATATTTTCCATGCAATTTTTATTGATTTTCTACGGGAACTCAGTGAGAAAGACCAAGCTAGACACGACGGCGACAGGCCCATGTTTTTCAACGAATGTAGAAAGTTCCCAAAAGAGGACCAATTGGGGGAGGAAGTGTTGGAGTACAATAACAGAGATCATCCCTTGTGCGATTAAGGGGTTAATTCTGTTGGTGTTAAAGTTAACTAGCCAATAGGAGTGTGAGTGGAAGTGCTGCTTAGCAACCAGGCAGAGTGGCATGATCCTTGCTGAGGTAATACATGCCCGCATTGGCCGATTGGCTCCTAATGGGGAGGGAAAGGAGGACACTGAATGGTGAAAGAGAAGGCAGAACTGGCTTCTCTCTTGAGGTTACCAGTGTGTGAATCACTATGGCCAGGCTACCCCTGTCCATCCATGGCCATTGACACACATATATCCACGCAGAAACACGTCAAAGGCAGATTTATGGAACCAGCTGGGAGGAATAAAAAGCATGTCTTCACATTTTTGGATGTGACACCAAAGTCCTTTTCCGGCATCTCTTCTGGAATGTGTCCCTGTCATCGTGGAAGCATGAAAAATGAACAAAACAAAACATGATCTCACACAAGCAATGGATGTTGAAGTTTAAGACGTTGGCGTCCAAAACAAGTTATGGAGCCATGGACAGTCTCCTTACTGCTCCAACAAGCACTCTGCTTCCCCATGTACTGTTTATTGCTAAACTCTTTATTGGAAGGGCCATAGCTCGGTGGCAGAACATCTGCTTTGCATACCAAAGGTCTCAGGTTTGATCCCTGGCATCTCCAGCTAGGGCTGCACATGTCCCCTGCTGGAAAACTTGGAGAGGTGCTAGACAGACCATTGGCCTAACTCCGTATGAAGCAGCTTCCCATGTTCCTATGGAAGCAAACATGTACATGTACCACCATTTGGGGGCCCATTTGGGCAAATGGCTTGGGGGCTGGATGGATAGATAGTTGCAGATAAATAAACAACTTCCATCTGGTTGGTAACTGTGAGCCACACAACATGCTGCAGAAGTTGTTAGACCTGTGATTTGACCCAGGTCCGTTCTTAACCTTAAACAGTTCTTAACCTTAACCATTCGTAACCTGAGACAGACTCTGGGTTAGCAGAATGTAACCCGAGGTACCACAGACTCTGGGTTAGAAGCGTATGTAACCCGAGGTACCACTGTATTAAGTGCTGTTTTTCTAGAAAAAGAGGTGCTGGAACTCACCATAAATGCCTCTCTTGTTCTCTTATAATGGCAATGGTGCCTACCTGAGATGTGCTGGAACTAAGGGGGGGGGGAAGCCCTGATTAGTATTGTGGAATAGGATGTCCTTCTTTTTGTCGGAGGAATGTTGGAGGGTATGCCATAGCTCACTGGCAGATCTTCTGTTTTGCAGGTCCCATGTTCAATCCCCAGCATCTCCAGGTAAGGCTGGGAATGTCCTCATACCTGAAACCCTGGAGATCGACTGCCATTCAGTATCCATGATACTGAGCTATGGTCTGACTCAGTATAAGGCGGCTTCCTACCTTTGCCTGCCTGATTTTCCTTCCTGCTTTGTTCTACCAGCCTTTCTCATCCTTGGGTCCCCAGATGTTTGGGGCCTACAACTCCCATCATCCCTGACCACTGGTCCTGTGAGCTAGGGATCATGGGAGTTGTAGGCCAAAAACATCTGGGGACCCAAGGTTGAGAAAGGCTGTAACCCTGCAGGGAAGCATATGGCTCATCTCCCCAGCTGCCTGTGGGGCGACCAGGCATCTCAGCCAATCCAAAAGAGTCCAACCGTCACGCCACCTGCCTGCCCCTCTCTGGAGACCTGGGCCCTGCACTGGTAGTGAGGATCGTTAAGCTGAAAATTGTTCAGGTTCAGCGATCTCTCCCCCACCCCAGAGCCCCCAAGGATCTGCCACCTGATAATAAGGTTAGCCCCCCTTTTAGAAGCCTCCTATGGGGGGAGGGGATGCCAGTGCGGTGATGCTATGAAGAGGTCTCTGTGGAGTACAATGTTGAAGGCTAAAGCTGGAGTCCTAAACACAGTGTTGTTGTTTTTTTCCTTTAAAAATGTTTAGGGATACTCTCATTTTCCTACTCATATTGAAATACTGCCCCTCAGGGAGGCCAAACTTAGATCCACAAAATGTTTAGGGGTATGCGTACCCCTGCGTCTCCCCAGAAAAAAAGCACTTCCTAAACACAAAGATTAAGGTGTAGGGGATGTATGTAACTGTCAATTTCGGCTTTTCTCCATTTCTCGTTTTTCCATTCTTAAATCCAGTCCTCCACATTTTCATCTTAGTCCTTTTTCATCTTAGTTGCAAATTGCTATTACTCTACAAAGTTTTTGCATACAATTTCCCCTTGCAGACACATTTTTTTGCAAAGCCGTTTCTGCCAATGTACTGCATTTTTTTGTATGTCGCTTTTCACAAGTGTATGCATTTTTATGCACACTCTGGGAACGCATTACAGGGGTGGAGAGCTGCATTGCAAAATTCGTAGGAGTGCCAGTTTTCAAAGGATGGCTATGTTTTAGTTTGTGCATTGTTTTTAAAAAATGTAAATCAGGGAGGTTCATCTTTGAACGTGAACATAACTGAATTTCTCCCTCGTCCCTTCTAGGGAGTCAGCTCCATCAGCGAGAACGGAGTAAACATGCAAGGAATTGCATTGCCAAAATACTGTTCTATACTGTCCTATGTGTCTCCTGGGCTCAATCTGCATCATCCCCCATTGCAGTGGTGAGGAACTTTTGGTCCATGGGTGTAATTTGGCCTACCAGACCTCCTAATTTGGGCTGCAAGGTTACTTCAGTCAAGCCACACTCAGCTGCCCTACGTCTCATGCCATATAGGTGTAGATCAGGTAAAGATGTATCTGGGCCACAAGGGGTTTTCAGGGACCACTAATCAGCTGGTCCCCAGCACCAGCAAAGGGCTTTGCGAACCCTCAAAATCAGGCGGTGGTTGGGGCTTGCAAAGCAAAGCAGTGTGCAAGCCAAAACAGGTTGCTTGACATGTGGTGAGTAACAGCTGAGGAGCCCCAGCCACCTGTCCAACTTGATCCATTGTTTGTGGGAGGAGAGATCTGAATTCAGCCAATAAGTGTGGGCAAAACATACAGAAGGCTGTTGTTCTTTCTTCTTGTTCATCTTGCTCAAAGAGGCAAGGTCAACAGATGCAGCGACAAGGAGGAGGATCAGGGCCAGGAGGCTCAAGAGATTGTGTGGGGTGGGCATGGGGGGCTTTACTGAGGCATGAGCCTTGGACAGCGCCCTGCAATGCCAACTCCTGGTGCCAACCTGGGGAGTAATTATACTGTTTCACATTTCACAGACGAAATGTGCTTGTAACATCCCTGTTCTGTTATCAAAAGCTATTGCCCGACCTGTTCTGCCTGGTGCATTTGATGACTCTGCAATACACCATCCCTCAATTATTTAAAGGCTAAGAGAGAGTGTTTCTTCTTTTGGCTAAAGTTTTTTTTTCTCCCCCCCAAAAAATAATTGGCTTACGGTTAGAGTGCATTAGCAACAATTCAAAATACACCTTGTGGAAGGCAACGTTGGAAATGTTGCTGCACGGCACCTAAGTGCCATGGGTCCATAAATTTACTTGTGTACGCATTTATAGGGAAGGGTCACAGCTTAGTGGCAGAGCAACTGCTTTGCATGCAGATGGTCCCTGGTTCAACTTCTGGCACCTCCAAATAGGCACATCGGTGACCTCTTTTGCCCTTGTTTTTGATGTTGCATCTCCTGCTTAGGGCTGGCTTCCGTGGCCAACCTTATTATGACCAGGTGGACCATCTGGAGTTTAGTAAATCTCATTGAACTCACTGTGGACTTTTTTCCAAGTAAGAATGTGCAGTGAGTAAACATCTCAACCAAGCCAAGTTGGCGGGATGGAGGACATCAAACCCCTTCCCCTCTTCACAGGTATGGTTCCAGGATAGGGGCAAAGCCCTATATTGATGTCTCCAGTCTCTGGCCTATAGCATCTTACCCCAAACTTCTGGTACACTCAGCCATAAAACCAGCTTGCCAGACCCGGCTCCATAGGCTAAGGATACCCAACAAGTTGGAGTGCTGGCCTGAGTTCTGTCAGCTGACCTTGCATCCTTATGGAGAAGCACCACTTCCTATGCCACATTTGGGAACTTCAGGCCGCAAGACTGAATGCAGACCTTCAGGCACATCTGCCTGGCCCTCTGAACTTTCTCCGGGCCACTTTTCTCACTAGCCACACCTCATTTGGATGTTTTTACCTAGCTGGGATGTGTCCTTGAGCTCTGATAAAGCCTCTTATTGTCAGGAGTGCATGCAGGAGCAAGGCCCTGTGACCGGTAGGGCTTCGCAGGACAGGGCTTTCCTAAGTTTGTTCTGAAGAGGCAAGGCACGGCCGTACAGCTGAGGCCGACTGGTAATTCACAGCACCTGGTGGCAAGAGCCAGGAAGGGATATAAGGTCAGCATTTCCCTTTGGCTATTTGCCACAGCAACACGCTTCCTGCGTTTGGCTTCTTGACTCCTTGCTTCCTGATCCTTGGACCCTTGGCTCCTTGACTCCTGGTTTCTTGGACCCTCAGACCCTTGGCTTCCTGACTCCCATTCTTGCCCCCAGTCCCGATGTCCTCAGCTGGGACTTCGACCACCCGTAAACCAGACCGTGACACTTATTTCCCTCCTAGAGTACACAGTTGGGTGTGTGAGCGGGTGCAGAAACTAGTCCACTGTCCTAAGGTATTTTTATTTATTTCTATTATTATTTCTGTTCGATTTATAAACCGCCCTTCATCAAAGATCTCAGGGTGGTTCACAGGATAAATACAAGTAAATAAGTGAAACAAAACAGCAAAATAATAACCTCCCCTTCCCAAAGACACCTTTAAAAGGCTGTAGAATATTAATCAACCCAAGGCCTGGTTGAAGAGGAACGTTTTTGCCTGGTACCTAAATATATATAATGAAGGCACCAGGCAAACCTTCCTGGGGAGAGCATTCCACAAATGGGGAGCTACTACAGAAAAGGCCTGTTCTCATGTTGCCACCCTCCAGACCTCACATGGAGAAGGCATATGAAGAAGGACCTCAGAGTCCGGGGTGGTTTATATGGGGAGAGGCAGCCCTTCAGATATGGTGGTCCTGAGCCGTTTAAACTTTACTATCATTGCTCTGCCCGTTTTTGCCTCTGGCCCTTCCCACCACAGTCATGTGGCCCTCAGAAGATTACCCAGAAGGGAATGCAGCCGCTTGGCTAAACAAGATTCCATACCAAGCCCTATAACACTTTCACACACGCTGGTCTGACTTTCCCATCGGTTAACAACACAGACTCTCTCTCTCTCTCTCTCTCCCTCTCTCTCTCTCTCTCTCTCTCTCTCTCTCTCTCTCCCCGTGCTTCCCACCAGCTCTGCCTGGAATCATCTCACCTCATCTCATCTATCTAATCTGCTATCGACGTCCAGCTGGTCAATGGCAACAACTCCCACCTTCAGCCCTTGATTCCTGTTTGCCAGACCTCCAATTCATTCACAACCACATCTCCTACCTCTGACGTCTGACGCCCCGCATCCAGAATCCAGAACCTAGGACAGCCCCAAGCCTGGCAGCACCTTGAAACATCCAGACAAAACAAGCCCATAAAAATTAAGGCTGACGGCCAATTAAATTTTGTTCAGTTAATGAATCATCATCTCCCTTTCAAGCATTTAAGCTTAAATGTGAAATCAATTTGCTTATTACTAAAACCTCGATCCAGGTGTCTTTTTAGAGGCGTTGAATGGCATGTAAGTTAAAAGACAAAGGTCGCCTCCAGATTGTCAGTGTTTTGCAGGAGGGATTCAATCACGTAAATTTAGGTTTCTGCAGTGAAAATGTTCTGGCACTATTGTTGTTGTTTTCTAAAAACACACGCTAGACTTTCTGTGATCAGCTTAGTTGGTTAGAGCATGTTGCTGATAACGCCACAGTTGCAGGTTCAATCCCCATATGGGACAGCTGCATTGGACTAGATCATCAAGGTCCCTTCCAACACAACATTTCTATGATCTTTGATTAGATAAAACGTAAAAGGTAAAGGACCCACGGACAGTTCAGTCAAAGGTGACTATGGGGTTGAGGCACTCATCTCACTTTTCAGGCCGAGGGAGCCAGCATTTGTCCACAGACAGCTTTCTGGGTCATGTGGCCAGCATGACTAAACCACTTCTGGCACAACGGGACACCGTGATGGAAGCCAGAGCACACAGAAATGCCTTTTACCTTCATGTCACAGCATTACCTATTTATCTACTTACACTGGTGTGCTTTCAACTTACTAGGTTGGCAGAAGCTGGGACAGAGCCGCAGGAGCTCACCCCGTCGCAGGGATTCGAACCACCAACCTTCCAACCACCAAACCCAAGAGGCTCGGTAGTTTAGACCAGTGTTTCCCAACCTTGTGCCTCCAGCTGTTTTTGGACTACAATTCCCATCATCCCTTGCCACTGGTCTTGCTAGTCAGGGATGATGGGAGTTGTAGTTCAAAAACAGCTGGAGGCACAAGGTTGGGAAACACTGGTTTAGACCACAGCGCCACCCACATCCAGACATATTTCTCCGTCTCTCGTTATGCTAGAACCCAGGACCATCCACTGAAGCTGAATGTTGGACGATTCAGGACAGGCAAAAGAAAGCACTTCTTCACATGCAGCAGCAGCACATAGTGGAGCAAGGGGATTTGCTCCCACATCACATAGCAACGGCCACCGACTCAAACTGCTTCGAAAGAGGATTGCCAAAGTGGTGAAGATAAGGCTTCCTGGGGTTACTAGCCATGATGGCTATGCTCTGCCCCCCACCCGTGTTGGAGGCGCTGTGCCTCTGAATACCAGTTGCCAGGATCCAATCGCAAGTGGGGAGAGCGCTGTTGTACTCTGGTGCTGCTAAAGGGCTTCCCAGAAGCCTGTACACTGTGAGCACAGGACGCTGAACTAGACATTGGCCCGATCCCACTGGGCTCTTCTTATCTTCGGAGGAGGGGAAGAATGGAAAGGAGACGTTGCCCAGAGAGGTGAAAAGAGCATTTACTCAGCTGAGCAGGTTAGAACAGTGTGTCACTTCATCCAGCAAATTATCTTTCTTTTGCCACGTTCTTTTATTGAAGCCGGACTAGCAGAGCCTCAGGTCTGCTTGCTGACCAGAATTTGAATGGGGCTCATTGAGGGTTTTCGTGGAAAATAGCCTAAGAATGCAAGAATCACCTTGCTTGATCAGGCCAAGATACCGCTTGCGCTGGAGATGCTCCCAGAGCTCTGTCTATTCCTTGCTCTCTCGCTGTCAGCTCCGAGCAGAACAGCAGCTAACTTCATGCTTGGGCACGCCAATGTGGTGTAGTGGTTAAGAGCAGTAGACTCGTAATCTGGTGAACTGGGTTCGCGTCTCCGCTCCTCCACATGCAGCTGCTGGGTGACCTTGGGCTAGTCACACTTCTCTGAAGTCTCTCAGCCCCATTCACCTCACAGAGTGTTTGTTGTGGGGGAGGAAGGGAAAGGAGAATGTTAGCCACTTTGAGACACCTTAGGGTAGTGATAAAGCGGGATATCAAATCCAAACTCTTCTTCTTTTTCTTCTTCTTCATAGGTGGGCACAGCCTAGCTATCCATGTGGAGAAGCAACAGAGCAGGGGTGGGGGAGCTCCCCCCCCCCCACACACACACACACATTCCCACCTGGGCAAACTTCTGAGTGCCAGGGTTGCTCAGGGCCAGAGGCAAGAGTCAGCAGGGCAATGGATGCAGTGACATAGAATCATAGAATCATAGAGTTGGAATAGACCACAAGGGCCATCGAGTCCAACCCCCTGCCGAGCAGGAAACACCATCAGAGCACTCCTGACATATGGTTGTCAAGCCTCTGCTTAAAGACCTCCAAAGAAGGAGACTCCACCACACTCCTTGGCAGCAAATTCCACTGTCGAACAGCTCTTACTGTCAGGAAGTTCTTCCTAATGTTTAGGTGGAATCTTCTTTCTTGTAGTTTGGATCCATTGCTCCGTGTCCGCTTCTCTGGAGCAGCAGAAAACAACCTTTCTCCCTCCTCTATATGACATCCTTTTATATATTTGAACATGGCTATCATATCACCCTTAACCTCCTCTTCTCCAGGCTAAACATGCCCAGCTCCCTTAGCTGTTCCTCATAAGGCATCGTTTCCAGGCCTTTGACCATTTTGGTTGCCCTCCTCTGGACACGTTCCAGTTTGTCAGTGTCCTTCTTGAACTGTGGTGCCCAGAACTGGACACAGTACTCCAGGTGAGGTCTGACCAGAGCAGAATATAGTGGCACTATTACTTCCCTTGATCTAGATGCTATACTCCTATTGATGCAGCCCAGAGTTGCACTGGCTTTTTTAGCTGCCACGTCACACTGTTGGCTCATGTCAAGTTTGTGGTCAACCAAGACTCCTAGATCCTTTTCACATGTGCTGCTCTCAAGCCAGGTGTCACCCATCTTGTATTTGTGCCTCTCATTTTTTTTGCCCAAGTGCAATGCTTTACATTTCTCCCTGTTAAAGTTCATCTTGTTTGTTTTGGCCCAGTTCTCTAATCTGTCAAGGTCGTTTTGAAGTGTGATCCTGTCCTCTGGGGTGTTAGCCACCCCACCCCACCCAGTTTGGTGTCATCTGCAAATTTGATCAGGATGCCCTTGAGTCCATCATCCAAGTCGTTGATAAAGATGTTGAATAAGACCGGGCCCAAGACAGAACCCTGTGGCACCCCACTAGTCACTCTTCTCCAGGATGAAGAGGAACCATTGATGAGCGCCCTTTGGGTTCGGTCAGTCAGCCAGTTACAAATCCACTGAGTGGTAGCATAGTCAAGACCGCATTTTACCAGCTTCTTTACAAGAATATCATGGGCCACCTTGTCGAATGCCTTGCTGAAATCAAGGTAGGCTACATCCACTGCGTTCCCTTCATCTACCAGGCTTGTAATTCTGTCAAAAAACGAGATCAGGTTAGTCTGACATGACTTATTTTTCAGAAATCCATGCTGACTATTGGTGATCACAGCATTCCTTTCTAGGTGCTCACAGACTGTTTGCTTAATGATCTGCTCCAGAATCTTCCCTGGTATTGATGTCAGACTGACTGGGCGATAATTATTTGGGTCCTCTCTTTTTCCCTTTTTGAAAATAGGGACAACATAGCATGGGAAGCCCACAGGAACAGTTGCCCTGGGCGCAAGATTGTTAGGGCCACAAAAATTCAACACCTTGTGCTGCCTCAATACAGCTGCATGTTTCTATCGCTGGACTCCTTTGAAAACAGCTTCTCCATGAGAACCAGGAAATGACCTCTCCAGACAATGGAATGACTCTTCTTTTCTTATCTCTGCAGCTACAATCAGTTGAATGCGCATGTGTACTCCGTCTGTTTTGCTCCCTCCCAACCCTGCCTCCTTGCAGCCCCGGGCACTGGCAGCACAAGCTACACCACTGAATGGATGTGGCTCTTACTTCCTTGCAGTAAGCTACATTTCAGCCACATAAAAGTCAGAGGTCTCTACACCTGCATCTCTCCATCTCCCATCCAGGGAAGCAAGAAGCATTATGACAATTCAATGTCACATTCCAGCCAGGCAAAAGCACTCAATGAGGGCGCTGAGCTGTGTCCGTTCAAAAATTCTGACGGAAATGGGAATAGAAATTGCCAGCATTTACTTATTTGTCCCATGTCCGAAACAGAAATCACTCCTGTGAATGCGATAGATATTCACTGTTGTGGCTTTTAGTCCACAAAGAACACACAGTTTGCATTGTGTTTCCATTGCATTGACCTGAATGGGGTGGAGTAACATAATGACAATATAATCATATTGATGGTCAAAGTTACATGATTTCACCACAGTGGACAGCAAGACGAATAATGCAGTTTGGGGCAGAAGATGAGCTGCAGCAGAACAGACACATGTGTCTAGTAGAGGGCAGAATGGGAAATGATGCCTTTCTACAGCCCTGCTAGCTGCCCAACAGGCAGAAATATAGAGTTCCAGCCACCAGGCATCTCCAGTTGTTCTTATGTGTTTAACTGGTAAGTGTCTTCTTGAGGAAATGAGATTCTTTGCTTCTCATTCTTCCTAGTTCTGCCAAGAGATTTCATGTCTATTTGCATTACCCAATGGTGTAGTTGGGGGGAGTGGTAGAGGGGCTGTTGCCTCTATTTGGGGGGGGGGGCTCAAAATTTCAAAAGAAAAATAAACCACTATGAGCAGGCATAGGCAAACTCGGCCCTCCAGATGTTTTGGGACTACAACTCCCATCGTCCCTAGCTAAGAGGACCAGTGGTCAGGGATGATGGGAACTGTAGTCCCAAAACATCTGGAGGGTCGAGTTTGCCTATGCCTGGCTTTGAGGCTTTTTTAAAAAAACCAAGCAGTGAAATAATTATAAAATAACTAGCCACTGCCACTGTTGCCTCCTCAGCTTCCCTCTCCCTCCTGAGAAGACCCTTCCCCACCACCATCACCCAGCCCTGCCAGGAAACATGAGATAGGGGACACAATATTTGCCTTGCCCTGGGGTGCTGGCAACCTACGCTACACCACTGGCACTACCTGCAAGCAAAAGTTCAGTTTGTCACTAGCATCACCCTGATCCCAACTCTGAAGGAATCTCCGGTTTCCACGCTGAGCCTCGGTCTGCTTTGACAGTTCCAGATTAATATTCATAAGGAAAACACAAACTTGCGGAATCGCAAGTCAGCGTCTTTCCACAGGCTCAGACCTACTGGCCTCACCTGACCCCGTCTGGAAGATCATTTCAAATCCCATTAGTGCCACAGGAACAGTCCTTACGCATGAGGGATCTCATTCACATGGGTCAGACTGCACGGCCTCCACCTCCCTGTGACCTGTGGCTATAGACTTGCGGCCAAGGGAGTGCACAAACACAGGCATCTCAGTGCGAATTCCATTCAAGATAAACTTGCCTACGAAAAGCAGGGCTGCCCACTAGTCTGGCGCTGTTGCGTTGCAAAGGAGGCTGCCATTCCGTTGCAATAACCATAATGAAGTTAAAGCACAGCCATAGATGGCAGATGATATTGTTTCATTAAGCTGCCTTATGCCATTGGTCCCTCTAGCTTAGAATCATCTACTCTGACTGGCAGCAGCCCTCCATGGTTTCAGTCTCTCCCAGGTCTACCTGGAAATGCCATGGACAGAAGTTGGGACCTTCTATATATGCCAAGCAGATACTCTACTACCACTGAGCAAGGGACCATTGCTTGGTCCCAGCTCCTGCCAACCTAGCAGTTCAAAAGCATGCCAAAAAGTGCAAGTAGATAAATAGGTACCGCTTCGGCAGGAAGATAAACAGCGTTTCCGTGCACTGCTCTGGTTTCAGTGTTCCATTGCACCAGAAGAGGCTTAGTCATGCTGGCCACATGACATGGAAAAACTCCCTCGGCCTGTAAAGTGAGATGAGCGCCGCAACCCCAGAGTCGTCTGCGACTGGACTTAACTGTCAGGGGTCCTTTACCTTTAAAATAATAATAATAACTCTCAGCACCCTTAACAAACTCCCAGCTCCCAGAATTCTCTGGGGGAAGCTGTGAGTTTTTAAAGTGGTATCACAGTGCTTTAACTGTACAGTGTAAAATCGGGACGAATGCTGATAAAACAGGTGGTCGGAGGAGACCATGGTTTGACTATCACCCAAAATGTTTCCTTGTCAAATTATTATTTATTTATTTATTTCATGTTTAACATTTAATATCATCTGTTCAGTGCTTTCTCAGATCGGGCAGGTCCAACCCCTTCCCCCCTCCCATATAAAGCAATGATTTCAATATGCACTGGCAGCTGGTAAACATAAGGAAGCAAAATAAGCAAACCATCGCCATTAAATACGTGTGCTTGGAAGGCATGCAACTTCTGCACGGGGCGTCATGGCAGGCTGCAGGCACAGAGCATCCGATCTGAGGGGAGAGGGAAACGCAGGAAGAGAGGCCGACCTTTTGACACCCAGTTTATTCAATGCCTCTGTTGGGAGACAAGAGGGCCGCCCAGTCCGGGATGCTGGTAGTAGTTTGCAAAGCCTCGCGCTGGCAGGCTGCTCAGGACCATGGTGCCTTGGCCAGCTGCATTGCTGCAGGCTGCTTCACAGCGGCAGGAGGCAAGGATGGCAGCAGGCTGGCGAGGGCTGCTCCGCCAATGCCAGATGGCAGATGAGATTACGAGAAATTTGATTTTGAAGTAATCCATAAACCTGGCTGAGCTAACGTCGTTCCGTATGCATTATCTTGTAATCCCGCCGAAGAGAACATTTTCAAGCAAAGAGACTAATTCCCCCCCATCCCTGCGAGGGCTCCGACAAGCACCCGATAATCCCCACTTTTTTGTTGTTGCTGGAAGTGCTTACAGGGAACCTGCAATGGCAAGAAGGGGCTCTGCCAGCTCCACAACCGAGGTGACGCCTGTCTCCGACGCTTTGCAGATCAGGGGTGATGCACTACACAGTGGACAAACAGATGCAAAAGAAGGCAGGGAGACAAAGGAAGTTGGCCTTTGCAGACTCAGCCCATTAAGCCTTCTAGCTTAGTACTGCCTACACAGACTGGCAGCAGCTCTCCAGGGTTTCAGCGCTCCCAGTCCTACATGGCAGACTTTTCACAACGGCAGTGTCCTTGCTAACTGGGTTGCCATCCCTCCACCACCACCAGCACCCAGGGAATAATGGGAAGGTTAGACCAGAGCACTTGATCACACAGAGAAGTAGTGGGCAGCAAATGGATACACTGAGCTAAGAGGGGGATTGATTGTTATGAACCACATCAACAATCATCACCATTATCTTCATCCACAGACAGCTCTCTCATGTGACATGCAGGTGTAATCTGACATACAGTTTGGGAATGATTACTCAGACACACACACACACCCCAAGTGTCCCTATTTTCCAGGGACAGTCCTGGATTTACAGAAGCCATTCAGGTTTCTAATTTGATGTCCAACATTTTCTTAGGACATCCCTTTTTTCATCAGAGAAACATTGGAGGATATGGAGTTATGCGACCCCTGAGCCAAGGAGATAAGTAACCATACAACCTTTAGAAGTCACCAGAAGGCAGCCCTGTATAGGGAAGTTTTTTTAATGTTCAATGTTTCTTTATTATTCTTTTATATGATGGAAGCTCTACAGAGTGGCTGTGGCAACCCAGTCAGATGGCTATAAATGATAAATTGTTGCTGTTGCTGTTGCTGTTGCTGTTGCTATTTTATTTTATTTATTTATTGAATTTATATACCGCCCTATACCCAGGGGTCTCGGGGCAGTTCACAGAATAAAATCAAGATATAAAACCACAGAATACATAATGAAAATAAAAACAACAACCTAATAGCCCCCCCCAAAAAAAATAAACACATTTTAAAAGGGCATAGGATGTAAATCGGGTCAACCAAAGGCCTGATTAAAAAGGAATGTTTTTTGCCTGGCGCCTAAAGGTGTATAATGAAGGCGGCCGGCAAACTTCCCTGGGGAGAGCATTCCACAGACCAGGGGTAGGCAACTTAAGGCCCGGGGGCCGGATGCGGCCCAATCGCCTTCTAAATCCGGCCCTCGGATGGTCCGGGAATCAGCGTGTTTTTACATAAGTAGAATGTCTCCTTTTATTTAAAATGCATCTCTGGGTTATTTGTGGGGCATAGGAATTTGTTCATTTTTTCCCCTCCCAAAATATAGTCCAGCCCACCACATGATCTGTGGGATGGTGGACCGGCCCATGGCTGAAAAAGGCTGCTGACCCCTGCCACATATGGAGAGCCATGGCAGAGAAGGCCCGTTCTCGTGTTGCCACCCTCCGGACCTCTCAAGGAGAAGGCACATGGAGGAGGGCCTCAGAAGATGATCTCAGGGTCCGGGTAGTTTCATATGGAAAGAGGCGGTCATTGAGGTACAATGGTACCTCGGGTTAAGTACTTAATTCATTCTGGAGGTCCATTCTTAACCTGAAACTGTTCTTAACCCTGAAGCACCACTTTAGCTAATGGGGCCTCCTGCTGCCGCCGCGCCACCGGAGCACGATTTCTGTTCTCATCCTGAAGCAAAGTTCTTAACCCGAGGTACTATTTCTGGGTTAGCGGAGTCTGTAACCTGAAGCGTCTGTAACCCGAGGTACCACTGTATTTTTGAATAGGACATCCCTATTTTCATCAGAGCAATGTTGGAGTGTATGACATGGAGATGTCAGGGATTGAACCTGGGATATTCTGAATAGAATATATGTGGCCGCTCCCCAAAACCCAGTTGCCCAGTGCTGATGCCAGTCTAGATTAAAATAAACCATTTACAGAGTTACTAGCAAGCTTGGTTAAGATCAGCCAGAAACAAAGGGCCTTGCTTTAATCTTCTGCAGATTCCTCATATCTTCTTGACCTCACAGCTCATCTTACTACCTTTCAGAGCCTCCCAGCATCAGGGCAGGAATTGGCTCAGTGGCTTCCAGTTGCCAGTTTAAGGGGCTCACAGCTGGGAGAAAGAGCTCATAAAATTTGTTTATTGAGCGTTTAGGGGGTTTTCTCAGCCCAAAATCAGTTCTGGCACCTCTCAGGTGGGCACCATTGCCATTACAAGAGAACAAGGGATGTGTTCGTGATGAGTTCCAGCACCTCTTTTTCTAGGGGAAAAAAATAGCACTGCGAGCATTCATCCTGATTTATTGGAGGGAGATTACACAACACAGGTTCTTGAACAAGCATTCCCTCCAATTTGTTTGCAGAGAGGTTAGGCATCAAAGCAAGCATTATCTTATATTTTCCATTTCTATTTCCCCACCACATATAACAACTGCAACAAGTCCAACATTTGGAGGAACTGTGGTTTCGCTGCATGAGACCTCCACATCAATTACGTATAACTCCACAGCATGAATCTGCCGGTACTGTATGTGATTGGGCCCTATACGAAATGGCAAGAGTCTGGAAGCACCCTTAGATGCTGGAGAGAAGCTGAGCTCCAACCCAAAGGAAACAAAGAAAGAAAAAACACCAGAAAGCAGTGAGAGAGAGAGAGTCAAGCGGCTCTGACATTGCCGGAGCAATTCTCGCCTCCCAGCCATGTGAGATCTGAATTATTCCTCCGCCAGTAGTTCCTCCTCCGAATGCCATGGAAACCACCCCGTTCCAAGCAGACTCTTGGCTTGATGAAAGGAATAAAACATGACACTGTTTTCTGCAGGCAGCTACCACAACACTAACACTTTTTGCATGTGTGAATTGGGCCTACGGTGGGTCTGTCTGTGCTGCAGCTGAACTTCCAAACTCCCCATAAAGCAGCCGTGAAAAGGGTCTTCTTGAACCCACACAAGCATTTGCAGATTTTTTATTTATTTATTTTTTTGCACAAAGGTCTTGGTTTTTTGCACAGAAACCTCTACCTGGCAGATAAATTCTCCCTAGGCAAAAATGTAGGCATGTTCCTTAGAGTTGCCACGCTTACAACTTGGAGGTACATGCATTAACAGTGGCGGTTTTGTTTCATTTTATTGCTCCTAAATGTGAAAAGCTTCATGCTACTTTTAAAGGCACAAGAGCGAGCCAGGAAGGTTTTCTGGCCAGTTGGTAACTCCACTGGCTGAGCGTGACCGGGGCTATGGGGTGGTGGCCCCGGGTGCATGATTCTGAGGACAAGAAAGGGCACAACCAGGAGCCCCCGTGACAGGTGCCCTGCAAGGAGGCACGCCACACCGGGCTCAGGCCTTTGGAGCTGGGATGGCACCTCCTTCTAGAAAGAGAGGAGAGTGTAGCTCCGCGTTGGTCGGCCAGGCAACCCCCTGCATGGGTGCCAGGCAGGTATGTAGCATGGTCCTGCTTTGGCTCTGGTGGGGGCAGCCTGGACAGGCGACATGGAGTTGCAGTCTCCTCTCTCTTGGAGAAGGAGGCTCCATCCCAGCCCCAAAGGCCCAGTCCTGGTGTGACTTGCCTCCCTGCAGGGCACCTGTCATGGGGGGGGGGGGCTGGTTGTGCCGTCTCACACCCTCTCAGAATCTGGTGGTGTCAGCATCGGAAGACTCCGTTCACCCTCCACACCCTGCCCCCAACGTACACGTGAGCCCCCAGTGCCAAAAAAAACCCACACTATGCCACTGAGCAACCCTAATACTGTGGGAATGTTCAAGCAGGCAGGGGAGGATACATTGTTTAATTAAATCCTTCCCAACTTGTGTTAACAAGTTCTACAATTTAGCAGAATAACATTCCCTCTTTTAAACTTACACAGCAGATAGGTCCTGGGAAAAGAGGATGTAGACATACCCCTGACAGAGCCATCCAGACTCTGCTGAAAATCCTCTAGCCAAGGAAGAGTCCACGAGTCAGTTCCCAGTCAATCTCTTCCCCTGTTGAACAGCAGCTTGTACCATTAGGAAGTTCTTCCAGAAAATCTGGCTCTGCTCATAACCTTCCAGGTACTATCCTGGCTCTTCTGTCCAGGGCTCACTAGATTCTGCCTCACCTCCACCAAATTACCTGATGGTTCATAGACTGCCATTCTACTATTTTTCATTCCAGGACTTTATTCAGGAAGCTGAGCATACACATTCATGAGTTATATACCCTCCAGCATTTCTCCGATGACAATAGGACAATAGACAGTGGTACCTCGGGTTACATACGCTTCAGGTTACAGACTCTGCTAACCCAGAAATATTACCTTGGGTTAAGAACTTTGCTTCAGGATGAGAACAGAAATCGTGCTCCTGCAGCTCGGCGGCAGCAGGAGGCCCCATTAGCTAAAGTGCTGCTTCAGGTTAAGAACAGTTTCATGTTAAGAACGGACCTCTGGAACGAATTAAGTACTTAACCCGAGGTACCACTGTATCTTATCTCCTTAGCTCAGGGGTTGCATAACTCCATACCCTCCAACATTTCTCCAGTGAAAATAGGGATGTCCTAAGGAAAAGTTAGGGATGTGGGTGGTGCTGTGGGTTAAACCACAGAGCCTAGGACTTGCTGATCAGAAGGTCGGCAGTTCAAATCCCCACGACAGGGTGAGCTCCCGTTGCTCGGTCCCTGCTCCTGCCAACCTAGTAGTTCGAAAGCACGTCAAAGTGCAAGTAGATAAATAGGTACCACTCCGGTGGAAAGGTAAACGGCGTTTCCATGCGCTGCTCTGGTTCGCCAGAAGCAGCTTAGTCATGCTGGCCACATGACCCAGAAGCTGTACGCCGGCTCCCTCGGCCAATAAAGCGAAATGAGTGCTGCAACTGCAGAGTCGGCCACAACTGGACCTTATGGTCAGGGGTCCCTTTACCTTTAAGGAAAAGTTGGACATTCAGGAATCAAATCAAAAACCAGGATGGCTTCTGTAAATCTGACTGTCCCTGGAAAATAGGGACACTTGGAGGGTCTTGGCTTATGGTTTATGTGTTACCACCCCCACAAGCATTGCAAGTTCCTGATGCACAGGAATGCATTTGTGCAGTGATTTAAACACTGCAAACAAAAAGCAATCCTGATTCAATGGATCAATCAGGTCCATATTTAATCAAGGTGTTTTAATGCATGTGCCAGTGCGCTCCTTCACATCAGCAACTTGGGGGTGGGGGGGTTGAGATAAAATAAAAATGTTGACAAACGGTGCCAGTTCCAAAATTAACTTTGCAAATTTTCCAGAGTTAAACCCAGAAAGGCAGGTGGAGCGAAATAAGGGACTCTGTCAATCCATGGAATGGTTTGAAAATAGGGAATGCAGAACACTGGCTCATTCATAAGCAACATACAGGCCGGTTTACAACCCAGCCTCCAAATGGCAGCCAAGTTATATATGTGGCTCATGTCAAACCCTTTAGATGTCAGCTTAGCCATGCGCACGATGCATTCCAAGCCAGAAAAACAAAGCAGGATGATGGCATATGAGTGTTTGCATGTGCTTCTAATCCTGTTCTAATTGGGAACTGCAACCAGAGAGCTTGGCGCATATATATATATATATATGGGGAATTTTACAAGCACACTCTTTGCCAGTCAGTGCTTGCCCTCTAGTGGCCTAGACAGATTTGGTGTGCATCTTTCAGTAGTAACCTTCAGCAGAACATTAGGTCAAACTCAAAAAGCACTTCTCGAATCAAGCCAAAAACGTGCTGGAACCAGACATCTAATTCCATACAGCAGCGGTCTAAAAATAGGCCCCTAAGAACCTTTTAAGACAGTGGTTTTCAGTATTCCTCACTCTCCGCTGTAACATTAGAACTCAGGAGTACCCAGGAAAATTGACAAGTGTTGATAGGGCCAGGACTGGGCAGGGAGAGAGCACTTCTTCACACGACAGCTAATTATCTTAAGGAATTCAGAAGCACAAGATGGGCCGATGATGACTATTAGCCTTTGAACGGGATGATTACAGTGAGTAGGTCTGTTAATGGCTATATGGAGCCTCTGGCTTCAGCCGCAGTATACCTCTGAACACAAGGTAAAGGTAAAGGGACCCCTGACCAGTCATGGGCGACTCTGGGGTTGCGGCGCTCATCTTGCTTTATTGGCCGAGGGAGCCGGCGTACAGCTTCCGGGTCATGTGGCCAGCATGACTAAGCCGTTTCTGGCGAACCAGAGCAACGCACCGAAACGCCGTTTACCTTCCCACTGGAGTGGTACCTATTTATCTACTTGCACTTTGACGTACTTTCGAACTGCTAGGTTAGCAGGAGCAGGGACCGAGCAACGGGAGCTCACCCCGTCGTGGGGATTCGAACCGCCGACCTTCTGATCGGCAAGTCCTAGGCTCTGTGGTTTAACCCACAGTGCCACCCGCGTCCCTGTTGGGGACCAAAAATAGAGGAAGGTTGCCGCCTATATTCTTGCGAGATTCCTAGAAGCATTTGGCTGGCTATTTGTTTTCATTATTATTATTCATTTTCATAACAAATCTAACAAAGAAAGAAAAGAAAAATAGAGGGGGAACGGAAAGGGGGGGGGACTCCATAGGCTCACCTTGTGAATAGATTAACCATCAATACATCCATCTTTGTTTATATGAAATAATTGATATTAATTCACTACAGTTCCCAGGATTCTTGGGGTGGGAAGCCATGTGCTTTCAATGAATGGTTTCCTCAGAATTCAAACATGAATGGGATTTGTGGCCCATTGTGTTTCCCAGGGAATGGGGGGAAATGGATGTGGATTCCTCCCCCCCCCTCTCTTGGAAATGAGCAGCGCTGACAGGTCACCAAACCAATTATTCAGGGCTCACAGATCACTAAGCTGGCTAGAGAAAGACATCTCGATAAATTCCCGTTTGCCCAGAAAGAGGAGGGCGCTGGCTGTCCTTCCGAAGCTGTCCTGCTTCTTTACGCGCCCATTAAATGTGGATTAAATCTAGTTACTTTCCCAGATATTTCACTCTCCCACCCACCCGCCGTTTTAATGTTCAGGAATAGAGTGGCTGGGAGGGTAAAACCCAGCCAGATAAATGTAATGTGCGCTATTACTTTGATAAATGAAAGCGAGCAAGCACGTGGCAAGCCGGGAGCTGCAGAGCCACAAAGATACAGTCGTTGGGAAGCTGAGGCTCTGGTTCCACTTTCCACACATTCAAGGTGCTGGATGCGGCCCTCCAGGCCTCCCTATCCGGCCCTCAGGGCTCCTCCCCCACCGCCCCCAGTGACTTCCCTTTGCCTCAAGCCACACCGCTGCTTCGCACCCCAAATGTTTTTGCCCGGCTGGAATGTGCCCTTGAACTAATGCCTGTCATTGGTCAAGACGGAGGATACAAAGGTGTCTGACTGTGCAGAAACTAGCTTACTTTTTGCATTCATTGCTCCGCCTTCAGCTGGACAGCTCAGTCAGTTGGAGCATGGTGCTGATAACGCCAAGGTTGCAGGTTTGATCCCCATGTGGGACAGGGGAATATTCCTGCATTGCAGGGTGTAGGACTAGGCAACCCTTAGTGTCCCTCCCAACTCCATGATTCTGCTTCCATGCAGCCTGGAAGTTTCAGCCCAGCAGCAGCAGCAGGCTGCAAATTGCAGTATAGACATACCGGGGGGTGGGGTCTGCCCTCATTTGCTCCTCTCTCTCAATCAACCTCAGTCTCCAGGACACACCCCATGGCATCATTTAATGCATGTATGAAAGAAAACATAACAGACGTCACCAGAAGCGTCTCCACCCCCATTGTTCAGCCCGGACTCTGAGGTCTAGCGCCGAGGGCCTTTTGGCAGGTCCCTCCCTGCAAGAAGTGAGGTTACAGGAAACCAGGCAGAGGGCCTTCTCAGTAGTGGCGCCCGCCCTGTGGAACACCCTCCCATCAGATGTCAAGGAAATAAACAACTGTCTGACTTTTAGAAGACACCTGAAAACAGCACTGTTTGGGGAATTTTTTAATGTTGATGTTTTATTGTGTTTTTAATATTCTGTTGGGAACTGCCCAGAGTGGCTGGAGAAACCCAGCCAGATGGGTGGGGTATAAATAAATTATTATTATTATTATTATTATTATTATTATTATTATTATTATTAGGTTTGGGTCCTGACCTGGCATCCCTGTTCCCAAGTGTAAAGATATACATCAGAAGTCACCAACCTGGACTGGATCTATATTGATCTTCTAAACATTATTAAATATACGGTAAGTTATATATATATATATATATATATATATATATATATATATATATATGCTTTCGTAGATTTTCACGGGTACAGGAATGCAGGTTTTGGTGTCCTCGGGTGTCTTCCCGTGTAAAAGTTGGGGTGTCTAGGCGACGTTTCGACGAGGTCTCACTCGTCATCTTCAGGCTGGTGCTTTCGGCTTCTTGTTACTGGAACAGAGCAGGATCTCAGTGTTTGAGTTCCTATAAATACTGTTGAGGAAGAGGTCAAGACACAAAGGCTTTAGCAACTAATCCACACCTAATGACCCACCTAAGTGGTACTCAGGATACAACTCAAGAAATCACTCAAGATATCCCTCAAGTAATTAAGAAACAAAAGAAGAAAAGGCACACTAGCCTGGGAACTTCCTCTCTGCCCAAGAACATTAGAGGCCACACCTCCTCAACAGTATTTATAGGAACTCAAACACTGAGATCCTGCTCTGTTCCAGTAACAAGAAGCCGAAAGCACCAGCCTGAAGATGACGAGTGAGACCTCGTCGAAACGTCGCCTAGACACCCCAACTTTTACACGGGAAGACACCCGAGGACACCAAAACCTGCATATATATATATATATATATATTAACACACCAATCAAATCAAATCACATTAATTCCAAATTACAAAGCCAAATTTTAAATTTTTGTTGGGGGTACCCATATTTCAAGTTCCGAAAGGGATCCAATCATCTTGTTGCTGCTGCTTTGATAAATATACAGTGGTGCCCCGCAAGACGAATGCCTCGCAAGACGGAAAACCCGCTAGACGAAAGGGTTTTCCGTTTTGGAGGTGCTTCGCAAAACGAATTTCCTATGGGCTTGCTTCGCAAGACGAAAATGTCTTGCGAGTTCCTGCAGGGGTTTTTTCCTCCCCCCCCCCTTTTCCCCAAGCCGCTAAGCTGCTTATCAGCTGATCCGCTAAGCTGCTTATCAGCTGATCCGCTAAGCCGCTTATCAGCTGATCCGCTAAGCCGCTTAACAGCTGATCGCTAAGCCGCTTAACAGCTGATCCGTTAAGCCGCTTATCAGCTGATCCGCTAAGCCGCTAAGCGGCTAATGGGCTTGCTTCGCAAGACGAAAAAACCGCAAGACGAAGAGACTCACGGAACGGATTCTTTTCGTCTTGCGAGGCACCACTGTACGGTAAGTTCTATAACACCTAATAGCATTTCCCATTGCCGGTGGCTTACTGCTCTGCAGCACCCTCTGGTGTCACATTTTAATAACACATTTTAACGTTATAAATGACCAGTGTAGATTCAACCCCTGGTGCCCTACAGATACCTTGAACTAAAACTGCCATCAGCTCAAGCCATCACAGCTGCCCTACCTTATGCAGGAGTTCCACATCACTTTTCCTGAACTGTGTGTGCCCCCTCGAACACTCCCCAGAATCCCCTGCATCATGCAGGTGTTCCTCCATCTTTCACGGACCGTGTGCCTCCTGGAACACTTCCCAGAATCCCCTACCTTGTGCAGAAATTCCACAGTGGACAAGCCACGATTCCTCTGCAGAGAACTTGGTGCGGATTCCATGAGACTGGAAAGTTCAGGAAATCGCTGCCTTAAACTGTTGTGCCACCTGGCAGCCGTGAGTGGGATTTATTTTCTGACAGCATCACAGGCCCCCGTCTTCATCAGACCATGGATGCCAACTCATGGGAGAAACAGCCAGAACTCTTGGACATGGAGAGCAAAGCCATTGCTGTCCAAAACTCCTCAGGCTTCTCACAGGGAAGAATTTCCAACACAAATAAACTAGCAATTTTTTTTATTTTATTTTATTTTTCACATGAGGGAATGCCTGCCAAGACAGCTCAAAATCTTTCTTCCACTCCCCCGCCCCCCATTTTTGTTCCAGAAGAATGCATGCATTAAAGAAAACAAAACAGACAGGGCTTGATTGAGTTTGATTTGCTTTTAATAAGGAGATAAGGCGAGAAGGGGAGAACAGCAAAAGCCCAGCTGAAGTATTCCCAAAAGTGCAGGCTTCTTTCTGGGAAGAGTGGGAACCTAATTCTCCAAAGTAGCAGATGAGGAGATTAACCTGTTTCTGAAGCGTATCACTTCACTTTGTCCATATTCTCATATATTTTGAATTGCCTGAACATGTCAGGGAGAAGCGTTCTGCTCTTCTCCCTGAGAGGCTCCTTTTCTCCTACAGGGAAATGGTTTTGTTACCATATTTTGAAGCGAGAGCTCCCTCCTTCCACCCCCTCCACCTGTTTAGCCCTGACACAAGTTTACCAGCTCAGGCCTCAGAGTACAGTGGTACCTCGGGTTACATATGCTTCAGGTTACATACGCTTCAGGTTACAGACTCCGCTAACCCAGAAATAGTGCTTCAGTTTAAGAACTTTGCTTCAGGATGAGAACAGAAATCGTGCTCCGGTGGCGCGGCGGCAGCAGGAGGCCCCATTAGCTTAAGTGGTGCTTCAGGTTAAGAACAGTTTCAGGTTAAGTACAGACCTCCGGAACGAATTAAGTACTTAACCCGAGGTACCACTGTACATGTTATATAGAACATGGCAATAGACTCCCTTATGGTACCACTCCAGACTGCAGCTTGGGAGAAGCTCAAGGAATGCAAACTCCCTGCATGCAGAAGATAAGCAGGTCAAGGAGACAGGTGGCTCAACCGGAACCCCTTTCCAGGATAACTGGGGTATTGTGCATGTGTAAATAATAATAATAATAATAATAATAATAATAATACCACCACTGTGGGTGGTATATAAAAACATAATAAAACACTGCACATTAAAAAGCTTCCTTACAAAGATGTCTTCTAAAGGTTCTATAGCTGCTCATCTCCTTGACATCTGATGGGAGGGCCAAGTTTGTTAAAGGTGCTGGAAACTGTAGTTCTCTAAGGGTAACTACAGCTCCCATGGTTCTTTGGGAGAAATAATGTCCTTTAATGGACGGATGCAGCCATCAGGATTCAATATTAGACCGTGGAGAAAAGGGTACTACTAAAATTAGCCATGTGTTTTTTTTGCCCCAGTACCTTCCAGCCCCCACAAGGCGAGCTTTAGTTATCAGACCTTGGGAAACTAATTTGCAGTTCTTTGGCCTGAGCTTCATACTCGCCTTTTATTTATTTTCCCCTTTGCAGCCTGCATCACTCTTGCCTGCCCAGGTCTCGGCAGCTGAGCTGACTCCCTGCCGAGGCTCCCAGGGTGGTTTCAGAACAGAGGAAGGGATGAGGAAGGGTGTGCTGCAGAAATCTATTTTATTTATTGCAAGCCTCCAGCTCCGTAGCAGCAGCCCGACTGCTCCAAAATAAAAGGCTGCCGTGCCACACTTAAAGTCAGCTCAGCGAGTGATTAAAAAAATACTAGACTTTCTTTTCTTTTAAAGTTTGAGGCCTCTAGCAAGACAGGTTCCCAAGGTGGGTTGGCAAAATATCTCCAGTAATCTTCAACTCGGAGCCCCACGGTCTCCAGGTAATTAAAGAATGGGTCCTTCCTCAATGCTTGAGAAAGTCACACACAGAGGGAAAAGCCGCAAAATTGCCACTGCAGAAACTCAGGCTAATCCCACCTTGGAGAAAGCAGTGTTTCAATCAGTCATAGCTCCTGGGCAGTTCTGGCATCAGAGAGAGAGAGAGAGGGATGGGTCAGGTATCTGCCAGGCCACAAGATGACTGAAGGAAGAAAACCCTGAGGGGGAACGGAAAGAGGGGATCTCAAAGCTGCAATAGTAGCAATTGAGCATCTTAAAAAGCAGAGACATCACCTTGCCAACAAAGATCCGTATAGTTAAAGCTATGGTTTTCCCAGTAGTGATGTATGGAAGTGAGAGCTGGACCATAAAGAAGGCTGATCACTGAAGAGTGATGCTGGAGGAGACTCTTGAGAGTCCCATGGACTGCAAGAAGATCAAACCTCTCCATTCTTAAGGAAATCAGCCCTGAGTGCTCACTGGAAGGACAGATCGTGAAGCTGAGGCTCCAATACTTTGGCCACCTCATGAGAAGAGAAGACTCCCTGGAAAAGACCCTGATGTTGGGAAAGATGGAGACCACAAGGAGAAGGGGACGACAGAGGACGAGATGGTTGGACAGTGTTCTCGAAGCTACCAGCATGAGTCTGACCAAACTGCGGGAGGCAGTGGAAGACAGAAGTGCCTGGCATGCTCTGGTCCATGGGGTCACGAAGAGTTGAACACGACTAAACGACTAAACAACAAACAAGTAGCAATTGATTGTAAGCCTACTCTGTAGGACAGGGGTCCCCCAAACTGGCACCTACCAGCGCCTCATACGATCTCAGTAAATGTCGCTTCAAAAATCTGCAATGTTCAGGGCCTTTCTTTCAGATGGAACTTGCAGCTCAGTTCCGGCACCTCTCAGGTGGGCGCAGTTGTCATCCTATGTCCTTTGAAAATATGTTGTTGTTGTTTTTTGCCACACACAAGAAGGAGAGTTTGAATGCCTCATCTATAGGTGTATAAATCATTTAATGTGTCAATATAAATGGAAGTCATTAAAACTGCAGTTGCGATTGTTAAAACCGGGAAGGGGGGGGCAGTTAAATGTCCCTACCACATGTTATAAGTAATTTTAAGGTCTTAAATATATAATAAAGGTTCATAAATGTACCAAGCAAACATGTACATAAATATATAAACCACATGTCTGAAACAGCACAGGAAGACAGTCCTAAAACCATTTTGACTCCCAAGCTGACCAAATGTTTCTCTGCAAGGAGAAATAAATCATCAAACCATCAATTCTAGCACCTAAATTGTATAATTTGGCAGCTCAGTGATTGGTATTACTCATTGTATTATAATTTGGCATTGTTGTAATGAGGCTAATATTGGATTGTTGAAATTGAAAACTAATAGAAATTATTATTTAAAAAAATGTGGGGCTTTTGGGGTGGGGGGGCATTATTGGGTTTTTGTTTTTATTTTGTTTATATATTTTGTGGTTTTAATATTTTGATTTTATTCTGTGAATCACCCCAAGACCTCTGGGTATAGGGCGGTATAAAAATTCAATAAATTATAATAAGAGAACAAGAGAAACATTCATGGTGAGTACTGGCACCTCTTTTTCTAGAAAGAGAACTGACACCATTTTGTGGCCCTGCCCACTTTTCTGCTCTCTCAGGTGTGGCAGCCATTTTATGCTATGCCACACACCCCACGGAAGCCATTTGGTGAGTGGCACCCGCACATCCTCCAAATGCCAAGCATTATCCACTGGCCTGAATAGTTTGCTGACCTCTGCTACAGGGAGAGCTGTGAATCAAAGAATGTAAAATGAGCCCTACAGGACCAAGCCAAAGGTCCATCTAGCCCCAAATCCTGCTTCACACAATAACCAACCGGATGCCTCTAGCAAGCCCACAAGTAGAGAGTGGTAATACTCCCTTATTGCTGACTCTATACACACACACACACACGGTTGGTAGGCAATAGTCAATTCCAGGGTTTCCCAAACTTGAGCCTCCAGCTGTTTCTGGACTACAACTCCCATCATCCCTACCTAGCAGGACCAGTGGTCAGGGATGATGGGACTTGTAGTCCAAAAACTGCTAGAGACCCAAGCTTGTGAAACTTATTCCTTCTGAATAAGAAGGTTCTCTTTTAGCTATTATGGCGAGCAGCTGCTGATAGCCCTTCTCCTTCTCCACAAATTTATTCAAGCTCTGTTTAAACCCATCTAAACTTGCGGTTGTGACCATGTCTCAGGTCACGAGCAACATTAAAGGCACTTAAAGTATCAGTATGATGCTAGTTGAAAAGGAAAGATGCTCATATCTTAGGAACTCTAAAATGTCATAAATAAAAATCAATGCTAAAAGAATGAAACGGCAATGCCTCTGAACAGGCTAAACAACTTTTTAAAAATTGATATATATATATTTTTAAAAGTTGCAGAAAATAACAATACAGTGGAACCTTGGTTCTCAAACGGCTTAGTTGATGAACAAATCAGCTCCTGAATGCAGAAAACCCAGAAGTGTTCCGGTTTTTTAACGTTTTTCGGAAGCCAAACGTCCAACGCGGCTTCTGCTTGAGTGCAGGAAGCTCCTGCAGCCAATCGGAAGCTGCGCCTTGGTTTTCAAACATTTCGGGAGTCAAAAAAATTTCCGGAACGGATTAAGTTCGAGAACCAAGGTACCACTGTATATGACAATCCAGTGTCCATTGACAAACACCAGATTTAGAGTAAAACAAAGAAAAGTAACGGGTTGTATTGTTAGCCCTATTCAGAGTAGACGTGTTGAAATTTACGGATGACTTAGGCCATATTCGCACTGTACATTTAAAGCACTATCATACCACTTTAAGCAGTCATGGCTTCCTCTGCACCCAAATTCTGAGAGGTGTAGTTGGTTAAGGGGGCCGAGAGTTGTTACAAGACCCCTAGTTCCCTCAGAGTTATAGTTCTCCAAGTGATTTAACAACCAATCCCTCTTGCCAGGGAATTCTGTCAGGAGAACAGGGACCTCCTAACAACTCTCAGCACCCGTAGCAAACTACAATTCCCAAGAATCTTGGTGGGGGGACCATGACTGTTTAAAGAGGAATGGTGCTATTTTAAGCCTATGGTGGTAATATGGCCCTAGGTACATTAATTTTAATAGGCCTACTCTTGAGAAGTACTGACTCTGGATACAACCTGTCATTTTTAACCCATCCATAGAATTATGCTTTTGGCAAAGGGGAGCACTATTTTGCCTTTTGCTTCAGGCATCAAGATGCCTTGGGCCAGCCCTGTTCAAAATGCACAGAGACTTTATAAATACTCACTGTGCACAGAGCAGTCTCAGAGGCTGCAGGCACTGCAAGAGGAGGTTCAATTTGTCGTCAGTGGCAGCTGGTGCCCATTAGGATTGGTAGGGCAGAAGGCAGAGACTGACAAATAGGCGACGTGGGTGGCGCTGTGGGTTAAACCAGAGAGCCTAGGAC